>NC_091176.1:25839743-25927243 GCF_040958095.1 Procambarus clarkii
CACTGTCAAGGATGTCCGGAAGACAAGGAAGGAACAGTGGGTGGTGTGGTGCAGGATTGAAGGGGTGACAGAGGATCAACAAAGGGTGGGCGCAGGATTGAAGGGGTGACAGAGAATCAACAAAGGGTGGGTGCAGGATTGAAGGGGTGACAGGATCAACAAAGGGTGGGCGCAGGATTGAAGGGGTGACAGAGGATTAACAAAGGATGGGTGCAGGATTGAAGGGGTGACAGAGGATCAACAAAGGGTGGGGGCAGGATTGAAGGGGTGACAGAGGATCAACAAAGGGTGGGGGGCAGGATTGAAGGGGTGACAGAGGATCAACAAAGGGTGGGCGCAGGATTGAAGGGGTGACAGAGGATCAACATCCCGTTAAGGGGTCAGATGAAGACAAGTAGATCTATACAAATGGGTCAAGAATAAAGGAAAAAATAAGGCGTAAAAGAAAAAGAAAAAAAAAGCGAAAATAGGGTACGGAACACATACAAATATTAATCAGGTGTAGTGGGCGAGCGTGTTGAGTAGTGTCGTCTGTGTTGGCATCTTCGTGTTCCGGTCTTGTTCTTACTCTCATGGTGGGTAGAGTGAAGAGTTTCTTAATTTGGGTATTTATGGTGTATTATATTTAATTTTGGGTTTATTTATAGTATTTAGGTGTACTGCTTCAAGAATATGTAATCTTACATCTTGGGTTTTGTCTATTATGCAAGTGCTTTTATTGAACATTTCTCTTGTTAGGATGTCATAGGCTAATCTCGTGTGATTTTTGGGAGCATCTGATTGAAGATGACAGTTCAAACGCCTCGTCAGGACAAGAACATGAAGATGTCAACATTGAAGACACTGTTCAACACGCTGCACCTACTACACCTGATTAATCTTTGAATGTTCTTCGTCCCCTATTTTCGCCTCTTTTCTTTTACGTCTTACCTTTTCCTTTATTCTTGACCCATTTGTATGGATCTATTTGTCTTCACCTGACCCCTTAACGGTATAAATCTAACATGCCTTGAATCTAACATTCTTATCACTTGAGAATAAACCATGTAGGTTCGAAACGTTGTGTAAATTTTATAATAAGTGTAATACATTCTACAGTTATTTATTTATTTTTCTTCACCTCGATCGAAGATGATCGAGAACTCGAGAACCTTTGGAGAACTCCTCTGTCAATTAAACCAAGATGCTAGAACACTAGTCAGAGGGATAGAAGACCTGAACAACAAAATAATCAATTCAGAATATGCAGTCATATTCAATAAAACATATACATATATATATATATATATATATATATATATATATATATATATATATATATATATATATATATATATATATATATATAATATATATATAATGACTGTGGTATAAGGTTTTATTGAGAAGGAAAGTGGTCTAGTAATAGTTGAAGAAAAGGTCAGAGTACTCAAGAAGGAATCCAAGGCAAGAACTTGCTTGGTCCAGATCGACCGAGTGGGGGGGGGGGGGTTGAATGCAAGGGAAAAATCCCCATTAAAAATGTTAAAAGTTAAGTCAACATGTTGCTTAGGTGTCGTACAGCGCGGCGGAACCCACACTAAGCTGGTAGGTGGCTTGCTGTTCTTGTGCGTCGTGACACCGGCCAGGTGTGTGTGTGTGTGTGGCCATAGCCAGCCACAGGTGTGGGGGGCCACAGCCAGCCACAGGTGTGTGGGGGTGCCACAGCCAGCCACAGGTGTGGTGGGGCCACAGCCAGCCACAGGTGTGGGGGGCCACAGCCAGCCACAGGTGTGGGGGGGCCACAGGTGTGGGGGGGCCACAGCCAGCCACAGGTGTGGGGGGGCCACAGCCAGCCACAGGTGTGGGGGGGCCACAGCCAGCCACAGGTGTGGCTAATATATACACTCTCTGGGTATATATACTCTCAGGGGTATATACACTCTCAGGGGTATATACACTCTCAGGGGTATATACACTCTCAGGGTATATACACTCTCAGAGGTATATACACTCTCAGGGGTATATACACTCTCAGGGGTATATACACTCCCAGGGGTATATACACTCCCAGGGTATATACACTCAGGGGTATATACACTCAGGGGTATATACACTCAGGGGTATATACACTCAGGGGTATATACACTCTCAGGAGTATATACACTCTCAGGAGTATATACACTCTCAGGGGGTATATACACCTCAGGGTATACACATCGAGAACCAGGATGTATACTCCAGGGTGTATAGATCCCTCTACTTTATGGCAGCATCACGTGATTGAAGAGAACTGTCACTGCTGCCTTGCTAGTCACGTGGTAACGCGGTAGACGGCTCTCTGAGAGGACCAGCGGTTCGAACCTCCTACCCGAGACGGTGGACAAGGAAGATGTGTTCATTATTAGCACGGGCGAGCTTGTTGGACCAGCAGCGACAGTGAGAGGACGATGAGGGGCAACAACGGTAGAATGGTACCGGTAGTAACGCAACAACGGTAGAATGGTACCGGTAGTAACGCAACAACGGTAGAATGGTACCGGTAGTAACGCAACAACGGTAGAATGGTACCGGTAGTAACGCAACAACGGTAGAATGGTATCGGTAGTAACGCAACAACGGTAGAATGGTACCGGTAGTAACGCAACAACGGTAGAATGGTACCGGTAGTAACGCAACAACGGTAGAATGGTACCGGTAGTAACGCAACAACGGTAGAATGGTACCGGTAGTAACGCAACAACGGTAGAATGGTACCGGTAGTAACGTAACAACGGTAGAATGGTAACGGTAGTAACGCAACAACGGTAGAATGGTAACGGTAGTAACGCAACAACGGTAGAATGGTACCGGTAGTAACCTAACAACGGTAGAATGGTACCGGTAGTAACGCAACAACGGTAGAATGGTAACGGTACGGTGAACAAGGGCACGAAGATAACGGAACTTACATGGCTTACACGAATACGGTTTATGCGGACTAGCATAAAAACTCGATCGGGCTACCGTTGGGTTTACGAGACAAACTCCTTTTCAATTGATTGATTGAAGAAGATTAGCCACCCAAGAGGTGGCACGGGCATGAATAGCCCATTTAAGACTGGCCTCGGGCCGGGATTGTGGGGTACAAGAACTCCCAGAAACCCATCAAGGAGGTAAGCCCCGTATCCTTTACAAATGGTTTCTTGGATAATATACTCTTATTGAGTGAGGTGAGGCAAGATTGGTTTGGTTAGGTTAGGTTAGATTAGATCTAGTTTGGTTAGATCTAGTTTGGTTAGGTCTGGATTGGTTAGGTTAAATTCTGTATATTGAAAATAATACAGCGGTGGACGATACATCTGGCCCAAGAAATACCGGCTCTGTAGCTGTATAATGTAGCCAGTGTCAAATACAATGTCCGGTGTATATACACTGAGGTAATTTACATATATCGGTGTATAAATTAAGTAGTTGTTTACAAGAGGGAAAACTCTTGAGGCTCTCTCCAGGTAAACAAAACCGTTTTTCTCGGGAATTAGCGTGTAAACCGCATCTTTGTTATGGTAAACATAAAGGAAGTCAAATTGGAACCACATACCAGACAAACGTCACAGTGGCACGAAAGAACAAAAATGAAGATACTGAACAATAATGTTAGAAAACCTTACATTAAAAATTAAAATAGCCAGTAAAGTAATGGTCGCGTCTTGCAAGAAGTGAGAGGCTGGATAACAAGACCCAGACAAAGAGGAAATGTCAAATCAATAATATGACGTATATTAAGCTATCGTACTCTGTATGGTAGACTACTTTTGTACATTATCTGATTCACAATAAACCGGGATAACGTGTAGAGAGCTTTTATAGCTGCTCCAATCCTTTCAGTAAAGCCATTGAGAACCCCAAATTGAACTGCCTGGAAAGCAGGTTGAGATAGATATGCCATATTCTACACATGCAAAATATTAGAAGCACTATATATATATATATATATATATATATATATATATATATATATATATATATATATATATATATATATATATATATATATATATATATATATATATATATGACCAGTGTCAGACTCCATCTGAAGATGTATTAATATACGAAAGTACTTAAGGAAATTCCTGTTTCAATTTTCCTCCGTGGTCTGACACTGTCACATTTTTAATCACGTGTTTATTTTTCGTGATTTACACACACATACACACACACACACACACACACACACACACACACACACACACACACACACACACACACACACACACACACACACATATATATATATATATATATATATATATATATATATATATATATATATATAATATATATATATATATATAATATATATATATACACACACACACACACACACACACACACACACACACACACACAAGAGACTTCTTTCATTCTTGTACAACCACTAGCACG
The DNA here is from genome assembly GCF_040958095.1 of Procambarus clarkii. Classification (NCBI taxonomy): domain Eukaryota; kingdom Metazoa; phylum Arthropoda; class Malacostraca; order Decapoda; family Cambaridae; genus Procambarus; species Procambarus clarkii. The sequence continues at coordinate 25,844,151 of NC_091176.1, forward strand.
CATAGCGTTTGGGGCAAGTTCTTAATCCTAATTTTTCTTGGAATACGACCCGCCAAATCTTTTAACAACCAGGTACCCATTTTATTGTTGGGTGAACAGAGGCTACAGTTAATATTGGCGGCAAGTAAATCCTCCCCGGCCAGGATGCGAACCCAGGCCAAAGCGCTGGGCGAAACGCCAGGCGAGTGTGTTACCACTTCGCCACGGGGACTGCTATTTTATGTAGTATTAATTCTGCCCGGTTATTTTATCTATGTATACTATTTTTAGCTAGTTTACCTAACTATAGTTAAAACCGACTATTTTATTGCTGTATTCTGCAAAATTAAATAATTCTTTACAAGACAAGGCATTGTAAAATGTACAAAAATAGCCCAAATGAAAACTAAAAATAGAACTGCAGTAATTACACTGTCAATTTTGTAAATATTAAGACTTGCCTAAGTCATGAGCCTTGACTTGCCCAAGACTTGCTTAAAACAAGGCCAAGACTTGTCAGCACAATCCCCTCTATTATAAGTGACATTACTAACACACCTTTAAAAGTGCCCAAGCGGGAACTTCGGGGACTACTGCAGTACCTATGGCGGAGAACGAGCAGCGGATACCAACAGTTTGGTTGAGAAGACCCAACAACTAGGATGCCTGACAGGAAACCGGGCTGTAGGGACACTGATCCACGGAACCACCTCAAAGTAGACCAGCAATGTTGCAAATGGCAAGAAGAGAAGGGAACTATCAGGGAAGAGCGCCAAACCATTACGACTATATAGCACGTGGAAGGGATCAGGATAAGGATTTGGGACGGGACGGGGGGAAAGGAATGGTGCCCAACCACTTGGACGGTCGGGGATTGAACGCCGACCTGCATGAAGCGAGAATGTCGCTCTACCGTCCAGCCCAAGTGGTTGGCCAGAAGTTATCATCAATAGAAGGCCCCAAGGCGGGGAGGCTACGTAGCCCCGACGGTGACCAGGAGCATGCGAGGCTCCGACACGGGAAGAAGATTCCCAGAAGAAAGAACTGCTGCGACTCCCGCACGAGGTTTTGTAGGTCAGTGATGTGAGACCCACACACACCCGTCCGGCAACTTTCACTCCCTTGCCACTCAGTCCCCTGCCCCCGCCCATGGCCATGGCCCCTAGCGCCCTTCCCCTACCCTGACCTCGCCCGGTGTCCCTTACACACACACACACACACAGTCCTTTCCGCTCGACTGCCACATCAGGGTCGTGGTCACAAAGATGGGGCCCTCAGGTGAGGTCTTCCAACCCGGGTCCCTCCCTGCATCTTTGGTAACGGGATGGCTTTTCGCACACGGCCACCAACCCCACACCACCACCAACCCCACACCACCACCAACCCCACACCACCACCAACCCCACACCACCACCAGCCCCACACCACCACCAACCCCACACCACCACCAACCCACACAGACGACCATTCTACCCCAAGCCTAATAAAATTCCACAGATGAACAGGAGGACCACATTATGGAGTGAAGTCAAAGGTGCCACCTCCTGCCTGCGCCCCCCTGGCACCACCCCAGTCCCAGATGGTGAGGACTGTTTGGCTTCCTCTTCCCACCCGGCGTCACCTTCGCTGGAGCTGAACTCTAGCATATGGCCTCACCCGAGTGCTCACCATTCTCGAGTTCAGATAGCATCTTGCATGTGCGGCTCAGAAGAAAAAAGAAGACAGGTTCTACACTTTACTTCCTTTCACTATAACTTCTTTCTACCCAATAGGTTTTCTTCCTCTCGCTGGCTGAGTGTGGCATGTGAAGCCCTTCCTCTCGTTGAAGAATATGAGACAAACTATATTTCTTTTCGTTTCATAAAACATAAATATAGGCCACAGCTTCGTGTCTTCTTTTGTGGATAATTCCAAAATTACTATGATTTTTTTTTTTTTGGTAAAAGTCTGAAAAACTTGAAACAGTATCAACAAATTCTTCCAGTGACGACGGAAAACAACTGTATAAATCACTGATAAATTCCAATTCACTGATAAATTCCAATTCACTGATAAATGTTCGCCGCTGTCAGCTACAGCCTAGTCCCGGCTACAGAAGAATCCTTGACTCAGGCCATAGGAAAGTTAGAAGAGTTCTGTCCCCTCCAGTTTGACTCACATGAATATTGTATATATATGTTTAATTACACTGTTGTTAAGGCGCTAGATAACTTACTAATTATTCCAGCCTGTTAGGTTAGACTAGTTTGAGTAGAAGCCTTTTGTACGTCACTATGTCGAAGGCTCCCTGGTAGTCCTTAAATCTGAAATCAACCCCACTTCCCTTGCTGTCTGATTTCTGTCATTTTATCATCCAACTCAAGTACATTCATCATGCAGGATTTTCCTTCAGCGAAGCCATTTACTAATCATATTTTCTCTAGGCGGTTTCATGTACAGTATCATTAATATATTTGTTAATACCTGGTTCAGTATACCCTGATATGCTTGCCATATCCTGGCCAAATATACCCCTGATATTCCATTCACACGGACACTCAGAGCTTCGAACCACCGACCACATAGAGCGTAGCTAACCGTTGTACCTACTGAGCCACCAGCACCCCTAGACGAAAGGTTCCAGAGGTATGCTGCCCAACTGGAACGATGTGGTCGGCGGTTCGAGGCTCCTAGTCTCCAGGTGAATGATATGTTACTCTTCGCGATGTGGTGCTTAGCAACTTATACCCTGGTATGTTTGGCGTACCCCTGGTATGCTTGCCGTACCCCTGGTATGCTTGCCGTACCCCTGGTATGCTTGCCGTACCCCTGGTATGCTTGCCGTACCCCTGGTATGCTTGCCGTACCCCTGGTATGCTTGCCGTACCCCTGGTATGCTTGCTGTGCCCCTGGTTTGCTTGCCAATGACTTACCTATATTTCAAAGACTGTTTTTGTCTTCTTGCACTAATATAAACAACGCAGTAGCCATTTTCCAACTCTCGTGTCCAGTAGTTGACCCCTTCCACAGCCAATCACTGTAGACCACGCCGAGCAGTTTGTATAACTCTTGCACAATCTAATACAGCTCCCACGCCTAGTGTCTCTTGTCTTACAACATTAGTCGTATGAAGTGCCTCATGTTGCTTCCTGGTTGCTTCTAGCTTCTCTTAACACGCTCCCAAGGTGCTTTCGATTCTCAGAGGTTCTCAGGCTCGGTTATCATAGCTTCCTGGAATCTCACACAGAGTTGTTACTATACCTGATCATTCTCAGTTCGACCGCGATCACCGTACTTGTTTTATCTGTTAATCTGGTTATTTACTTTCATTTGGCTGCTACTATGATGTGTATGTCCGTCAGTCAGTGTCTCTGTCCATCCACACGTATGCCCTATACGTACGAGTGAGTCCCTATCCGTCTGAGGTTATTTTATCCGTCCCAGCTTGTACTGGAACACTTGATGATATATTGGACTTGTATCCAAAATTGACCATGTAATGTATCAATCATACAATGTATGTATGTGATGTAACTATATAACCTGAGCTTGTAAAAGCACCTTCATCACCTTCAGTGATTAAGTGCTTAATTGCACACTAGTTTCTTTATCAGCTACCTCACCCTGTCAGGGTAAATGAGACAAATGTATGTGAATGCATGTATGTGTGTATATATGTATGTGTATGTGTGTGTGTATGTATATGTATGGGTATAAAGCATATATGGAAGCTGATCAGAATTACATTTCACCTTTGTGAATGTACATTAATGACACTATGTAAAAGACACATCTAATACTTTATGTAGGGCGTACGTAAATCTGTGTATCTTTGTATTTACGTATGTAGGTTAGCTTAGCATTTTAAAAGCACCGAATCACCTTCTGTGGTTGAGTGTTCAATAAACCCTTGAACTGTATGTTTAACACTTCTCTAACCCTGTCCATGGAGGACAGAAGAAAATGTATATATGCTGGTTAGCATTGTAAATGTGTGGCCACGTCTGTGGTAGAAAATAATAAAAAAAAAAAAAAAAAAAAAAAAAAACTGACGTTCGTCCATCAGTCGGAGCGTGTCCTCGCCCTCCGTCCTAGCGTGGCCTTGGTACAGTTCAAGTGTGGGTGTTGGTACTTCATGAAACATGATACTGTGAGCTGGACAAACTGTGGCAGGGCATTGTTACCCTCAACACCAGTGACTTGGTGATCTTGAACGTGACTAGACTGTTCTTGAATTTTTCGGTTGAGTAGGTCTTGGCCAGATCTGAAGCCAGCTAGGCAAATGCCAAGTGTGCCACCATGAAACTTTAACTCGACGAGGACGCATAATTATGTCCAAAGATGCTTGTGCGACCCTGGTACGCCAGTAGGAACTGGTGATACGAAAGTGCATTTGATAAGTTAATTTAGGATTGTGATTATGTAGTTTGCTACACTTGTACATATTTCTGTGAGAAGATTTAACAAGGCGAGGGCTACCGATGGAGGCCAAGTACTACGGGTGGTTGGCGAGGGCTACCGACGGAGGGTGAGGGCTGCCGACGGAAGACGAGGGCTGCCGACAAGGGCAAGGGCTGCAGACGGTGGGCAAGGGCTGCAGACGGAGGGCAAGGGCCGGCGTAGGACAAGGGCCATTAATGGACTTAATAAATCTGGCCCAGGGCGAGACAGTGAAGGCGTGCCCTATGATCTTCGACAGGTTGACGAAGAGTTTTGACTAATGAAACGTCTACATGGAAAATCCCTCCACACTGGGAAGACGTGACCTGGCAGAATATGTAAACTCAAAACATCGCGACATTAAGGCGCAAACTCAGCAAGCAGTGTAACCTTCAGGGGGACGCTGACTGCTGCTGCCTCAGCCACAAGGAGCCGTAAGGGCACGCTGATAGAACACGTCAACATGGAACTCCATCGCCTTATCCAAGGAGTGTTTATGTTTCTTTTTTTTTTTAGCACTTTACAGGATGCAGAAATGGACGATTCCTTCTCTGCATTTTCGGAGGCTGGGAGGTGTGAATAGGATGCCTCAGTTATGGATCAAGTGTGCAAGATTCTATGCCAAAGGACTGCCTCAGGGCCACCACAGGACCACCACAGGACCACCACAGGACCACCAGAGAGCCCTGTGGTGGCCCACGCTGCTTAGACAACCTGATTGATATTCCTTCACTTACAATCTTAGCCAAACTTCCCCCTTGTCGCTCCTCTCTCGCTCACACCTCTTGCACGTCCCTATTTATGGCATGAGTTGCTGGCCCTGATCCGCACACCCTACTCTGATCTCTTATCCCCTTCCCCTTATCCTCAACCCCTTACCCTGATCCCTACCCACTGCCCTTCAACAGCATGCTGGTACACTTGACCGTCAGTGTGGGCAACTCTCCGTCAGAGGGTCTAGGTGTCACAGCAAAAGTGAAAACGCTGGAGTCCGCAGAGCGTGATGCCGCTCTCCCCCACCACCCACACACGTGCCCCTCACGTCACAGGGAAAGTGAAACTTGCAGACGCTGCTGCTGGAGTGTAGCCGCCTCTGCTGGGATGACTCGCTGCCTGTCTTTATATATATATATATATATATATATATATATATATATATATATATATATATATATATATATATATATATATATATATATATATATATAATACGTCAGTGTTGTTCAGGTTCTCCTGCTACACGCCCCGACGACTTGTGTGACCATGCCCTCTGATTGGACAAATATTGCCAAATAGGTACAGCGGGATATAACTGTGATCAGCAGTTAGCTGATCAGCTCACCGGGGGAGCCGAGCGGACAGCACGCTGGACTTGTGATCCTGTGGTCCTGGGTTCGATTCCAGGCGCCGGCGAGAAACAATGGGCAGAGTTTCTTTCACCCTATGCCCCTGTTACCTAGCAGTAAAATAGGTACCTGGGTGTTAGTCAGCTGTCACGGGCTGCTTCCTGGGGGTGGAGGCCTGGTCGAGGACCGGGCCGCGGGGACACTAAAAAGCCCCGAAATCATCTCAAGATAACCTCAAGAAGATAACACCAGAAGTGACGTCCTGTAAACAAAGGTTGTGCGATGACGCACCGTGTAGAGCAGCGTTCCCAGTGCACCGCTGGCACCCCGTACTACGTGCGTAGTAGTCCAAGCACGTCGGAGTGTACTCTCAGCTAGCAGGAGAGGCATCGGTACCTCCATGCGGGGTGAAGGGTCGTGTCACGGTGTGTGTGAAGGGTCGTGTCACGGTGTGTGTGAAGGGTCGTGTCACGGTGTGTGTGAGGGGTCGTGTCACTGTGTGTGAAGAGTCGTGTCACTGTGTGTGTGAGGGGTCGTGTCACTGTGTGTGAAGGGTCGTGTCACGGTGTGTGTGAGGGGTCGTGTCACTGTGTGTGAAGGGTCGTGTCACGGTGTGTGTGAGGGGTCGTGTCACTGTGTGTGAAGGGTCGTGTCACTGTGTGTGAAGGGTCGTGTCACTGTGTGTGATGGGTCGTGTCACGGTGTGTGTGAGGGGTCGTGTCACGGTGTGTGTGAAGGGTCGTGTCACTGTGTGTGATGGGTCGTGTCACGGTGTGTGTGAGGGGTCGTGTCACTGTGTGTGATGGGTCGTGTCACGGTGTGTGTGAAGGGTCGTGTCACGGTTTGTGTGAAGGGTCGTGTCACGGTTTGTGTGAAGGGTCGTGTCACTGTGTGTGATGGGTCGTGTCACGGTGTGTGTGAAGGGTCGTGTCACGGTGTGTGTGAAGGGTCGTGTCACGGTGTGTGTGTGAAGGGTCGTGTCACGGTGTGTGTGATGGGTCGTGTCACGGTGTGTGTGAAGGGTCGCGTCACGGTGTGTGTGAGGGGTCGTGTCACTGTGTGTGATGGGTCGTGTCACGGTGTGTGTGAAGGGTCGTGTCACTGTGTGTGATGGGTCGTGTCACGGTGTGTGTGTGTGAAGGGTCGTGTCACGGTGTGTGTGTGATGGGTCGTGTCACGGTGTGTGTGTGATGGGTCGTGTCACGGTGTGTGTGAAGGGTCGTGTCACGGTGTGTGTGAAGGGTCGTGTCACGGTGTGTGTGAAGGGTCGTGTCACGGTGTGTGTGAAGGGTCGTGTCACGGTGTGTGTGAAGGGTCGTGTCACGGTGTGTGTGAAGGGTCGTGTCACGGTGTGTGTGAAGGGTCGTGTCACGGTGTGTGAAGGAGGAAGTGTGCTTCAGAGAAGTGTGTGCCCCCCATGCAGGGGACTTTCTGTTGACAGTGCCCATGTATACAACAGGTATTCATCTAGATCCAGAGACCCTCCGTGTAGCAGTGACCCTCCACATTTAATTCTTACTGAATGCAAGTGTATTTGCAACAGGGTAGTAGCTGACCAATATGGAATGCAGGGGTTGCACTGAGGTAGCTCCAAGGGATGGTATTCAAAACATAACAAAGATAATGACATCAAGAGGAGCTTTGCCTCAGCTCAGTGCTCAGCAGAGAGAGAACCTCCTATTCTTACCGCCCAAACCCCAGATGATCCCACACTTCACCCAGATGGCACTTCACAATATATCAATGGAAGAGGGGCAAACAGCCGGTGTGGGACTACACCGGTGTATCCACTCTCACTGATACCTTTGTACATTGTCGTTGTTTACATGAGTCCCACTTTAACGTTTTCGACTGGTGCGTGAATGGACAGTCTGACCTGAGAATTATAAAGTCTTTATATATCAGGGAGCTGCGGCCGGCCACTATTAAACAATAATGCTTCAGCTGTCCAATTGTATACTATGTCAAACTCAGCCCGTCCTCCAAACAAAGACCCAAAAGTGATTCCATGCACCCGCCAAACCCCCTGTTTATGAATAAAAAAAGGTTTACACACGACTCAACTGATTTAGTTCGAACATTTCCGGAACACGTGCTTCACTGACGAATTTTGTTCGAACCACAACGCTAAAATGCTTCACCAACGTACTACAAATACAAATAATCGCCAACGGAACCTAAACACCTAACCTAACCTAACCTAACCTATGCCTATTTATGCACAATATGCTATTATATTATAATATTAATTTATATTTGAGAAAATTCCCGTTTTGAATGAAATGCATGTAAAAATTTATGAATGCGTCTGTGGGATCGACCGCTGGATGTAATGGAGTTGAGTTGAGGACATATACATTGAGGTATACAATGACTAGTTGGTCAAACATCATCAAGTTGTTACTCTGCGCATGTTTCATTTGCGCGTCATTATATTATATAATTGTTTAGTTCCCCCCCCCCCTTGAGTTGTGTTTTTGGTGCTCTCTTTTCAAAGTGTGATGGGTATTATAATTATGTCCAATTGTGATGCTGAATATAGCAGTTAGGTGTCTTTTATGTTATAATATTTGTGTTTCCTTGTAATGTGAGACATGAGTAGCTCAGTAATGATTGATTTAATTTGGTCTTGCAAAGAATCCTTAGGATTTTAATAGTGATTTTTATTTAGTCCTTATTATCTCGGTAGAATGCTATGAAAACTCATATTTATTTTTATCATTACGTAAGTTGACTTTGGTATTTTTTCGTTTTCGGGTGTTGTGTATCTTCGTCTCTTAGTAATGTAATCATGTGTTCAGAGCAAGTTCTTTGTTAGCTGTTAATTTTAATTAATTTTTTCTGCATTTTAGATCTGATGACGAATACTAATGAGTATTCGAAATGTTATGGATTTTTATTTAAATATAAATATTTTAATAAGACATGATGTTCGTATTGTCAGTCGTGTTCCTGTTTATCTTGAAATTAAGACTCCCAAAAGGAGCCACCATATATATATATATATATATATATATATATATATATATATATATATATATATATATATATATATATATATATATATATATAATATTATATATACGTTATATAATATTCAGCAAGACACATGGTGTGGGTGGTCATTGCACTGCGTGACCTACATGCTCGGGCTGCTACAACGAGGGTGAGGGCGGGTAAACGTATTGTTTGGATAGGAACGTTGTGGTGACTGGCGTTGGTCGCTGTGATGAATGTTTTCATTGTGAAAATGGAAAGTATTCTTGTGTGTGTGTGTGTGTGTGTGTGTGTGTGTGTGTGTGTGTGTGTGTATGCGTGTGTGTGTGTATGCGTACAGGTTCCGTACTGGCGCTGTGTTCTGCCTCCCTGACGTGTCAACAAACACCATTATCTCTCCTATATTAGATTGAACCCTCTCTCTTTCCATTAATGGTGTCTTCCCCCCCCCCCCTCTTTCTGCCCTCTCCTTCTGTCTTTGTCTTTCTTCTCTCTCTCTCTCACCTCCTCCGTCGTTTTCCATTCTCCCTCTTCCCTTCACCATATCACTTCAGCTTTATCTCTTTTTCGGTCCATTCTAAAGTAATCTTACGTTTGCATTTCTCCCCGTAACGATTGTGCCTTTTATCCCCACTAGTTCCTGCCCCTTGCTGTAGTTCCTCCTGATGTTCACTTCCACGGGGGTCCTCGCAAGACACCTCCTTCGTCTAGAGTTGGATTTCTTCCCCTCCTGTCCCGTATTCTTCCCCTCCTGTCCCGTATTCTTCCCCTCCTGTCCCGTAAACTTCCCTTCCGTCTCCTTTCTCGCCTTCAGATGCCTGTGCAATGAGATGTTCCTCAAGCAGGTTTGTTTTCCTCCCCACATTACTCCCAAGGTGCATCCCTCCCTCCACCCCCTTCCCACCCCTCCCTCTCCGCCCTCACTCCACCCCCTTCACTCCAACAAAAGTGAAAGGCAGCTGATCAGAGGTCATCGCCTCCAAAGTATGAAGTAAACTAGTGAATTCTGATCCCTTGTTGGGTTATTTGGTACATTTGTTGTGTGTGTGTGTGTGTGTGTGTGAGTGTGTGTGTGTGTGTGTGTGTGTTTAGGACAGCTTGAGACTTCAAGAAGACCTGGACAAGCTGCAGGAATGGTCGAACAAATGGTTGTTAGAGTTTAACCCATGCAAATGTAATGTAATGAAGATAGGTGTAGGAAGCAGGAGACCAGATACAAGGTATTATTTGGGAGATGAAATACTTCAAGAGTCTGAGAGATAGAAAGACTTGGGGGGTTGATATCACGCCAGACCTGTCCCCTGAAGCCCATATCAAGAGGATAACATCAGCGGCATATGCCAGGTTGGCTAACATAAGAACGGCCTTTAGAAACTTGTGTAAGGAATCATTCAGAAACTGTGTATACCACATATGTCAGACCAATCCTGGAGTTTGCGGCTCCAGCATGGAGTCCATATCTAGTCAAGCATAAGACTAAACTGGAAAAGGTTCAAAGGTTTGCCACCAGACTAGTACGCGAACTGATGGGTATGAGCTACGAGGAGAAACTACGGGAATTAAACATCACGTCACTGGGAGACAGAAGAGTTAGAGGGGACATGATCACCACATACAATATTCTCAGAGGAATTGATAGGGTAGATAAAGACAGATTATTTAACACAAGGGGCACACGCACCAGGGGACACAGGTGGAAATTGAGTGCCCAAATGAGCCAGAGAGTCGTTAGAAAGATTTTTTTCAGTGTCAGAGTAGTAGACAAATGGAATGCATTAGGCAGTGATGTGGTGGAGGCTGACTCCATACACAGTTTTAAATGTAGATATGATAGAGCCCAGTAGGCTCAGGAACCTGTACTCCAGTTGATTGACGATTGAGAGGCGGGACCAAAGAGCCAGAGCTCAACCCCCGCAAGCACAACAAGGTAAGTACAACTAGGTAAGTACACACATATGGGAAGAAACGTATGGAGCGAAATTAGTGGAAGTTATAGGAAAGAAATTATTAACATAATGTAAAGGATGACAAAAGAGGAAGAGGAGGAAGAGATACACTAAGTCAACGGGACCCGATCTTTACCCAGAATGAGGAAGGGAAGGGAAGGGAACTATGGGGTTCGAGCAAGGGACATTAGGACTATATAACACTGACAAGGGGCCAGGATTAGAATTTTGGAGGGAACGAGGGAAAGGAAGGTTGCCCAACCACTTGGGCGGTCGGGGAATGAACGCTGACCTGCATGAAGCGAGACCGTCGCTCTACCGTCCAGCCCAAGTATCGAGAACTTGGGTGAGACAGGAAAGAATTGTGTATGTAAACAAACATCAAGATGGCTTTTGGGAAGAGCAAATCGTACCTAACAAAAATAAGACAGGACAGACAAGGCTGGGCAGACGGCATATTTTTAACACAAAAAATTGTATACAGAACCTCACAAGAGATTACTACACAAACTCGAGGGACAAGCGGAAAAGCACTAACATTGATAAGAAATTACAGGAGTCAGAGAGTGGGAGTGAGGGGCGAGAAGTGTGGTAACCAGCAGAGTACCTCAAGGATCGGTACTACCATCCATATTATTTTTCATTTATATAAATGACCAATCTACGGGAGTCGAGTCTTAATTGTCATTGATAGCAGACGATGCAAAACTAATGGGAAAAACTGTGGCAGATGAGGATTCAAGATGACTTAAACAATCAGGAGTTGGTCCGAGAAATGGCCACACCAGCAAGGACAGGGTGACAGAAACAGGAACAGGAGCCAGGAAACCAAAAAGACAGTACACGATGAAGGGAAACTATCTCCCTAAAAGTATTAGAGGAAAAAGACCTGAGAATGGACATGGCACCTAACCTAACACCGGAGGCTTATATACATAGGATAACACCGGCAGTGTTATCTTCTCTACATTAGCGAAATTCAGAACATCATTCAAGAGTCTAAATAAGGAGGCATATACATCGATGTACACGGCCTACATGAGAACAATTTTGTAGCATGCCGCCCCATCGTGGAGCCCCCCCCCCACCCCCCTCCATCTAAAAAAATACACAAGGAACTCGAAAAGAGAAGAAAGAAGAGCGGAGGTAATATGAGACATCAAAAATTTAAGAAGAGTGACAGAAGGGAAGGGAAACCACAAGGAGACAGCGCCAAGCTATTACGACTACGTAGCACTTGGAAGGGGTCAGGATAAGGATTTGGGATGAGACGTGGGGGGGGGGGGGAGGGAGGAATGGTGGCGAACCACTTGGAAGGTCGGGGATTGAACGCTGACCAGCATGAAGCGAGGCCGTGGAAAACAAGGAAATATTCACAATGAATACCAATAGTACAAGAGAGGGGGGGGGGGTGGATGGGCGCTTCTTGAGACTCGGAGGAGTCATAAAGATGTTGGAACGTTTTCTTTCAGCGTAAGAGTGGTGGGGGAACTGGCATGAACTAAAGAGCAAGTTGAAGAAGCAAACTCAATTGATAATTTTAAAAGTAGATGTGCTAGGGAAATTGGGTATTAGACAACCGGCGGCTAGGAAAGCGGAGTCCAAGAGCTAGTCTAACTCTCAGGTACATACTTACTGCTAGGTGAACATCAGGTAAAAGAAACCCTGCCCATTTGTTTCTACCTCGGTCGGGAATCGAATCCGGGCTCATAAGACTACGACCCCGAGAATGTGTGCGTGAGTGTGTGTAATTAATGTTTGGGGGCTTCCGATTGTATCCCAAACCGCTGTTAACGAGGCCTAAACACAGCAACCGGCTTATAAAAGTCTAGAGATGAGCAGGGGTCATGGTGTGGGAGAGCGGGGGTGGGGTTGGGGGTGAGGGAGAGTGGGGTGAGGGAGTGGGGGTGTAGGTGGGGGTATGGGGGCGGGGGTGTGGGAGTGGGGGCGGAAGAGGAGTGGCTGAAGACCTACTTACGAACACACAGTGAAAGGGCTAGCTAGCGTGGCCAAGTGATGAGGTGGGCGGGAGAGGTGAGGGATGAGGCGGAACAGGAGGAAAAGAGTGAGGTAAATGTACGGTGTGGAGGACAGTGAGGATTACCCTCAGTATTTACAGCACAGTCCGGCGAGGAAGGTGGATGGAAGAGGTTGTATAATGAGGAATTGATGAATGAGAGAAGAGGTGAAGGCCAATTAAAAAGGGGAATGGAAGGCGTGATGAAGATGGTGACTCTCCAGGCCAGGAGTGAGGGAAGGAGGAGCGCCTCGTGTTGACTGGATCAGTAGTGGTGGTGCACCAGCTCCATCATCATAACTACTGCTGCTCATCACAGTATGACCCCACGTTCCCCCTCACTTGTAAGTAACCGTGGTCCCCCCCCCCTCTCTCACTTGTAAGTGACCCTCGTGTCCGTCTCATAAAGTAAAAGTCCTCGAGGAGAAACTTACCTGCAAGGCAATATAATAAACATTTGGGCAAAATGCACTTCTTGTTAGCCTGGTGCCTCCTCCCCTCGCCAGGAGAGACGCACTAGAGAGGCAGGAATCAACGCTGCCATATATCAGGTAAGAACGGTGAGCGGGACCCGAAGCAACCATCACACATATATAGACAACAGCCTCGCCAGCGACCTCTCCATGCTAGATAAACACGTGGAGGGCAGCTCCCACTTGGCGGCCGCCCAGGTAGGCAGCTGAGGAACCCGAAGGTCTGGGTCAACCTATTTCTTACGGAGAGAGAGAGATATATATAGAGAGAACGAGAGAGAGAGAGACAGAGAGAAAGTGGGTCTCTTACAGCGAGTTACTTTTACTTCAAGACTCCGCGACACAGCACCAGGCAGCGTGCCGGGGCCCTATCTTCAGATTACACGGACATAATTAAGAACTGGGAAGAACCCATGTTAAAATTACTGGTGCGAGTTGAGAGGAGATAGGGAGGGTTGTAGGGAGGATGGGGGAACAGGGGGGGGGTGATACAGGGAGGATGGGGGGAGTAATTAGGTGGGTGACAGGTGGGAGTGAAAGGTGTGGGGTGCATGAGAGGGGAGGGGCGGGGAGGACGGGCCGCAGGTTCAATGACTGTGACACCAACCCTTGACCCACCACCAGATACAGTGCCATGGTCTCTGCTTAAATCGCATGGCACTCCTCTCCTTCGGCACCCACCCTATCCACCAATCCTCGCTCCCTCACCCTCCCCCACCCTTCCCCACCCTTCCCCACCCTTCACGGCACATTCAGTGGTTTACCCTACTAGTCCCTCTCCATCTTTGTCCAATAACAAGGTATCTTTGCAACAATGTGCAAATACATAGCTTCCTAGTTTGGTCAGGTAACATCAACCAGTTTTTCCTGATAATAATTTGAGTAATATCATATAATTCTTAAATAATCTCAAACAACCACCAACTTGGGAGTTAGAACTGGAATGAAGGAGAGTAAATCTGATGGGTCGGCGGCCAGGAGGGAGGAGAGTGTAGGTGTTAGTGATTGGTAGATGATATTGGTGACCTCGCCTGACCCAGTTCCTCTCCAGCCTTGCGTCAGTAACCCACCCACTCACACACACACACACACACACAAACACACACACACACACACACACACACACACACACACACACACACACACACACACACACACACACACACACACACACACACACACTCCTGCTCATCTTGGGCTTTGTGGCGTCGGAAAAGTTGGAAGTATAGTTAGTCATGGATGGAATATGATGATGTGATTGGATTATGATGATATTCAAGGGGGTTGGTGGCTGGTGTGGGGAACAGTTTGTGGGGGTGTGGAAGAGATGTGGATATGAACAGGTGGGACGGGGGAGGGATGTCGGTGCCAACAAGTGTTGTGGGAGGGGAGTGTGGGTGTCAACAGGTGGTGTGGGAAGGGAGGGGGCGATTTTGTAATATACCAATGATTGTCGTGGTTAAGTTAGTGCTGCTAACTGTGAGTTGGAGGTGTTGTCAGTGGTGTTGTCGGGGGGTCTGCGCCAACAGCTGTGGTTCAGGTGTTGTAGGTACCCGTGCCAACATATGTAAAGGTGAGGAAGCGTTGATGAGTGCCTACATGATGGTGTGAAAGTGTTGGTAAGTGCCATCAGTTTGATGTGACTGCGTTGGCAGCAGGAGTGGTGTCAGGTGAGTGTGGGGTGGTGGATGGGGGGGGGGGGGGGGTTGGAGGGGGGGGGGAACTGGCTAGCCGTGTCAAGTGAAAGGCAAGAACGGGGTCAACGCTCCCAGGGTGCCTCTCACTGCAACACCGCTCACGTTCACTGCCAGCCCGCGCCACTAAACCTTCAGCCTGCTGCTGTTGTTGGTACACAAACACCGAGTGATTACCCTTGGTGATGTGCATGTAACGCACTACATGCAACGGTGCTTGGTGAGGGGGGGAGGGGAGGGGAGGGGGGATAGTTAGTGACAGTGTGTGGGGTGGCCTGGGGGGGGAGGGGTGAGGATGGGCCAGGCACGGGGATGGCAGCTCTGTTGCGCAAGTTGAGAAGAGCCGCCCAGTGCCGGTTTGCTGCCACACTTGGCCACCTTGAACAAAGCTTCGAGGTGCTGGCCACTTGTCCAGCCGGAGGTCAGAGCGCGTCATCTGTGGGCCAGACCTGTACCGTGTGGGGGAGGCAGGGATGACTGGCCCGCTGCCGGCAAGCCGTATCTACCCATGACAATAATTTTAGAGGCTTTCATAGGTTAGGTTATGCAAGGTTAGGTTAGGGAAGAAAACCATCAGGAGAAAGCACCAAGCTATTACGACTGTATAGCCCTTGGAAGGGATCAGGATAAGGAATACGGATGGGACGGCGGAATGGTTGGTTTAGATAAGTGAAACAAAAACTATTCAACGACGAATAGTCTTACGTACGAAATTGTTTGAATCCATCTGCCCCTATCCCCAGACAAGGAGGACACGGTGCCATAGGCCAGGCTCAAACAATGCCCACAGTACACATGGGCACTCCAATATCTGTTGTTAAGCTCACAACGCGCCTACAAACCAAGTCTGATAACAATGAGAGAGCAGAGAATGGTCTAATAGCAAGAGCTATGAAACACTTGGAGGCGAGAACTGTGTGAGTACACAGCACACAGCCGGGTAGCGTTACTTGTGAGTGTTGGTAACGACTCGCCCAACACATAAGCCCTCTAGTTGTAAGCTGTATAGACCCACTCCTCGGCACTGTGTCCACACACCGCCCACCCTGCAAAAATATATAACTAGTATTAAAGTCCAGTTATCATTGATTTTAGACCGAAATGGCATGAGATACCAGGGGCTTTGTAACTCTCATTCCCTCACTGATGGTAGAAGTCATACTAAGAGTTTGCGGGTGTAGGCTAGCAGACTGGCAGCCCATGCATGTGCAAGCATGATGGGTGGTGGGGAAGGAGGAGGTGAAGACAGCAAGCACTGGGGGTCACGCACCATAACTCCTCATGTACACTGTGCAAGCGGGACACTGCTATGTACTTAACCTTATTAATAATACAAAGATGCTCCAGTGTGGAACCTTAAGTGTGTGTGAACAACAGTAGTGGGGAGGGTGGGGGGGAGGCCATGGGGGTCATTCCGCGGTCTCTCCCACTCTTAACACCCGCCCCCCCCCCCACCTTCCCCCGTTTAATGAAGTTTTTCCAGCAAATAATATCTCCGTGCAAAATTCCTTTAGATCCCTAATCTTAAATGCAATTGGTGGGAGACTAATGAAATAAGAATTAGTCTCTCCTTGGCTTGACATTCTCCTTGCGTCGACTTTCTAGTCCTTGAATGACCAGACCCGTCCACTGCCTCCCCGGCTCCTGTGGCCGGCACCAGCCACCTCTCACTACACATCAGTAGGCACCTCTCCTATCTTATGTCTCTTATATACACCTCCGGAATAATTATTTTTGTCCCGTGGAGAATCAAGAGGCTGTAACTTCGGGGTCGAGCTTGGCCACGACTGTTCAACAATTGGTGTAGTTTTCTCGACATGAATAATGGATGGGTGTCAGCCGCTAGATTTGGCATCATATTGAAGGGCAAGGCAGGTGGCAACAAGGGAAGAATGTTAGGATAAGGGAGGGAGGGAGAGATAATAAGGGAAATGCGTATGGTGCCAGCGAGGTAGGAGTAGAGTGCCAGCGAGGTAGGAGTAGAGTGCCAGCGAGGTAGGAGTAGGGTGCCAGCGAGGTAGGAGTAGGGTGCCAGCGAGGTAGGAGTAGGGTGCCAGCGAGGTAGGAGTAGGGTGCCAGCGAGGTAGGAGTAGAGTGCCAGCGAGGTAGGAGTAGGGTGCCAGCGAGGTAGGAGTAGGGTGCCAGCGAGGTAGGAGTAGAGTGCCAGCGAGGTAGGAGTAGGGTGCCAGCGAGGTAGGAGTAGAGTGCCAGCGAGGTAGGAGTAGGGTGCCAGCGAGGTAGGAGTAGGGTGCCAGCGAGGTAGGAGTAGAGTGCCAGCGAGGTAGGAGTAGGGTGCCAGCGAGGTAGGAGTAGGGTGCCAGCGAGGTAGGAGTAGGGTGCCAGCGAGGTAGGAGTAGGGTGCCAGCGAGGTAGGAGTAGGGTGCCAGCGAGGTAGGAGTAGAGTGCCAGCGAGGTAGGAGTAGAGTGCCAGCGAGGTAGGAGTAGGGTGCCAGCGAGGTAAGCACGGCGAGGCATGAAAGTGAGAGTGGCTGGACAAGAAGAGACCGGAGCATGAAGCAGCAGCAGCTGTGACTGGAGGCGTGATGGAGCTGATATAAGTGTGGCACTTCACCGGGGATGACGCGGCTCTACACTTTCACTGCGGCTATCGTCTGCATGCATGCACAGTAACTGGGGAGTGCGTGAAGCGTCTCACGGTGAGGCATGCTTAAGTGGAGTCTATCTTTCTCACTTCACAGTAACATTTGTTGCCTGCGGGCCGCTGCAAACAACAGTCTGTTGGTTCAAGTTATCACAAGTCAAGCCTGATCATGGGCCAGGCTTGGGGAATAGAACTCTCAGAATTGATATATTTTAAGCGTGAATTCCCACTTCTAGCTGCCAAAGTATGTTTTTTACTGCTGTCTATCTTTTGTTTACAAATCTGCCGGTTACGAAGGAGGACACGAGGCATATAGTAAGCCGTCAAGCCGCGGGAGACAGTGTGGGAGTGCTTGCAGGAGTGTGCAGAAAATGCCAGTGTCAATGGTATAGCTGTCTGGTCTGCTTCTTCTCAATACTGGCACCGTGCTTCTGATTACAGTGTTTGAAGTGAGGGGAGGGGGAGCTGTGTGTGTGTGTGTGTGTGTGTGTGTGTGTGTGTGTGTGTGTGTGTGTGTGTGTGTGTGTGTGTGTGTGTGTGTGTGTGTGTGTGTGTTTACTAGTTGTGTTTTTATGGAGGTTGAGCTTTGCTCTTTCGGCCCGCCTCTCAACTGTCAATCAACTGTTTACTAACTACTTACTAACTACTTTACTAACTACTTTTTTTTCCACACCACACACACACACCCCAGGAAGCAGCCCGTGACAGCTGACTAACTCCCAGGTACCTATTTACTGCTAGGTAACAGGGGCACTTAGGGTGAAAGAAACTTTTGCCCATTTGTTTCTGCCTCGTGCGGGAATCGAACCCGCGCCACAGAATTACGAGTCCTGCGCGCTATCCACCAGGCTACGAGGCCCATTTTGTGTGTGTGTGTGTGTGTGTGTGTGTGTGTGTGTGTGTGTGTGTGTGTGTGTGTGTGTGTGTGTGTGTGTGTGTGAGGGGGGGGGAATTTTTTTTCGGGGAAAGGGAGGGGGTGGGAAGTAAGGCAGTATTGGCCAGAAGAGCACCAGACATCGTTTCTCTCGTCTGTGCTCCACTCTGCCAACACCAACAACCTAACTGATATTGTTGTTTTAGATTTAGCTACTCAGAACGAAGTGTGTCCATGTAGCACGGGCTGTAGTGAGCCCGTAAAGAAACGAGCAGCCAGTATGCTCGACTTACAGACCCGGGTCAACAAGCCTCTGCAGTATACCCCCAGCCAGCCAGCCCGCCCGCACGTTGAAGGGCAGCTCTTGGTGCTGACGACGCCAGTGTTCCACTCACCGCTCCCACTTTTCCTCCAGCACCTGTTAATCTCTTATTCTTGGTCCCACGTTGCTGCAACACCTCTGACTCGACACCTTCACCGATCCTGCAAATAACGGGTCCCTTTAGGCACTCTGGCACTTCCCCGCCCACCCACTGCTCCTGAACGCCCTTCCCCGCCCACCCACTGCTCATGAACGCCCTTCCCTGCCCACCCACTGCTCATGCACGCCCTTCCCTGCCCACCCACTGTTACTGAATCCACTATCCAGCCCACTCACTGCTCATGAACGCCCTTCCC
Source organism: Procambarus clarkii (assembly GCF_040958095.1). Taxonomy (NCBI): domain Eukaryota; kingdom Metazoa; phylum Arthropoda; class Malacostraca; order Decapoda; family Cambaridae; genus Procambarus; species Procambarus clarkii. The sequence goes on from NC_091176.1 coordinate 25,863,176, forward strand.
TGCCCACCCACTGCTCCTGAACACCCTTCCCTGCGCACCCACTGCTCCTGAACGCCCTTCCCTGCCCACCCACTGCTCATGCACGCCCTTCCCTGCCCACCCACTGCTCCTGAACGCCCTTCCCTGCCCACCCACTGCTCATGAACGCCCTTCCCTGCCCACCCACTGCTCCTGAACGCCCTTCCCTGCCCACCCACTGCTCCTGAACGCCCTTCCCTGCCCACCCACTGCTCCTGAACGCCCTTCCCTGCCCACCCACTGCTCCTGAACGCCCTTCCCTGCCCACCCACTGCTCCTGAACGCCCTTCCCTGCCCACCCACTGCTCATGAACGCCCTTCCCTGCCCACCCACTGCTCCTGAACGCCCTTCCCTGCCCACCCACTGCTCCTGAACGCCCTTCCCTGCCCACCCACTGCTCCTGAACGCCCTTCCCTGCCCACCCACTGCTCATGAACGCCCTTCCCTGCCCACCCACTGCTCATGAACGCCCTTCCCTGCCCACCCACTGCTCCTGAACACCCTTCCCTGCCCACCCACTGCTCCTGAACGTCCTTGTTCCTCTCCACCTCCTGGTTCAAGGCACTCCGTAGTGACGTAGTTTGTATAAAGTTCAGAGAGTCCATTTTCATTAGCTATATTTGACTAAGATAAAGATTTTGTTAAGTATTGTTTGTGGTGTTGTGGCTGTGTTGTTTGTGGTGTTGTGGCTGTGTTGTTTGTGGTGTTGTGGCTGTGTTGTTTGTGGTGTTGTGGCTGTGTTGTTTGTGGTGTTGTGGCTGTGTTGTTTGTGGTGTTGTGGCTGTGTTGTTTGTGGTGTTGTGGCTGTGTTGTTTGTGGTGTTGTGGCTGTGTTGTTTGTGGTGCTGTGGCTGTGTTGTTTGTGGTGCTGTGGCTGTGTTGTTTGTGGTGTGGTAGCTTCCTGTTGTCTGTGGAGATGTGTCTTTATGTAGTGTAGTGATGTCTTTATGTAGTGGAGAGATGGAGGCAGACTCCAGACGCCGTAGAGGGACTCAAAAACATGTGTAACAGAGCCCGAAGGTTCGGGAACAAGTCTGATATTCGAGTGAAGGTCAGTATGTTGTTGTTTTAGCTCAGCTACCGGGAGCAAAAAGTTCGAAGTAGCACGGGCTATGGTGAGCCCGTAGTGGACTTACCTGGCACAGAAGTGGGGGCTGTGGTGCGATGCATTCACGTACCCACCTTCTAAGCCCGACGTAAATCCGAACGCTTGTTGGGATTTACGTTGGAAATCTCCCATCCCGACGCTCTCGACACATCCCGACGCTCTCGACACATCCCGACGCTCTCGACACATCCCGACGCTCTCACCGTCACATCCCGAGGTACTCACGCCCCAATGAAGAGTCTGAAAGTGAGGAGGTAGTGACTAATGACAGGAGAGTAGAGAGCTACCAACACCATGGCTTTCTCTCTCGTTGTTGGTGGAACGCTACTGCCGCTCCCCCCCCCCCCCACTAACCTCCCGCCCCCCTCCCCTACTCTCCAAACACCCCTAGATCCCCCCTTCCCCCTTCACTGGAACCCAGAAGGTGGAGGTCACGCGGGAGAGAACACACTCGCCCCTGCTGCGGGTGCTACCAAGCCCCCCAGCGGGCCGCAGTAAGACGCCCCATCACGGCGACCTGAGGAAAGAAAACCCGGAGAAATTAAAACCGTAGCAGCATACACGACGCAGGTACACGCCACTTTGCAGCGGGGGAACCACGCAACAGACCTGAGAGTAACAATCTCTGGAGACTTTAGATTCAAAGAACACAATAAAGTTACTGCCGCAAATGCGGGGACATAAAAATGGTCGTTTGAATAAGACGAAGCTTGTGAACAAGAGGTGCCAGAACAGTTGCTGGCACTTGTGACACCTGTGATCTCTAGTGAAGGAATGTCTTGCACATTAACCGGAGCAAGGATGAAGTAGTTGCTGACCTGGAGAACAGAAACATTTACTCCCCGGAACCCCCTTAAGTAAAGAACGTTTATTTTTTTATTTATTTATATAGAAGAAGGTACATTGGGATTGTGAGATACATAATATAGTAATTACAATCTTTTAAGACCTTGTGCTCACCGGAACGTTATGGAGATGGGCGCATCGTCCCCTACGTCTGGAATATCCAACCTGTCCTCCTGTTTTGATCGTACTTTTTGTAACTGTGTGGTCGAAAGTACTAAAATGTAATAATGCAGCCCCAATAAGCAATTTTTAATACTATTTTATATAGAGTCCGTAAAAAATTAAGCTAAAATTCAAAATTAAATATTCCCAGGCCATGTATAGCACGTATATGTATTATATTAGCCCTCAGATCGCGTGTAATAGGCCTAGGAGGGTTAGCTTAGGTCTTATTAGCAACATAAATATAAAAAAAACTGTTCCGGTTTGTCCAAATTCAATAACACAAAAGTCTACCATCTGGTGGACCACCACGACATATTTGCACTTTCCACCACATCGCTATTATAACCAATTTCATTTTAGGAGGCTGGGCTGAGAAAACACTGAGAGAGATAGAGACGTATTCCAAATCTGTTCACTTCTTTCTGAGACCAAGAGGCAGGGCTGAGTGTTACAGCCTCGCTGTAAGGTCGCGGTGCAGTATATGTGCTCTAACAGACATTTCTTCTGTAAACATTAAGGCTTTCCTACTCGTCTTCTCGAACTACACGTACTCGCTCTATCTTTAAATCCAACATTATGTTTGTAACTCATCTTCAATGTATGTACCTTTACCTGAATAAAAAATCTAATCTAATCTAATTATCACAATTGACTTGATAATGGTGCAGGATGGATCGAAACGTCGTCGTCTCTTCATCTTCTGGTGTGTGGTTTGGTCAACATTCTTCAGTCACGTTATTGTGACTCATCATCTGCAAATCTAGAGAGTACCCTGATCAGCCGGATTGCTTGCCGCGGTCACCAACAGTCTGAGGCATCAGAACGTCAATCACGTGGGTCTATTCTGAGAGCTGCGGGCGTACACTTACTGAACATACGGGTTTACGTCTGGTTTACATGGGATATACACCTTGTGAACATGGGGTATATACCTGCGGGAATATGGGGGGAAGGGAGTATACAACTGATGAACAAAGAACAAATACACCCGGGAATTGAGGAAGAGATACCCGCCAGAACCCAATCACAGGCCGCTAGAGTGTAAACAAACCAGCCATAATTAAAGAGTAATTAGGTTAGTTAGTCTCTAGGTTCCTCTTCTGCCTCGCCACCTTGCTCGCATCTCGAGAAATCTTCCTCAGATATCTTTTTTAATTATTATCGATTCTCTCCCGTAGTCTTAGACGAGGCGTGTTGTCTTCAGCGGAATGCTCAACAGAGGTGAATGACCCTTCGCAAGGTTCCCTTTTTTTCCGCACGTTGTCCCACGGTCGTAGAGGTCATTTTTTTGTGCATTAAAAACTCGGTTCTCCGGAGCCTTTGTTGTCTTCCACTCCGATGCACACGCGAATTGGGAACTGGAGGTCAGTGGCCCGCGGCTGCCATGCGGGAACCGTGACCTACACACGCTTATGGGGGGATGGTATGTGATGGAGGTATGGGGCTCAGCGCATGGGGGGTGGGGGCGTGGGGTGGTGGCGTCAGGGTGAAGGTATGGGGGGGGGGGGGGAACATTCCCGGAGGGCGGATGGGGAGTCGCTGCAGGTGTGATGGTATGGCGTTCATCACCAGGGGGTAGGTAAGGGGTCGAGGCTCTTTTTGGGGTGGGATAGGGTGGGGGGGGGTGGGATAGGGTGGGGGGGAAGAGTTAATTTGTGGGTACACGTGTAGAGGGGTGTGGGGTGTGGAGGGGGGTTGGGGATGGAAGTGTAGGGCATAAAGAACGGTCGTATAATTCAACCTTCCTTACCCTACCCTCTCCATGGCCCCTCTCCTCCCTCCCTGGATACCTCCCTCCCGTTCTCTCCATCCTTCCCAACCCATTTCTAAACTTTTCCCTTTACCTCTTCCACTCCATCTTCTCCCCCCCCCCACACGCACAAAAAAGTATATATATATATATATATATATATATATATATATATATATATATATATATATATATATATATATATATATATATATATATATATATATATATATATATGCAGAATAACCACATGTGAAAAAAAGAAAATGCTTAACGCGTTTTCGGCTAATTCGCCTTCATCAGAGCAAAGTAGAATCATTCTACTTTGCAAAGTAGAATTTGATTCAACTTTGCTCTGATGAAGGCGAATTAGCCGAAAACGCGTTAAGCATTTTCTTTTTTTCACATGTGGTTATTCTGCATACTTGGATCAGTGTTTTTGTGATCATTGTTGTATATATATATATATATATATATATATATATATATATATATATATATATATATATATATATATATATATATATATATATTCCAACCTCTTACCTAAATTGCATGATATTTAACCCTTATTCCCCTCTCTGTTTGTTAAACTAAGACTATGGTTTAGTAAGATCAGTTCTGATGTTCCTAAAGGAGTGAATACAAGCCGAGAGCTGTTAACCTACCTCATCGTAGAACCGCATCTGTTGAATATGATGTTCAAATAAACTTCAGTTCTATTTAGTACAGAGCGAAGGAGCAGCCAACTGCGCGTCAGTCTTCATGTAGTCTGTTGACCAGATTTCACAATTGTCTAAGTATCTACTTGTTGAGAGAATGTTGAAAATGTGAGTCAGCCGAATAATGAATGATCGTTGATGGAGTGATGTTCTTGAGACTGGCACAGTCAGCATGAGGGTGTTGATGACTGAAGGCTGAGCGTTGTCGTTACCGTCTTAAGGCTGGCCACCAAGTTGAACCACGTGGGAACCTTTAAGAACATTGGCTTCACACATAACAGCAAGGCCATAGACGTCTCTAGCCGCTCTAGTGCGGAAGACTGAAGTACTGACAGCTCCAGCTTGGACTAGTCGTCTTGCACCGGAGACAGGAGAGCGGTGCATGCTAAAGCTGCGGGCTAAATAATGCGCTGTTATAAACTTCTTTAACCTGAGTGTCGAGCAAGTACGATGTCTGCCTTTCTGGGGCCAGATTCACGAAGCCGTTACGCAAGCACTTACGAACCTAAACATCTTTTCTCAATCTTTGGCGGGTTTGTTTATAATTATTAAACAGTTAATGAGCTCCGAAGCACCAGGAGGCTGTTTATAACGATAACAACAGTTGATTGGGAAGTTTTCCCGCTTTTAAACTGTTTAATAAATGTAACCAAAGCTGTCAAAGATTGAGGAAAGATGTATACGTTCGTAAGTTCTTGCGTAACTGCTTCGTGAATCTGGCCCCTGTGTACATTTCTGGGCTAACTTGTTTGCTATGCACAACACCTGGGTCTTCGTGGTCATTGGCACTTCAAACTTCACCCCTACATTGCTGAAGTAATCATCCTTGTGCTGGACCTATAGCAGCTATATCATATGACCTAGTTACGCGCCTCTGTAAGCCACTTTCCCAATTATTGTGCGTTTATTTGCTTCACCATACAGTCGAGTCAGCGGAGGGGAGGAGCGCACTATCCTACCTTCACTGTCTTCACTGCGCCCATGTACAGTGTACAGTGCACACTGGAAACTAACAGTGATTACAGTACTCTTACTTCCCAACACACCAGAGTTTAGTGACGCAATTCCTTCTGAAGGTTTGGACTTGCTTAAGTTCGTTATGTAGCGTTCTAGAAAAGTTGTGTGACTTGTGTAATGTTATTGTAACTTAGTTCTTTAACTAAAGTAATACCCGAAACTTAGACAATACTAATTTAGCAGGAATTTATAATGATGGGAAACAAAAACCTGTGTTTTTTGTTACGTTTTTATGGTAGAGTGATTGATCAGGTCTCCTGGTCGGTAGCCTGGTGCACAAGAATGCAGTAATGTAGTGACATGATATCATGTATCTTGTATATTGCAAGGAGGAGCTCTCTGCACCCTCACAAACTCACGGCATTCATTGAAATAGTGGTAAGTCACGGAAGCATTCGTGTGTTATAATCTACCAGTGTCATTTAACCTGGCACTATGTTCTGGCTTTAACCTGCAGATGGTTAGTGTATTGGTTAGGCTAGACTACGCTGTGCTATGCTAGGCTACGTTGTGCTAGTCTTCGCTGTGCTATGCTAGGCTGTTGTGTGAATTACGCTGTGTTACGCTATGCTACGCTAGTCTAGGCTAGCTCACCGCTCCTCTGTTTAGGCTATTTCTTGTAGGTAAAGTACTCACCCAGCTTTCATTTGGTCTTCAAATTTGACTCGAGGTCATGTTGAACCCATTATTAGAAAGTTTTAACTCTCCTGAATGCCTTTAGGTCCATATGGCCTCTCGTCACGGCTTTTACCAGCGTTATCCACGGGGTGACGCACTGTGCGTATGCTCGGGGTGACGCACTGTGCGTATGCACGGGTGACGCACTGTGCGTACTCACGGCACGGGGTGGCGGGCCGGGCTCCTCCTTCCACACCAATCTCGACACCCACGAGTTTGTGAGGGGTCCTAATGGGGATAATTAGCAGTGCTGGTGACGACAGCTGGTGGTGCTGGTGACGACAGCTGGTGGTGCTGGTGACGACAGCTGGTGGTGGTGCTGGTGACGACAGCTGGTGGTGGTGCTGGTGACGACAGCTGGTGCTGCTGGTGACGACAGCTGGTGGTGCTGGTGACGACAGCTGGTGGTGCTGGTGACGACAGCTGGTGCTGCTGGTGGTGCTGGTGACGACAGCTGGTGACGACAGCTGGTGACGACAGCTGGTGACGACAGCTGGTGGTGCTGGTGACGACAGCTGGTGGTGCTGGTGACGACAGCTTTTGGTGCTGGTGACGACAGCTGGTGGTGCTGGTGACGACAGCTGGTGACGACAGCTGGCCACGTTTCGAGAATTATATTCTTATCTTTACTAATATAAATATAACATTCAGCAATAAATTAAATGCAAATTACACCTTAAATTTATACATACCTATAAATCAGCTTGCTCACTTAGAAACAAAGCACAAACAGTTATATATTTTATAGAAACTGCTCTTAAAAAACAAAAATTAAACTAAAGGGACCGACAATAAAGGAATACGCATGCGCAAGACCACCCGAGTTACATAACAGTGGCTAGTTGCTCCTCAGACATGGGGAGAGGCGGTCATGGTCAGGTGACGCTCCATCTCCAGGCCTACATGCTACGTCTGTTTAGTTCAGGCATATTAAAGAGATTATCTTTGTCCCCAAGTACTCAATCAGTTCCTTTCAGGCTCTACTCTTTATACGACAATGATATAGGTATATGCCTATTCCCATGTGCCTATCAATTTTATTTGTCGTGTCTCTTTAGTGCACGTTTCTGAAGTTTCCTTTTGTGTTATTTATATCCGGGTTCTATGAAGATGATGCATACTCTAGGGCTGGTCTCACGTAGGTGGTGCGCATAATATTGTACACCTACGATGGTATTTATGTCTTTCATTTGTACGGTTTCTATTTCATAGTCCGAGAACTGTCGCTTCAGGCAGCACTGCTCCTCGAGTCTCCCTCTCAGGGGGAGGGGGGAGGAGGGTAAGAGTCCCGGGCAGAGCAGACCATCTCCCTCGTTAGGGTATAACATTTTGCTTCAGACATTTTGCAGTGCGTCGGGGATGACGCCGGTATCTACGCTACGTCTCCACGTGACGTTGAGGGTCTATGGTAACATTCTGACGTCACCTCTTTCATTTATCATCATTACCTTCGCATCTTGAGTCAAATCATTTGCATCAGGATCAGTAGGAGTTTTTGGAATGTCCACCAGCTCTTCTGTCTCTGTGTCCTGGCAAGATGGTGGGGAGTGACCTCTCCTCGCTACCTCAGTGGCCTGACTCCTTCAGAGGTCAGGTGAGGGAGGGAGAGTGCTGGTGGCTACCAACGAGCAACAACTTCTTGCGTCTTGGTGTTTCTTGCGTCTTGCAGGAAAGAGAAAGCAAATTATCTCCGCCATAACTTGGGTTTTGCCCATCTTTTTTTTTACTTCTTGCTTGTTGTTTATGGCTGCAAGGCTCTCTTCTTGCTTGTTTTTATGGTTGTAAGACTTGTTGCTTGTTTATGGCTGCAGGACTTTCTTGTTTGGTATTAACTCGCTTGACGAGGCAAGTCAATACCAAAGAAGCCTGGCATAAAACCGGGCTTGGAGAGAAGATCTCCCGAAACCTACTACAGGTAAACTGCGGGTAATACACAGCTTCATGTGCAGACACAGCATAGATCATAGTCTCGGGAACCTATACACCAGGCACGTGAGAGGCGGAACCAAGAGCTGTCGCACACCGGCAGAAAGTACAAGTTGGTGAGTACATTTTGGAAGAGCGGCGCACAGCGGGACCCAAGATGGTGGTGGCGAGGCAGGAAGGGCCCAAGAAGATGGTGGCGAGGCAGGAAGGGCCCAAAAGGAGGATATGAGGTCAAAGGCAGAACAGAAATCGACCTTGGGATCATGACCTTAGCTGGTGAAAAGTTTGGGTATAGGATGGGTATGGGGGCCACTGCCTCTCACCGGATGGGTATGAGATCCACTCGTGCGCCCAGCATGGGTATGAGATCCACTCCTGCTCACCGGATGGGTATGAGATCCACTCCTGCTCACAGTATGGATATGGGGTCCACTGCCTCTCACAAGATGGGTATGAGGTTCAATAAATCTCACATGATGGTAGTGGTAAGATTTAGTTGAAACACATAAATGGGTTGAGGACAAATAGAGGAACAAAACTTGGCGAGATGTCCGTGTGTCAGTGAACATGAGGTCATCTCTGGTGATGAAGCCGTCCGTCCTCACCACCGATGTTGTAACACAAAACATCACCATTTATATAACTCCCCCAACCCAGGGCTCCATAACATGGCTCCTTACACTGGTGCCTACCTTTGCCACCCTTATGTGTCTCCTCCTCTTTTTACCTGGATATTCCTAGTATTTCTGGACTTATACTCACTCATACTCTAATTGCTGCCGCCCACTCCTCAGATCACTGGGGATAATGATGTTAATTTAGACCACGTGCCTCTGGTATTTAAAGGCCCATAACGCCTGTCTACCGTATTCCGGCTATTCTCAGGCCAGTGGGAGTGGGGACTCCCACAGTGTACTGGTCACTCGTGTAATGACCACCACTTCTCTGATCCTTTGACATTAAATGACTTGAGAAGGGATAGACACTTTAGTAAATCAATCAATACAAAAAGTGAATGAGTTGATCAAAGTAAAGGAGCAGCCTCCTAGCATGCAAGAAAGGGTTAACTAATACTCAAGCGATATGTGAGTTTAACAAATTTGGTTTATTAATTCAGGTGAAGATCTTAATTATATGGTCCCTAAAACAAAGCAAATGAAATTGTTACTTCATGTGATTGACCAGGAAAAAGAGAACTCACAATTGCAGATCCAGCAGTATATATCCAGTTCCCCTCTTATGAGAACTCACAGGATGGGGTCCACTCGTGCTCACAGGATGGGGTCCACTCGTGCTCACAGGATGGGGTCCACTCGTGCTCACAGGATGGGGTCCACTCGTGCTCACAGGATGGGTATGAGGTACCTTCTCAACTTCCCAGCCTCTCTTTCCCACGGCCCAAAACACACTCCCTATCCCTCATTCCCAAAGAGGAGCCGTGCCCAGTACCTCTGGCACCACGGGACCAGTCAGGCCAGAAGGATTAAGCATTCAGTCTGCAACCAATCATGGGAAACTCGCGTCGTGGCACCTCCTCCAGTCACGGGGCATAGGCCTAGAGGCACTCCCCGAACTGTGTGTGATCTTTCGTTCGTACTAGACCACTATTATCATAGTGGGAAGGTCCCCTCTCTCTTGAGTGTTTAAACATCTTCAAGATGCCAACACCTCTGTCTGTCCCATAACAGCCCCTTGAAATAATTAAGTGCACCAAGGCCTCACCTTGACCAACAGCTGGGCCCCAGAGGAGACCCCAGGACCCCAGGACCCCAGAGAAGACCCCAGGACTCCAGAAAAGACCCCCAGGACCCCAGAGAAGACCCCAGGACCCCCAGAGAAGACCCCAGGACCCCAGAGAAGACCCCAGGACCCCAGAGAAGACCCCAGGACCCCAGAAAAGACCCCCAGGACCCCAGAGTAGACCCCAGGACCCCCAGAGAAGACCCCAGGACCCCAGAGAAGACCCCAGGACCCCAGAGAAGACCCCAGGACCCCAGAGGAGTCCCCAGGACCTCAGGCAGCTGTTACAATTTGACACTCCGGAATTTGTTTTAACTTTTTTTGCATATCCAGAAACTAACAAATGCAAGTCAAACTGTCGAGACTGATGCATAGGAGACGTCAATATTATGGCGTTTTCCACTTTTACTAAATACATCGCATTTTTAACGCATTGGTGGATTACGTCAAAATGGGATATATTAGGAGAGAGGAGGGATGACAAGGGTAGGGGGGGGGGGGCGGAGGTAGTGTGAAATATATAGAACATTTAGGCATTCCTTAATTTGTGTGTCCCGCAAGTTTTCCTACTTGAGGGAGGTTGTTACGTTGACCTTTCCAGCGTCTTCACCACAAGTGTGAATTGTTGAGGGTAAAAACACTAGAGTCTAGGTCATAAATACATTGTCTGGTGTTACCTTCCACCGCCACCCATAGGATAGGTATGGGGTCCCTCGCTGCCGAAAGGATGGGTATAGGGGTCCCCCGCCGCCCACAGGATGGGTATAGGGGTCCCCCGCCGCCCACAGGATGGGTATGGGGTCCCTCGCTGCCCATAAGATGGGTATAGGGTCCCCCGCCGCCCATAAGATGGGTATGGGGTCCCCCCGCTGCCCATAGGATGGGTATGGGGTCCCCCGCCGCCCACTGGATAGGTATGGGGTCCCCGCCGCCCACAGGATGGGTATCTGGCCCAGGGTAAGAGACATGTTGGCGACCCCCGTGACGTCACTGCCCTCAATGGCGGCAACACATGGTAGTGGTGGTTGCTATAGCAACCTTTAACTCCGCCCCCCCACCCCACCCCTCCCTACCCCCACCTGTACCCCGCCCACACACCCTCCACCTCGGCCTCACTGTACCTCTACACAGCTATAAAGCCATAATCTATGAACATATACCCAATGACATGACGAAAAAGAACAAAGCAATAAGTGCTCAGAGATGTAACGAAAGTTGGAAGACAAAGTCTGGCACACAGGCCTAAATTATTTGGCATAGGACTTCCACAGAGATTTACTGCCGCACACTATAGCTGCAGCTACGTGGACAACAGAACAGCTAAGCTTAGCATTGGCAGCTACTTGGGGGGAAGCTTTCAGTCATCCACTCTCTTCAACACATGGATAGCTGACCAGCCCCACCCCCCCTTCCTCCTATATATGGGGGAATACATAACTTATGCGGATGACGTAATTCCAACAATGAGGCGCATTCCCCATTTTGCACCCGCAAGATAACGTAAGCTTTCAAGGGTTGATAGATGTTAATCTTCTTGTTTGAGGAGCTGTTCACTTGAGACAATTAAGCAAGTCCCAGCTGTGTCTGGGTACAAGTGACAGGATGAACAACCCAGCGGGTTTTCTTCCTATTGAGGAGTGTTGTACATGCTGCTATGGCGGTGTGTCCACTCACAAGATGAGTGGCGCTGCCCAATACTGTCACTATGGCGGTGTGTCCACTCACAAGATGAGTGGCGCTGCCCAATACTGTCACTATGGCGGTGTGTCCACTCACAAGATGAGTGGCGCTGCCCAATACTGTCACTATGGCGGTGTGTCCACTCACAGGATGAGTGGCGCTGCCCAATACTGTCACTATGGCGGTGTGTCCACTCACAGGATGAGTGGCGCTGCCCAATACTGTCACTATGGCGGTGTGTCCACTCACAGGATGAGTGACGCTGCCCAATACTGTCACTATGGCGGTGTGTCCACTCACAGGATGAGTGGCGCTGCCCAATACTGTCACTATGGCGGTGTGTCCACTCACAAGATGAGTGGCGCTGCCCAATACTGTCACTATGGCGGTGTGTCCACTCACAAGATGAGTGGCGCTGCCCAATACTGTCACTATGGCGGTGTGTCCACTCACAAGATGAGTGGCGCTGCCCAATACTGTCACTATGGCGGTGTGTCCACTCACAAGATGAGTGGCGCTGCCCAATACTGTCACTATGGCGGTGTGTCCACTCACAAGATGAGTGGCGCTGCCCAATACTGTCACTATGGCGGTGTGTCCACTCACAAGATGAGTGGCGCTGCCCAATACTGTCACTATGGCGGTGTGTCCACTCACAAGATGAGTGGCGCTGCCCAATACTGTCACTATGGCGGTGTGTCCACTCACAAGATGAGTGGCGCTGCCCAATACTGTCACTATGGCGGTGTGTCCACTCACAAGATGAGTGGCGCTGCCCAATACTGTCACTATGGCGGTGTGTCCACTCACAAGATGAGTGGCGCTGCCCAATACTGTCACTATGGCGATGTGTCCACTCTCAAGATGAGTGGCGCTGCCCAATACTGTCACTATGGCGGTGTGTCCACTCACAAGATGAGTGGCGCTGCCCAATACTGTCACTATGGCGGTGTGTCCACTCACAGGATGAGTGGCGCTGCCCAATACTGTCACTATGGCGGTGTGTCCACTCACAGGATGAGTGACGCTGCCCAATACTGTCACTATGGCGGTGTGTCCACTCACAGGATGAGTGGCGCTGCCCAATACTGTCACTATGGCGGTGTGTCCACTCACAGGATGAGTGGCGCTGCCCAATACTGTCACTATGGCGGTGTGTCCACTCACAAGATGAGTGGCGCTGCCCAATACTGTCACTATGGCGGTGTGTCCACTCACAAGATGAGTGGCGCTGCCCAATACTGTCACTATGGCGGTGTGTCCACTCACAAGATGAGTGGCGCTGCCCAATACTGTCACTATGGCGGTGTGTCCACTCACAAGATGAGTGGCGCTGCCCAATACTGTCACTATGGCGGTGTGTCCACTCACAAGATGAGTGGCGCTGCCCAATACTGTCACTATGGCGGTGTGTCCACTCACAAGATGAGTGGCGCTGCCCAATACTGTCACTATGGCGGTGTGTCCACTCACAAGATGAGTGGCGCTGCCCAATACTGTCACTATGGCGGTGTGTCCACTCACAAGATGAGTGGCGCTGCCCAATACTGTCACTATGGCGGTGTGTCCACTCACAAGATGAGTGGCGCTGCCCAATACTGTCACTATGGCGGTGTGTCCACTCACAAGATGAGTGGCGCTGCCCAATACTGTCACTATGGCGGTGTGTCCACTCACAAGATGAGTGGCGCTGCCCAATAAACTCGCCCCTCGGGGCAAAATTTAAAAAAAAAAAACAATGAGGCGCCCAAGACGAACTAAGACCGACAAAATCAAGGCGGCAATAGAATTTATAAACGACTCTGAAGAGCACCGGAGAATGAGTACCCAGACACACAAAAGTTCCAAATAATGCACATTGCAGAACGAAATATAAGAGTCAGTAATCCTTGAGAGCCAGCCAGTCCAAGTTCTGTAAGTAGTTCTGATTGTGTCCTGTACTCTGCAATTCTTCTAAGTTCATTGTTACCATCAGATCTAAGAACCTGGAACTTATCACTCTTGGACATCATGGGTTTTTTTTTTCCCAGTCGAAGACTTGATTAATATTGGGGTGTAGATTTGTTAGTGTCTTCTACATAGGTTACCTTGCGATGGTTCCGAGGATCACTTGTCAGCGGCTCCGGTCTCTGGCCAGGCCTCCTGGTTGGTGGTCTGGTCAACCAAACTGTTGGACGCGGCTGCTCGCACCCTGACGTATGAATCAACCTTGTTGACCAGGTATCGTTCGGACACGCCATCCCCCTGAAATCATAGTACTTTGAGTAACTATTTGGCCTAAAGTATCACTATGTAGTGATGGACCACCAGTAAACCATTTTGGACATTTCACATTTTGAACTATTCATTTCATACAGTCCGGAAAGAATAAAGCTAAAAACCAAACTTAATATTCCTAGGCGTAGTATAGCGCATATATACCATATTAGGCCTATGATAGCGCCAATTAGGTCTAGGATTGCTAGGGAAGGTTAGGTTAGGTCTTATATTTATGTTGCTGTTAAAAACGTTTCTGACGTGTCCAAATTCAATAATACAAAAGCAGACTTTCTGGTGGTGCCTCACTGCATGTTGGTCCTTCCCACTAAACAGTTGCCATAAGCACTTTCATTTTAGGATCATGAGTAGTCTTTTGAGGTGTTTATCAAGTTCTCTTTTGAGCACCATAAGAGGTCCTCCGTTGTGCCACTTACGTGTAGAGGGAGAGAGTTGAAAAGTCTCGGGCCTTTAATGTTGGTAGAGTTCTCTCTCAGCGTTCCTATTGTAACTCTGTTCTTAAATGAAGCTATTTTGCACATTCTGCCATGCCTCCTGGTTTCATGTGGAGATAATTTAGTGTGCAGATTTGGAACCAGTCTTTGGAATATTTTATAAGTGTAAATTATTATGTATCTCTCCCACCTGTGCTCTACAGAATACAGATTTAAAATTTTTAAGCAGTCTCAATAATTTGTTTTTATTAAATATATTTATATGGGACGCTGCGCCCCATAGGCCTTCATGAAGAAAATAATTATAACCTGCCTGGTCAAGTGCCAATCTAATATTTGTAATGTATTTGGTTTTACTGTATTTGCTGTATGATTTGCGCTGTACCCCGAAGGTCTGTGTCTAAACATCGCAGCGCCCATTAGGTTGTACCCAAACATCGCAGCGCCCATTAGGTTGTACCCAAACAGAGAAACGACCTTTAGACTTGCAGCTAACATACATATACAATCATTAGGTCAAGGGTTGATAATCCAGACGATTCTCTATTGACTGGTCAAAGAGCTGCACATTCACAGTTCAGCACCACTGAACTGGTGTAATGAGCACAACAGTGTAATCGCCTAGTTGTGTATGCGTGGGGGAGCGGGGGCGGGGGGTTGAGCTTCGGCTCTCAACTATCAGTCGACTGGTGTACAGGTTTCTGAGCCTATTGGGCCGTATGGGTGTGGCGTCTGAGGGGAATAGGCTAAGTATCAGTTATAAATAACCGAACCCCACGCGTCTGAAATGAAGGTTCAGACGTTTTGATTCGTCCTGGACACTTATCAAGTCGTAACTGATAATAATACCAAAAAACAATAGTTGAGGTGCAAGAAGCGATAGCAGGAAGTTGAACTAGAGACAAGTGAGTGACCACTTGCTCACCTTTGCAATGGGAAGCTTACGTAACCTCTCTCTTTTTTCAGGTGAGTTGTCGACTTGTGGGTGAGAGGCGGAGGAAGAGCGGGGAGCGCCCCGAACGCTTGTGTTACTTTACACCGGATGAAGGGTGCAAGGGCACCTGTCACTGTGCGTCACAGGTGAGCAACAGGTAAGGCCCCAGGTGAGCAACAGGTAAGGCCCCAGGTGAGCAACAGGTAAGGCCCCGGGTGAGCAACAGGTAAGGTCCCAGGTGAGCAACAGGTAAGGTCAGCCATCCTGCACATGATCAGTGAGGGTGAGCACTTGGGTAACGTCACGTGTGGACGTTACAATAAGGTTACAGCATAACTTCAGTGTTGTTCCCTGACGTAAGCATTAACACCTGGCCGAGAATAACGGTAGCAGCTTACCAGTTATAATGGAGCAGAATTACCCTAAGCCTTCAGCGACTGACAACGGATAATGATATACCATTCAGGACGTTATCACTTCCCAGTTGCTTACGTTAGCTTGTGTTAGTCGATACAACACTCAGTCCAAAACATACACTAGGAGGAAATCTCTTTCAGTTCAATTAACTTCTCTGTATCTACTGATATTCAATGTTGACGATTCCCACTGAAACTGAACACTCTTATTTGAAACGTCTTTGGGTACAGCGATTAATATTAAGTTTGCAATTTGATCGGCACCAAGGTCAAGCGGAGGATTAGAATGGTACGTTTGAATTCAGTCTCTGTCGTTCCTTGCTGCCTTCCCTTCACCAGTCTTCAAAATTTCCCCCCCTGGGGGTGGGGGGGGGGGTGCTGGAAGGTTGACTGGTGGCGTAGTGGTAGCACACTTCGCTACCAACTTCGTAAGGGTTCGAGCCATGGCCAGGAAGATTTGTCTGGGGTGACAATCCTTGAACTGTCCACCCCTGTTCACCCCAGGAAGTAACAGGGTACCTGGTTGGTAACTTATTTATTGGGTCGTGTTGAAGGGAAAACTTACCATGGGTTACAGGAAGGGAAACGCTTTCAGCCTGCTATCAGG
Source organism: Procambarus clarkii (assembly GCF_040958095.1). NCBI lineage: Eukaryota > Metazoa > Arthropoda > Malacostraca > Decapoda > Cambaridae > Procambarus > Procambarus clarkii. Next base: position 25,879,494 of record NC_091176.1, read on the forward strand.
AATAAGTTGTCTGTTCCTGTACCCGCCAGTGTAAAAAAAAAATAAAGGAATTATGTACCACTAGAGAGTGGTGAGTATGGACGGAAAGTCAACGTGTGTGCTGTTTTATTTCTTGTAAACTCCAGTGATGATGTTGGGCATTGTCTTGGAATTATGAGGTCTCAGAACTGGCCTCTTTACCAACAGTTTTTACTAACCTCAGCTTTACTAACAGCTGCATTAATAACTTCTACATTTTACTAAGTTCAGCTTGGCTAACCTCAGCATTAATAACCTCACGTTGCTAATCTTGCCTTTACTTAAACTCACCTATACTAACCTCAGCTTCACTAACCTTAGCTCAGCAGTTGTCAAACTGGTATTTGACTACTTTGGCAGTCGTCACTTCCTGCTATCAATGAATGCGTCTCTGTAGCAATTGATCAAGATAGCTAGTTAAATAGATAGTTTCATAATAGATAACCAGTTCCCGTATCTACTATATCGCACACTTTACATGTAATGCGGTAAATCTTGACTACTTACCACTACAAACTACGTCTTCAGAATGTCCCTACACAACCCTCATGTCTCCAGAATGTCCCTACACCACCCCCCCCATGTCTCCAGAATGTCCCTACACCCCCCCCCCATGTCTCCAGAATGTCCCTACACCCCCCCCCCCCATGTCTCCAGAATGTCCCTACACCCCCCCCCCATGTCTCCAGAATGTCCCTACACCACCTCCCATGTCTCCAGAATGTCCCTACACCACCCCCCATGTCTCCAGAATGTCCCTACACCACCCCCCATGTCTCCAGAATGTCCCTACACCACCTCCCATGTCTCCAGAATGTCCCTACACCACCCCCCATGTCTCCAGAATGTCCCTACACCACCCCCCATGTCTCCAGAATGTCCCTACACCACCTCCCATGTCTCCAGAATGTCCCTACACCACCTCCCATGTCTCCAGAATGTCCCTACACCACCCCCATGTCTCCAGAATGTCCCTACACCTCCCCATGTCTCCAGAATGTCCCTACACTACCTCCCATGTCTCCAGAATGTCCCTACACCACCTCCCATGTCTCCAGAATGTCCCTACACCACCCCCCATGTCTCCAGAATGTCCCTACACCACCCCCCATGTCTCCAGAATGTCCCTACACCACCCCCCATGTCTCCAGAATGTCCCTACACCACCTCCCATGTCTCCAGAATGTCCCTTCACCACCCCCCATGTCTCCAGAATGTCCCTACACCCCCCCCCCATGTCTCCAGAATGTCCCTACACCACCTCCCATGTCTCCAGAATGTCCCTACACCACCTCCCATGTCTCCAGAATGTCCCTACACCACCCCCCATGTCTCCAGAATGTCCCTACACCCCCCCATGTCTCCAGAATGTCCCTACACCACCTCCCATGTCTCCAGAATGTCCCTACACCACCCCCCATGTCTCCAGAATGTCCCTACACCCCCCCCCATGTCTCCAGAATGTCCCTTCACCACCCCATGTCTCCAGAATGTCCCTACACCACCCCCATGTCTCCAGAATGTCCCTTCACCACCCCCATGTCTCCAGAATGTCCCTACACCACCCCCATGTCTCCTGCACGTTGCACCAGGCTCGAGGGGGCCGACCTTGATCTCTCAGTCCCTCTTAGCGGCTCACAAGTCAATAGTTTTTACCCGATACGCCATAAGACGCGCTGAGCCAACAGTGCTTCCCAAGTTCTTCCCCTTACAAGTTTATCTTGGCTACGCTCAAATGTTATGGTTGAGTGTCTCGCAGGTCGTGGCTTGGGCTGGATGGTGTCTTACAAGTCGTGGCTTGGGCTGGGTGGTGTCTCACGGGTCGTGGCTTGGGCTGGGTGGTGTCTCACGGGTCGTGGCTTGGGCTGGGTGGTGTCTCACAGGTCGTGGCTTGGGCTGGGTGGTGTCTCACAGGTCGTGGCTTGGGCTGGGTGGTGTCTCACAGGTCGTGGCTTGGGCTGGGTGGTGTCTCACGGGTCGTGGCTTGGGCTGGGTGGTGTCTCACAGGTCGTGGCTTGGGCTGGATGGTGTCTTACAGGTCGTGGCTTGGGCTGGGTGGTGTCTTACAGGTCGTGGCTTGGGCTGGGTGGTGTCTCACAGGTCGTGGCTTGGGCTGGGTGGTGTCTCACGGGTCGTGGCTTGGGCTGGGTGGTGTCTCACAGGTCGTGGCTTGGGCTGGGTGGTGTCTCACGGGTCGTGGCTTGGGCTGGGTGGTGTCTCACGGGTCATGGCTTGGGCTGGATGGTGTCTCACGGGTCGTGGCTTGGGCTGGGTGGTGTCTCACGGGTCGTGGCTTGGGCTGGATGGTGTCTTACAGGTCGTGGCTTGGGCTGGGTGGTGTCTCACAGGTCGTGGCTTGGGCTGGGTGGTGTCTCAGGTCGTGGCTTGGGCTGGATGGTGTCTCACGGGTCGTGGCTTGGGCTGGGTGGTGTCTCACGGGTCGTGGCTTGGGCTGGATGGTGTCTTACAGGTCGTGGCTTGGGCTGGGTGGTGTCTCACGGGTCGTGGCTTGGGCTGGATGGTGTCTCACGGGGTCGTGGCTTGGGCTGGGTGGTGTCTCACGGGTCGTGGCTTGGGCTGGATGGTGTCTTACAGGTCGTGGCTTGGGCTGGGTGGTGTCTCAGGTCGTGGCTTGGGCTGGGTGGTGTCTCACAGGTCGTGGCTTGGGCTGGGTGGTGTCTCAGGTCGTGGCTTGGGCTGGATGGTGTCTTACAGGTCGTGGCTTGGGCTGGGTGGTGTCTCAGGTCGTGGCTTGGGCTGGATGGTGTCTCATAGGTCGTGGCTTGGGCTGGGTGGTGTCTCACAGGTCGTGGCTTGGGCTGGGTGGTGTCTCACGGGTCGTGGCTTGGGCTGGATGGTGTCTTACAGGTCGTGGCTTGGGCTGGATGGTGTCTCACAGGTCGTGGCTTGGGCTGGGTGGTGTCTCACAGGTCGTGGCTTGGGCTGGGTGGTGTCTCACAGGTCGTGGCTTGGGCTGGGTGGTGTCTCACGGGTCGTGGCTTGGGCTGGGTGGTGTCTCACAGGTCGTGGCTTGGGCTGGGTGGTGTCTCACGGGTCGTGGCTTGGGCTGGGTGGTGTCTCACAGGTCGTGGCTTGGGCTGGGTGGTGTCTCACGGGTCGTGGCTTGGGCTGGGTGGTGTCTCACAGGTCGTGGCTTGGGCTGGGTGGTGTCTCACAGGTCGTGGCTTGTGTAATAAACAAATTATTTTATAAAATATTAATTATAAAATATTAATATTAATTTATAATACAATACTTTATACAGGTTAGGTTAGGTGTTTTAGTTCTGATGACAATTGTTCGTATTTTGCCAACCCATCTTTAAACCCAAGCTGTAAGTCAAATACTGACTTAGGTTTTAAGAAGAAGTTGGTACGGCTTTTGACCTGTTTAGCAGACAATTTGACATAATACATTTTCCATACAATATAAAAACAAAAAACTTCTGAAATGTAAATTAATATTATTACATCGCGAGTTTATGTTTTACAGAAATATAAATTAATATTTCTTGGGTTTATGTATAGTTAGGTCTAGGTCAGCAACCTGTCCTCAGACCAAGTCCATTCCATCCAGTGGTCGACCCCACAGACGCATTCATAAATTTTTACATGTTCATTCAAAACAGGAATTTTCTCAAATATAAATGAGTATTATAATAGCACACTGTGCATATATAGGCATAGGTTAGGTGTTTAGGTTCTGTTGGCGATTATTTGTATTTGTAGTACGTGGGTGAAGCATTTACAGCGTTGTGATTCGAACAAAATTCGTCAGTGAAGCACTTGTTCCGGAAGTATTCGAACGTCATCAGTTGTGAGTCGTGTGTAAACCGTTTTAATTCACAAACAAGGGGTTTGGCGGGTGCTTGGAATCACGTTTGGGTCTTTGTTTGGAGGACGGGCTGAATTATAGAACTGTGGTTCGAAAAGAAGACGTGAGCGAAACACTTGTTCCAGAATTGTTCGGACCTCATCAGTTGTGAGTAAACCGTTTTTCATTTATAAACAGGAGGGTTGGACGTTGAATCAATGAACATTTGGCCTTTATTGATGAGGACGAGCTGTGGAAGTGAGTAAAGCACGTGTTGTGTCGTAGCTTCGAATGTGGTGCAAAAGATGGAAATAATGTGTTATGCAGTAGCCCTGTCCTCATAAACAATGGCCAAATGCTCGTTAATTCAGCCACCAAACTCCGTCCTTATGAATGAAAACTGTTTACACAACTCACAATCGATGACTTTCAAACATTTTTCGAACGGTGATTGGCTCACGTCCTCTACTCAAATCGCACTTCTGTAAATGCTTCGCCCACGTACTGTAAACACAATTAATTGCCAACAGAACCTCAACACGTAGACTAACCTAATCTAGACCTAACTATACACTGAAGGTGCGGCTGTCATTCAAACTGTGGTGGGGGGGGGGGGTGGCTGTCATCAAGCTGTGGTGGTGGTGGGCGGCTGTCATCAAGCTGTGGGGTCCTCACTGACCTCATTACTGGTACGCTGGCAGCGATGCCACAGCCAGAGCTCCTCTCTTGCCTTCCCCTGCGTGAACCTGACCTTTGTCGCCACGCCTCGCCTCTGCCGCCTCGCCCCTTCTCCTCTTACACAATAAATAAAAAGGAACATTTCAAGGCAATGTTTGCATAGGAGTAAGGCTCCACAGGCGTACCAGCAAGCAGACAACAGCCGCAGACAACGGTCGCAGACAAAACCCGCAGACGACAGCCTCAGATTACAGCCGCAGACAACAGCAGCGTCGCTCAGTGTCCTAGATTTGTGGTCATGGCTCCCCCTCCTTCCCCCCCCCCCCTTGCAGTCAACACCCCCCCATCCCTTCCCCCCCCCCCCCACCTTCCACCCCCTCCTCCGTGCACTTTCCCCATCTACAGTACATAATCACTGCCCTGAATACCCCAATCCCTCCCCCACCCACCTCTCCATCCCTACCATCATACATCCACCCACCTACTCTCGCCCTCACACACCCACCTGCACTCTCACCCACCTGCACTCTCACCCACCTGCACTCTCACCCACCTATGCACTAGGCCATCAGTCCACTCACCCAGCTACCCAATCTCATATCAACGTAACCACCATCACACAGGACCTATCCACCTAATACACCCACCTACCTGTTGTTGGTTCCGGGGATCAACGTCCACTCGGTCCGGTTTCTGACCAGGCCTCCTGGTTAGCGTTCATACCAAACAGGCTCAGCTGCTCGCAGGCTGGTTGATATCCTTTAGAGGTGTTCATCAAGTTATCTCTCTCTCTCTCACCCACATATTCAACTACTCTCACCTGCTAACCCACCTCGCCACCTACGCTCCCACCTGTTCTCAGACCTCCCACTCTCCCACCCACAAACTCACCAATTCTCAGCATCCGTTCAATTTACCTTCAGGCACACACTTAACCCTTGCCACCAGCCCACACACCCCCAACACCATAGGTGGCTAGCAGAACAATACCTGTAGCAGTAAAATAATACAACCAGACCTAACATCACCATGGCTGATGACAGAGCTTGCTCAGATACATGTCACTCGCTACCTAACATATTAAATGAAACACTCAAGACTGGAGATCGCGCTGAAATCTGGAAAGTGTAAACATAGACCATATATTTAAAAGAGGTAACCGACAAGATGATCTAGTTTATAGACCAGTGTCTCTGACATGCATTCCTTGTAGAACACTGAAGAAAGTAATTAGTATAAGAATATTAGAACACCTAGAGAAGAATAAACTTAGCACCGAAAGGGTAAATTTATATAAAAGGAAAAAGCATGTTGACAGACATGATAGATTTCAATGACAAGATCAGCAAAATACGACAGGAGAAAGACGTCTGGCAAGATTGCTCCTTCATTCACCGTTAAATCATTGTAATGTTTCTCACGAAAGCCGGGACGGACGGACGGACGCTACTCGCAGTATTGAACTCGGAAATATCAGTGTTTCTAGATGACGTAAAGTTAGTGCAACATGCAAAAGCCGAGGAAGAAGGAAGGAAGAGAATTGCTCAACAAACTTAAGAAGTAAGAAGATAATTATCTATTATAATTCAACTCCCAACGAGTATAATAAAATGAAGATGTGAAAGGGTTAATAGAGACCAGGAGGAATCCACTGTACATAAGGGACAAGGCAGCTACAGGAATTAGTAAGACAAAGAACAAACTTGGAAGAGTATATAATGTCAACACTAACCCCAGAGGCATACACACAAATAGGATAACATCGGCAGAATATGAGAAGTTGGCAAACATTTGAGTGCTATTTTAAACCTAAATAAGGTTGTCTCTTTTAAAACCATGCAACCTATGTGAGGCCAGTGCTAGAATATGCAGCACTGGCAACAACATACTGGAGCGAAAGATATGGTAGTAAATGTAGGTGACGAGTAGAGGTGTCAAACTGCTATTAACATCTTTAGTGACAAAATTAAATACAATTTTGCCTAATCTGAGTAATTCAATTAGGTCTTATTAGAGCGAGGATGATGCTCGTATTCACTGTCACACAGAACAGAGGATCATACACAAGACAATAGGTCTGAACTGTAGGCTGAAGCGCGCGCATGCACACACACACACACACACACACACACATATATATATATATATATATATATATATATATATATATATATATATATATATACACACATATATATATATATATGTGTGTATATATATATATATATATATATATATATATATATATATATATATATATATATATATATATATATATATATATATATATATATTTATATATATATAAAAGTATCAGACCACGAAGGAAGAATTGAAGCAGGAATTTCCTTAAGTACTTTCGTATTTAATGAAATGTATAATGAATCTATACACAGGTGGAAACTTAACATTCAAATGACCCACAGAGACATTAGAAAGAATTGTATCAGTGTCAGAGTAGTTAACAAATAGAATGCATTAGGCAGTGATGTGGTGGAGGCTGACTCCATACACAGTTTCAAATGCAGATAAGATAGAGCCCAGTAGGCTCAGGAATCTGTACACTAGTTGATTGACAATTGAGAGGCGGGACCAAAGAGCCAAAGCTCATTCCCGCAAGTATAATTAGGTGAGTACACACCCACTCCTCTGTCCACACACAAACACACACTCCCCTCCACCCACACACACACTCCCCTCCACCCACACACAGACACTCCCCTCCACCCACACACACACACTCCCCTCCACACACACACACACACACACACACACACACTCCCCTCCACCCACACACACACACACACACACACACTCCCCTCCACCCACACACAAACACACACTCCCCTCCACCCACACACAAACACTCCCCTCCACCCACACACAGACACTCCCCTCCACCCACACACACACACTCCCCTCCACCCACACACACACACTCCCCTCCACACACACACACACACACACACACACACACACACACTCCCCTCCACCCACACACACACACACACACACACACACGCCTCCACCCACACACACACTCTCCCCTCCACCCACACACACACACACACACGCCTCCACCTACGTAGGTGTCTTCCCCAGTGCATGTGAAAGTTGCTTGGCCCGGCCCCAGAGTCTACTTTCCCAAACAAACCTTTTCCTCTGACCTCGCATCCGTTTCCTCGCCTCCTGGATACGACTCCTTTGTGTCTAGGGAGGGAGGGGCGGGGGACCGGGGGGGGGGGAGAGTAAAAGTGTCTGTTACATTTTTAATAGTTTTTGTCTGTTAACTTTGATGTAACTCGCTCTGATTTGCAAGGTGACTGGGCGGGTATTTGTCTCGTTTTTAACATGATAGTGAACTGGTGTTTGGGTGGGAGGGTGGAGGGAATGTTTGGGTGGGAAGGTAAGAGGACGCTAGAGGGACGGGAGGGAGGGAGGGAGGGAGGGTGTTTGGGTGGAACGGGATGGATGGAGAGGAGTAGGAGGAGGCTGGTGTGGGTGGCGCGTGTGGCCGTCGACGGAGGACATGAATGAAGGGAATGGGATGAGGGACCTCGACCCCCTGTAACGTAACGGGATGAGTGGTGCTTGCGGGCAGCGCGCGCGCACGCGTTTGTGTGTACTCGCCTTATTGTGCTTGCTGGGGTTGAGTTTTAACTCTTTGGTCTCGTCTCTCAACTGTCAATCAACTGGTGTACCTTCAGGTAGGTTCCTGATCCTTCAAAGGTCTACCATTGTGCTCGGTAACTGTGTCTAAAGTCCTGTATATCCTTGTGGAAGCAAGCGTTGCTTTCCCGTCTACACTCCCATGTTGTTGAATTGATCAAGATAAGCCTCAAGTATATTGACCTTGATGGGTGCCCTGTAGCCCCCCTCTGCCTAGCAGTAAAATAGGTACCTGGGTGTTAGTCAGCTGTCACGGGCTGCTTCCTGGGGGTGGAGGCCTGGTCGAGGACCGGGCCGCGGGGACACTAAATAGCCCCGAAATCATCTCAAGATAACCTCAAGATAACCTGCCTCGGGTCTTCCCCAAGGTCTCATGCAGCGCCATAGTTCTCAGCCTTGTCATATGATCCACTGTGAGAAAATCTGTTCCCAGCCGCTGTCTATGTATTTACAATTAATCATTATACGTTAATGTTCGGTGATTTCACTAATACATAACTGTTGTAGCTATGAGGGTTTTAGCTATTTAGCTTCCACACATGGACCTCCTACACTCACCCCACCACCCCCCATCCACCACCCCCATCCACCTCCCACGTCCACCTCCCCCATCCACCTCCCCCATCCACCTCCCACCTGGAGTTACCGCCAACCTTGGTTAACTGTTTATCAATGTTAGAACAAGTCAAGTCGGGAACCTTAGTGGGGATCGTCGAGGTGGGTCACCGTCATCCACCTGTGGTGGTGGTGGGTCACTGTCATCCACCTGTGGTGGTGGTGGGTCACCGTCATCCACCTGTGGTGGTGGTGGGTCACCGTCATCCACCTGTGGTGGAGGTGGGTCACCGTCATCCACCTGTGGTGGTGGTGGGTCACAGTCATCCACCTGTGGTGGTGGTGGTGGGTCACCGTCATCCACCTGTGGTGGTGGTGGTGGGTCACCGTCATCCACCTGTGGTGGTGGTGGGTCACAGTCATCCACCTGTGGTGGTGGTGGGTCACAGTCATCCACCTGTGGTGGTGGTGGTGGGTCACCGTCATCCACTTGTGGTGGTGGTGGTGGGTCACCGTCATCCACCTGTGGTGGTGGTGGTGGGTCACCGTCATCCACCTGTGGTGGTGGTGGTGGGTCACCGTCATCCACCTGTGGTGGTGGTGGGTCACAGTCATCCACCTGTGGTGGTGGTGGGTCACAGTCATCCACCTGTGGTGGTGGTGGGTCACAGTCATCCACCTGTGGTGGTGGTGGTGGTGGGTCACAGTCATCCACCTGTGGTGGTGGTGGTGGGTCACAGTCATCCACCTGTGGTGGTGGTGGGTCACAGTCATCCACCAGTGGTGGTGGTGGTGGGTCACCGTCATCCACCAGTGGTGGTGGTGGGTCACAGTCATCCACCAGTGGTGGTGGTGGGTCACCGTCATCCACCTGTGGTGGTGGTGGGTCACAGTCATCCACCAGTGGTGGTGGTGGGTCACAGTCATCCACCAGTGGTGGTGGTGGGTCACAGTCATCCACCAGTGGTGGTGGTGGGTCACAGTCATCCACCAGTGGTGGTGGTGGGTCACAGTCATCCACCAGTGGTGGTGGTGGGTCACAGTCATCCACCTGTGGTGGTGGTGGGTCACAGTCATCCACCTGTGGTGGTGGTGGGTCACCGTCATCCACCTGTGGTGGTGGTGGTGGGTCACCGTCATCCACCTGTGGTGGTGGTGGGTCACAGTCATCCACCTGTGGTGGTGGTGGGTCACAGTCATCCACCTGTGGTGGTGGTGGTGGGTCACAGTCATCCACCTGTGGTGGTGGTGGGTCACAGTCATCCACCTGTGGTGGTGGTGGGTCACAGTCATCCACCTGTGGTGGTGGTGGGTCACCGTCATCCACCTGTGGTGGTGGTGGTGGTGGGTCACAGTCATCCACCAGTGGTGGTGGTGGGTCACAGTCATCCACCAGTGGTGGTGGTGGGTCACAGTCATCCACCAGTGGTGGTGGTGGGTCACCGTCATCCACCAGTGGTGGTGGTGGGTCACCGTCATCCACCAGTGGTGGTGGTGGGTCACAGTCATCCACCAGTGGTGGTGGTGGTGGGTCACAGTCATCCACCAGTGGTGGTGGTGGGTCACAGTCATCCACCAGTGGTGGTGGTGGTGGGTCACAGTCATCCACCAGTGGTGGTGGTGGGTCACCGTCATCCACCAGTGGTGGTGGTGGGTCACAGTCATCCACCAGTGGTGGTGGTGGTGGGTCACAGTCATCCACCAGTGGTGGTGGTGGGTCACAGTCATCCACCAGTGGTGGTGGTGGTGGGTCACAGTCATCCACCAGTGGTGGTGGTGGGTCACAGTCATCCACCAGTGGTGGTGGTGGGTCACAGTCATCCACCAGTGGTGGTGGTGGGTCACAGTCATCCACCAGTGGTGGTGGTGGGTCACAGTCATCCACCAGTGGTGGTGGTGGGTCACAGTCATCCACCAGTGGTGGTGGTGGGTCACAGTCATCCACCAGTGGTGGTGGTGGTGGGTCACAGTCATCCACCAGTGGTGGTGGTGGGTCACAGTCATCCACCAGTGGTGGTGGTGGTGGGTCACAGTCATCCACCTGTGGTGGTGGTGGGTCACAGTCATCCACCAGTGGTGGTGGTGGGTCACAGTCATCCACCAGTGGTGGTGGTGGGTCACAGTCATCCACCAGTGGTGGTGGTGGTGGGTCACAGTCATCCACCAGTGGTGGTGGTGGGTCACAGTCATCCACCAGTGGTGGTGGTGGGTCACAGTCATCCACCAGTGGTGGTGGTGGGTCACAGTCATCCACCAGTGGTGGTGGTGGTGGGTCACAGTCATCCACCAGTGGTGGTGGTGGGTCACAGTCATCCACCAGTGGTGGTGGTGGGTCACAGTCATCCACCAGTGGTGGTGGTGGGTCACAGTCATCCACCAGTGGTGGTGGTGGGTCACAGTCATCCACCAGTGGTGGTGGTGGGTCACAGTCATCCACCAGTGGTGGTGGTGGGTCACAGTCATCCACCAGTGGTGGTGGTGGGTCACAGTCATCCACCAGTGGTGGTGGTGGGTCACAGTCATCCACCTGTGGTGGTGGTGGGTCACAGTCATCCACCTGTGGTGGTGGTGGGTCACAGTCATCCACCAGTGGTGGTGGTGGGTCACAGTCATCCACCTGTGGTGGTGGTGGGTCACAGTCATCCACCTGTGGTGGTGGTGGGTCACAGTCATCCACCAGTGGTGGTGGTGGGTCACAGTCATCCACCTGTGGTGGTGGTGGGTCACAGTCATCCACCAGTGGTGGTGGTGGGTCACAGTCATCCACCAGTGGTGGTGGTGGGTCACAGTCATCCACCAGTGGTGGTGGTGGTGGGTCACAGTCATCCACCTGTGGTGGTGGTGGGTCACAGTCATCCACCAGTGGTGGTGGTGGGTCACAGTCATCCACCTGTGGTGGTGGTGGGTCACAGTCATCCACCTGTGGTGGTGGTGGGTCACAGTCATCCACCAGTGGTGGTGGTGGGTCACAGTCATCCACCAGTGGTGGTGGTGGGTCACAGTCATCCACCAGTGGTGGTGGTGGGTCACAGTCATCCACCAGTGGTGGTGGTGGGTCACAGTCATCCACCAGTGGTGGTGGTGGGTCACAGTCATCCACCAGTGGTGGTGGTGGGTCACAGTCATCCACCAGTGGTGGTGGTGGGTCACAGTCATCCACCAGTGGTGGTGGTGGGTCACAGTCATCCACCAGTGGTGGTGGTGGGTCACAGTCATCCACCAGTGGTGGTGGTGGGTCACCGTCATCCACCAGTGGTGGTGGTGGTGGGTCACAGTCATCCACCAGTGGTGGTGGTACACGTTGTAGCGGCTGTGGTATAAGAGGTAAAACACTTCCCATCAAGTTAGGTGAGGCAAGGCGGACGGTTGTGAATTTTCATTCAAGCTTCCAAGGTCACATTGTACAGTAGACTTCTCTGTGTCGCAGCTTCCGTGGTGTTCCGGGAGTGTTCCAGGCGGTGTTCCAGGCAGTGTTCCGGGGGAGTGTTCCAGGCGGTGTTCCAGGCAGTGTTCCGGGGGAGTGTTCCAGGCGGTGTTCCAGGCAGTGTTCCGGGAGTGTACCGGGGCGGTGTTCCAGGCAGTGTTCCGGGGGAGTGTTCCAGGCGGTGTTCCAGGCAGTGTTCCGGGAGTGTACCGGGGCGGTGTTCCAGGCAGTGTACCGGGGCAGTGTTCCAGGCAGTGTTCCGGGGGAGTGTTCCAGGCGGTGTTCCAGGCAGTGTTCCGGGGGAGTGTTCCAGGCGGTGTTCCAGGCAGTGTTCCGGGAGTGTACCGGGGCGGTGTTCCAGGCAGTGTTCCGGGGGAGTGTTCCAGGCAGTGTTCCGGGAGTGTACCGGGGCGGTGTTCCAGGCAGTGTTTCGGGAGTGTACCGGGGCGGTGTTCCAGGCAGTGTTCCGGGAGTGTACCGGGGCGGTGTTCCAGGCAGTGTTCCGGGAGTGTTCCAGGCGGTGTTCCAGGCAGTGTTCCGGGAGCGTACCGGGGCGGTGTTCCAGGCAGTGTTCCGGGAGTGTACCGGGGCGGTGTTCCAGGCAGTGTTCCGGGGCGGTGTTCCAGGCAGTGTTCCGGGAGTGTACCGGGGCGGTGTTCCAGGCAGTGTTCCAGGCAGTGTTCCAGGCAGTGTTCCAGGCAGTGTTCCGGGAGTGTACCGGTGCGGTGTTCCGGGCAGTGTTCCGGGAGTGTACCGGGGCGGTGTTCCAGGCAGTGTTCCGGGAGTGTACCGGGGCGGTGTTCCAGGCAGTGTTCCGGGAGTGTACCGGGGCGGTGTTCCAGGCAGTGTTCCGGGAGTGTACCGGGGCGGTGTTCCAGGCAGTGTTCCGGGAGTGTACCGGGGCGGTGTTCCAGGCAGTGTTCCGGGAGTGTACCGGGGCGGTGTTCCAGGCAGTGTTCCAGGCAGTGTTCCGGGAGTGTTCCAGGCAGTGTTCCGGGAGTGTTCCGGGGCGGTGTTCCAGGCAGTGTTCCGGGGCGGTGTTCCAGGCAGTGTTCCAGGCAGTGTTCCAGGCAGTGTTCCAGGCAGTGTTCCAGGCAGTGTTCCAGGCAGTGTTCCAGGCAGTGTTCCGGGAGTGTTCCAGGCAGTGTTCCAGGCAGTGTTCCGGGGCGGTGTTCCAGGCAGTGTTCCAGGCAGTGTTCCAGGCAGTGTTCCAGACAGTGTTCCAGGCAGTGTTCCAGGCAGTGTTCCAGGCAGTGTTCCAGGCAGTGTTCCAGGCAGGGTTCCGGGAGTGTACCAGGGCGGTGTTCCAGGCAGTGTTCCAGGCAGTGTTCCAGGCAGTGTTCCAGGCAGTGTTCCAGGCAGTGTTCCAGGCAGTGTTCCAGGCAGTGTTCCGGGAGTGTACCGGGGCGGTGTTCCAGGCAGTGTTCCAGGCAGTGTTCCAGGCAGTGTTCCAGGCAGTGTTCCAGGCAGTGTTCCGGGAGTGTACCGGGGCGGTGTTCCAGGCAGTGTTCCAGGCAGTGTTCCAGGCAGTGTTCCAGGCAGTGTTCCAGGCAGTGTTCCAGGCAGTGTTCCAGGCAGTGTTCCAGGCAGTGTTCCGGGGCGGTGTTTGTGGGGGAAATCGACCAGTAATTAATTTGATAATTTATTTAAGAGATTGTATATAATTGTATTAATTTCTTATTAATTACTTATGAGTGAACTGTTTTTTTTATAATTTATTATCATCGGTAATCTTCCCTTCACCAGTAATCTTAATCTTCATTTTGGAGGGTTGATAATTCGGTTTATCACACATTAATAAAACGGTTGACATAAATTTATGAACTTAACTGTAATTGAATAGTTAGTAGTCCTGCTACAAATGTGTTAGTTATGATTTAAAACGGTCTCAGGTGATTCGGTAGTGTTGGCCGGTCCTCCAACACCTCCCGCCAAACACACACCGAAATTACGACGTTGGTACAACGTTCGGACTAGTTTAAACACCTCCTAACCAGTTATAACAACCAATATAGCAAGTTGTAACAACGTTCTAATACGTCATAAACACGTTAAGTCAAGATGTAACAACATTATTACAAGTTGTAACATGTGGAAAATAGAGACAGTTTTGGTTTGTGTTTCCAGGGCTGACACCCCTCTGACACGTGTACACCTGTACGGGACAGGTATTGATGGCGTCTGTGTGGTCCTGGGGTGTACTGGCCCAACTGATGGGTCTTGTGGGCACACCTGTGACCACAATACCTGCCAATAAGTTACACCATAAAAAAGGACGATAACGTGTGAAAAAACAGGTGTTACACATGAAATTTATGTAATTAATAATTAATAAACTTTCCCCTTTCGGGTGGTGTTTTCCTGCATCTTAACGATTTAAACCTAGATACATATTACTGGCCAAAAATTATGTACTATTAGAAAACCTCGAACTCTGCACTTTTCTTAGTTCTGTCAAGTCTTGGCAACAAATAGTAATTAATGTAAGTCACGTTACTTTCTGGGACTTGCTGGAGTAATTTTCTGCGTTGTGGGAGGCACTCTGTCGCGACTCAAGTTCCAACAGCAACAAAGATGGCTCTCCTCCTCCAATATATGTAAACTATCGCGTGTAGTTATGAAAGATCTAATAAAAACTACATACATAATTATTAAATCCGAAATAATTTTTTTTTTTAACATTTTCGACATGTTTTACAGCATCTGTAACAGATACAAATGTTTGTTTTAAAACTTGAGAAAAACTGAACTCTGGACAAAATGTGGCCATCCCCTTTCTGTGGGAGGCACTGAAACAGCGGGTGTGAAGAGAAAGTCGGCGGGCGTATGGTCGCCTCCACCCTTCCTGGAAACTTTCTATGGGTCTTTAAAATGGTGTTTGGTGGTCGGGAGGAAGGGAGAGGATTCGAGGTTAAGCAAAGCGGTTTTTAGGGATCTGAGAGTACATAAGCGTGATTTGTAGTTCTACATCCTCTTACGGGCTATACATGCCCGTGCCACCACTTGGGTGGCTTAATCTTCATCAGTCAATCAATCAATTCTTCATCCTCCCGGACGGGTGAGGACTCCTCCTCCGGGGGCGCGTGGTGCGGAGCTTCCCTGGGTGTATGGAAGGGCTTCCTTCGGTTCTGCATAAATTGGAGTGGATTAATTAAGGCTCTTGATTGCTGTAACTTCAGGTTAGTCATATCATGTCTCCTGGGGGTAGTATCATGGTAACAGGTCAGTGTTTACAGTAGGACGCTCTAGCGGGAATCCTGCATATAGTAGCGCAGATTTGGGCCACTTTGCCTAGTGAAGTAATTTGGGGACCTTGTGTTCATTTTCAAAAGGTTTGGCTTCTTGATCTGGGGACATCCTTGATCTAGGAACATCCTTGATCTAGGGACATCTTTGATCTAGTTTTCACCTAGATGTGATGGTATAGTTAGGGCCATCCTCTCTGGTCAGTTGTTACATTTTTGTCAAAATATCGAGAAACTTTAATGAAATGTATTGTAAATAACTATAGAATACAGTAGGTTGGCTTGGCAGTTACGGGGATTGGCACTAAGCAACTGTATAGGCGGCGGTGCCAGACTTTGAACTTACTAGCAGTAATACAAAATTTAGACAAGAGTGTTTTTATCTTTTTTGGTCCAAAGAATCGTCACCGGAGAAAATAAGTGTAGCTGTCCATAGTACCAGAGAGAACCATGCAAGTCAACACGACCGTGGCATTCAAGTGACCAGAGATCCCACATCTCCA
Organism: Procambarus clarkii; assembly: GCF_040958095.1. NCBI lineage: Eukaryota > Metazoa > Arthropoda > Malacostraca > Decapoda > Cambaridae > Procambarus > Procambarus clarkii. The sequence continues at coordinate 25,895,399 of NC_091176.1, forward strand.
ACATTGTTTACAGATTAAGGTATTACTCTATATCACATCGTCATCAAAACAAAAAATCTTCGGATTCACATCTATTTAAGTCAAATGCTGACTTATTTCAGTTTACAAAAGCCAATATTTGACATAGCCTATTTTAACATGTTCGAAACTAAGCCTCAAAACGTGCTTCGTTCACTTCTACCCAGTAATTTAAAGACTCCCTAAGTCAACGTAACGAAAACGCCTTACCTGCTTTAACATAGGCTTAACATGAACCCACAACATAATATTAATTTACATTTTAGAAAAACACTCATTATGTTGGTTTGTTATCTGCTTTATAAGTCAAATACTGACATTGAAATCTTCGTGTCATTATTATACTTACAGCGTGAGCTGAATGTTGTTGGTGTTGTTTTGGATTCAGCTACTCGCAACCAAAGTTCCAAGTAGCACGGGCTATGGCGAGCCCGTAGTGGACTTGAGGATGGGTTGCTCTATATAGTCCAGCGAGTGTTGCCAGCACGTCGACCCACACTCTGTATGCTGACCTAACCTGACGTAAAAGGTTGAGTAGAAACGTTTCCAACTTCTTTAAACTTGTCATATTAGACGTAACTCACCTGTTGCAGACAGCCAGCTTGCCAGCACTCCTACCATATAAATATTTATTTTTGGATGAAATATCTATACCCAAAATTGTCACGAGCGCTGTCGGGTATTGGAGTTAAGTCAGACGACTTTCCAATACATTTGTGCAGTTTGTTGGCAGAGTGTTAATAGTACTGGGCATGCCAAGGGGCATGGAGGCATCTGCTTGATAGCATTCATCTTAGTCTGCGTCATACCATACCCAGTATTCACAGTGTAAAGTAAATAAGTAAAGTATGATGTAAAGTGTGGTGATGATTGTGAATCCTTGGCATTGAGTTCAGTGCTTAATCCAAAGTTAGGACCACGGACATTTCCCTGTAACGTGCCCAGTATAAAGGTTCAACTGGGTTCTTTGTGCCCCTGAATCAGCACAGATGACTTCCTGCTGGACGAGTAACCTTTTGGGACGACTTGGAAGCAGCCACTGGTCCAAACACCTGTGTGCCCCTCACATGATTTCCCAAGATATACTTGGCATTATTGGAAACACTGTCCTCTCACTTAGGGTATTTGAACCAAAACAACTCAATGCCCTCCCTACCTGCATAATGAGTATAGTTCCTTCGTCTGAGTGACACTGACCTCGCTAACTGTCATCAGACGAGGCACAGAGAACTTTTATGTTAGGTAGTCACTTTTAGATCCACCTGATCGCCCCTTAAGGTCATCAAACATGCAAAATCTGAAGACAAAAACATTACCAACAACCGTCACGGCTACCATTATGGTGCGTGACGGGGCTGCTTCAGGGCGGGGCTGCTTCAGGACGGGGCTGCTTCAGGACGGGGCTGCTTCAGGACGGGGCTGCTTCAGGAAGGAGCCTACTGGGAAGGGGGGGCAAGTAACCCCCTGCCTGAAACACTCAAGACCTTCAGGCACGCCTAACTCCTAGGAGGGAGCGTGTGAAGCAGTATACATGTAGTAGTCACTGATCGAGTATACATGCAATGCTCACTGCGAGTAGACATGCAGTTGGCACTGTGAGTATATATGCAGTGGACACTGAGTGAGTATACATGCAGCGGTCACTGTGCGAGTATACATATAGTAATCACTGTACCAGTAAACATATAATGGTCACTGGTCTAATAAGAGACGGGCACCTGCCTCGTCACTTCTTCATGTCCCTGCGGAACCCATCCTCCGAATTGACAGTACGTTTTAATACTAAGTGTAATAAGTACATTTCTTGACTGTCATACATAGTATATAATTGCACTTAAGGGGCTGTTATGGTTACCTCCCCAATTATTCTCCTAGATTTCTGTTAAAACTGTTAAGACATTCAGAATTTTAGGATGGATTTTTATAGTTCAGATTGCTATACACAAGTTTTAAATACCAGGAATTTCTTTTTCAGTTTTATTAAACAATAGAGATTTTATACAAATTATGAAAATATCCTGAGTTACTTTACAATTTATTGAAATATTTTAATTTTGTTTTATTTGTTTTATAAAATTGTAATATCAATGTAGATATAGGTTAAATAGTAATTGTAATAAATAAGCAATAAAATACTTATCTTCAAAAACTCAAAAACTAAGACGGTTAGGTTAGGTCTTAGTTTTCTATTCAGCTTCTCAGGTAAACTCAAATAATCACAATATATTAGACAGTACGGTTTAATACTAATTAATGCTAAGTGGAAATAAGTACAATTCCTGACTGTCATACGTAGTACATAATTGCCCTTATGGGGCTGTTACATTTACCTCCCCATTTTTGGAGGACGGGGTGCCCTTCACACCGGGTATTTATTTTCCGGGAGCGCGCGCGTGCGCGTGGCGTCAAGGGCCAGGAGCCTCCCCCCCCCCCCCTGGCTGGCGTCCTGGCGCGGGGAGTGTGTCAGTGCAGTGTGGCGCGCGGTGCTGGCCGCCGCTTGTGCGGGGCTTGGCCAGGGGGGTCATCGACCTCTGAGACGTCTCCCGTCATTAACCCTACGCCCCTACGCGCCCCCCTCCCCCCCCCCCAAGACTGACCGCTGCCACAACCTGTCCAGTACGAAGGGGATTTTTTTTTGGTAATTTTTTTTTTTAGTTTAGTATAATGTGGTTGTGGGTTGTGTGAGCGCGTGATTGGTTGGTGGCAGCGAGGATTTTTCATTCAGCGATCATTGCGAAAAGTGTTCTTTAAGTGGTTGGTGGGGGGGGGGAGGTCGTCTAGGCCAGTGGCCTCACACGACCTAGCTCTGACCTGCTTGTTTGTTGACTGGCTTCCGTGCTCTCTCTCTCTCTCTCTCTCTCTCTCTCTCTCTCTCTCTCTCTCTCTCTCTCTCTCTCTCTCTCTCTCTCTCTCTCTCTCTCTCTCTCTCTCTCTCTCTCTCTCTCTCTCTGATTCACTCAAGATCTAACAGTTCGAACCTACAGAGAAAACACTAGTAGTAAACACCCCCCCCCCCCCCCCCCACACACACACACGGAGAAGAATGGTCAGTACCTGACTTTTACGACATATATCACCACTTGCTGCCCGTCTTCCACTGGTGGTGATCTTCCTTTATATTACTGTTTCCTTTCCGTGGGTTCTGTGCCCCCTTCAAGTCCTTCGTTGTTCCCCCTCTCCCCCCTTCACCTCCCCCTCGTCTTCCTCCTTCCTCCTTCCCTCCCACACCCCTCCCTGCAGGAGGGGTGTGGGAGGGAAGAAGTGAAAGTGGTGGTGGCCCACCAGGTGAGTGACCGACCACGAGCGTTGCTCTTCAACACAAGCGTGTTTGTCTTTTCTCTCTCTCTCTCTCTCTCTCTCTCTCTCTCTCTCTCTCTCTCTCTCTCTCTCTCTCTCTCTCTCTCTCTCTCTCTCTCTCTCTCTCTCTCTCTCTCTCTCTCTCTCTCTCTCTCTCTCTCTCTCTCTCTCTCTCTCTCTCTGTCTCTCTCTCTCTGTCTCTCTGTCTCTCTGTCTCTCTCTGTCTCTCTCTCTCTCTGTCTCTCTGTCTCTCTGTCTCTCTCTCTCTCTCTCTCTCTCTCTCTCTGTCTCTCTCTCTCTGTCTCTCTGTCTCTCTGTCTCTCTCTGTCTCTCTCTCTCTCTGTCTCTCTGTCTCTCTGTCTCTCTCTCTCTCTCTCTCTCTCTCTGTCTCTCTCTCTCTGTCTCTCTGTCTCTCTGTCTCTCTCTCTCTCTCTCTCTCTCTCTCTCTCTCTCTCTCTCTCTCTCTCTCTCTCTCTCTCTCTCTCTCTCTCTCTCTCTCTCTCACATATTATCCCAGAATGGTTATCCTTAAACTGCGTGGGTTTTGTGCCCGTGTAACCAGAGCCGTGGAGATAGATATGGGTGTCTTCGTGAACACCTCAACTGCTGCCTTTATTGCCAGGGAGAAGCATCTGTTGTGCCCACACCACTTGTTGGTCATACCTACAGGCCTGAGGCATGCAAAGCTCTTCTTCTCTATGTCGCACAGGCGTCGCAGTTGGTCTGGTCTGTGTCCCCTCCAGTGACCAAGAAGCTTCCTTGGCTCCCTCGTCAGCAGTGACGTCCACCTGCTTGGCCTGTACCCCCACACCAGTGAAAGTTCCTCTTAACATTACAAAAGTTCCTGCTCCCAACGACAAGACAATTGACAGACACAAATTGAAGTTGTAATATTGCACTGGAACCCTTACTCCCCTCTTCCCCCCCCCCCCACCTATCCAAACCTTCACCCTCTCCCCTTTATTCCCCCTTCCCCCCTCCCCCCCCCCCCACGCTCAGTGCGGTCCTCTCGCTCACAACGACGGCTCTACAATGACTAAAATGAATCTCAAAGACACAATTTTTAAGCCAAGGTTTCATTTTTTCTCTCACGTGTTGTCTCGCCACGCGAATGTTGGAAGGGTGGGTGAGGCAGGACGTGGAGGGGTGAGGCAGGACGTGGAGGGGTGAGGTAGGACGTGGAGAGGTGAGACAGGACGTGGAGGGGTGAGGCAGGACGTGCAGAGGTGAGGCAGGACGTGGAGGGGTTAGGGAGGACGTGCAGAGGTGAGACAGGACGTGGAGAGGTGAGACAGGACGTGGAGGGGTGAGACAGAACGTGGAGAGGTGAGACAGGACGTGGAGGGGTGAGACAGGACGTGGAGGGGTGAGACAGGACGTGGAGGGGTGAGACAGGACGTGGAGGGGTGAGGCAGGACGTGGAGGGGTGAGGCAGGACGTGGAGGGGTGAGGCAGGACGTGGAGGGGTGAGGCAGGACGTGGAGGGGTGAGGCAGGACGTGGAGGGGTGAGGCAGGACGTGGAGGGGTGAGGCAAGACGTGGAAGGGTGAAGCAGGACGTTGCGGTGGTCCCCGAGGGCAAGAATAGGCTGGGAACACTGCCCATCTTGGTCACGTGGACTTGTGTTCCTAGTATCTGAAGTGTGTTCTTACCCGCCGTGTTGAGGGGGAAGGTGGCAAGATGCTGAAGGGGCGGCGGGGGAAGGAAGGGGAATGGCCTTGTAGTGATGGGAGGGGAAGGAAGATTGACGAAAACATAAGCAAATCACGAGTAACAATAAACATGAAGGCAGCACAGCGGAGGGAGGAGCAAGAACAGCGCTGGAGGCAGAAGAGCTACTACTGGTGTGCCGCAGGTGATGGGAAGTGACACCAGGTGCTGTGGGTGGTGAGGTGCTAGGGTGTCTGTGTTGGCGTGGGTGGTGATAGCATTTACTTATCTATGAACGCGTTGGGATGGTTCCCAGTATATATATATATATATATATATATATATATATATATATATATATATATATATATATATATATATATATATATATATATATATATATATATATATATATATATAATATGTAATATAATTACTGTAGCCCTTTCAGATGTGCATCAAGATATGAGTTTGTGAAATAATATCTAACATCTCACTCTATTCTGGTTTGGTTTCGTGAAGGACCTTAGGTCGACCAACCTCTGAAGGGTTATTATGGCTTACCAAACTCTGAAGGATAATTAAGGCCTAACGACCTCTGGAGGATTACTAAGGCTGGAGGGTTATTAAGGCCACTATAATAGTTTACTTATCAACCAACAAGTATCCTTTAATCCTGAACATATCCCAGAGGTACACCTCAGGGTGAACCTGAGTGGTACCTTTGTTCCACTTCATTTTTTTCCCCCACTCTAAGAAACACGGAAGCAGCTGACACGACTATTCAGAGCAAATCAAAACAATGCCGTAAAGTAGGTCTACTCGGAGGTAGGGCCTCGTGTTCCTTGAGGCGGGAACTTCAACGAGGAAGTAGGGTGTGATCCTGTCATCCTGGGTCTATATTAGATGGTAACCCACTATATTAGATGGTAACCCACTATAGTAGATGGTAACTCACTATACTATATGGTAACCCACTATATTAGATGGTAACCCACTATAGTAGATGGTAACTCACTATACTATATGGTAACCCACTATATTATATGGTTACCCACTATATTAAATGGTTATCATTTCTGGCATGGCCAGTATTCCGAGGCTCCAGAGAATATCTAAGAATTAAATTAATAATCCATTTATTTTTCTGATGAAAATAAATTGTAATATTATTCGCGCTTATTTTTATTAGTCAAAAGAATAATAACTACACTTATCTTTACTGATAATCACACACTAATTTTTTCTTTGTATTCTTGCTGGATATATTTTTCCACACAAAATTTCTTAAATTTCACACAAATCCAACCAGTTATTAAGTTTAAAGTTCGCATTAATTTAACAATATTAGTTACTGAGTAATATTAATGATACCTGATAGTCACATCAATAATGCAGCATCTCGCCAATTAATCCAATTTTCGACTTGATCACCGTGCAGCTTACAAGAATTAAAAATGAATTTCTTATGGGTAGCGTCATCGAATGGTAATTAAGCATGTGACTGATTATCTTAGATGATCCCACCGCTGCCACCAGTTGTAGCCTTGAACCTCACATGCTCCATTATACCCACTTGATACTCGCTTAACTCTTCGCTAAATATCATTTAAATTCAATTACTTGAATTGTGAGGTGTATAATTGGGTGGAGATATACGTGGGGTGTATAACTGGGTGGAGATATACGTGGGGTGTATAACTGGGTGGAGATATACGTGGGGTGTATGACTGGGTGGAGATATACGTGGGGTGTATAACTGGGTGGGCAGATATACAGGTAGACTGAATTATATTTTTTCCCCTTGAAGGCAGATTGGTGTGGGAGGGAGGGAGGGAGTTGATCAGATGGTGACCCTCAACATGGAGTTTACCTTTCCAGGTAAACTCCAGATTAAGGGTCGTCTGTCTCAATTAGCTATGGCAGTAGTGTTTGTAAAGGCATTAGTGGGAAGACAAAGAATACGTTCTTGAACAAGGACAACATAAGGAACACCGCAGTAGGCCTAATGACTCCACACGAGGACTATGTGGTGTACACCCAACCATACTCGGTCCGGTATCTGTCCATCATAGACCTAACATGGTCAACAAAGTAGCCTATTAACTTCATTGACGATTTCAGGCCGACTGTTTCACCCATTCATAACTCTCGCCTAACTAATTTGTGTTTATGTTATTGGAAAATCTTATAATTTCTTCACTTTTAATATATTATTTGATTTCTTATATTTTTCAACCGCCATTTTGATCTGCACTTGTTAATACCTTTCATTCATTTCAGTAGCTCAGGGTTTGGTTCTTGACTTGTTTCTCGTGATCTATAAATTAACCGTAACAAACGGCGTTTCTTTGTAAATGCAACAGTCCATTATTGTACGTTCCAGTAAGAATAGGGTCTCGTAGTGAAGTAGGTTTCGTTTTTGACTCGCAATCGGGAATCCCGGGTTCGATTCCCGGGCGGGAGAGAAATGGTTGGTCACGTTTCCTTTCACCCAAAGCCTTTTGTTAGTCTGGCAGTAAACAGGTACCGGGAGTTGATCAACTGTTATAGGGTTGCCTCCTGGGGAGGTCACTAGTTACACTTTGGGGGATCTCGATATATATATATATATATATATATATATATATATATATATATATATATATATATATATATATGTCGTACCTAGTAGCCAGAACGCACTTCTCAGCCTACTATGCTAGGCCCGATTTGCCTAATATGCCAAGTTTTCATGAATTAATGTTTTTTCGACTACCTAACCTACCTAACCTAACCTAACCTAACTTTTTCGGCTACCTAACCGAACCTAACCTATAAAGATAGGTTAGGTTAGGTTAGGTAGGGTTGGTTAGGTTCGGTCATATATCTACGTTAATTTTAACTCCAATAAAAAAAATTGACCTCATACATAATGAAATGGGTAGCTTTATCATTTCATAAGAAAAAAATTAGAGAAAATATATTAATTCAAGAAAACTTGGCTTATTAGGCAAATCGGGCCTTGCATAGTAGGCTCAAAAGTGCGTTCTGGCTACTAGGTACAACATATATATATATATATATATATATATATATATATATATATATGTCGTACCTAGTAGCCAGAACGCACTTCTCAGCCTACTATGCAAGGCCCAATTTGCCTAATAAGCCAAGTTTTCATGAATTAATTGTTTTTCGACTACCTAACCTACCTAACCTAACCTAACCTAACTTTTTCGGCTACCTAACCTAACCTAACCTATACAGATAGGTTAGGTTAGGTTAGGTAGGGTTGGTTAGGTTCGGTCAAATATCTAAGTTATTTTTAACTCCAATAAAAAAATTGACCTCATACATAATGAAATGGGTAACTTTACCATTTCATAAGACAAAAAATAGAGAAAATATATAAATTCAAGAAAACTTGGCTTATTAGGCAAATCGGGCCTTGCATAGTAGGCTGAGAAGTGCGTTCTGGCTACTAGGTACGACATATATATATATATATATATATATATATATATATATATATATATATATATATATATATATATATATGTTGTACCTAGTAGCCAGAACGTCGTACTCGGCCTACTATGCAAGGCCCGATTTGCCTAATAAGCCAAGTTTTCCTGAATTTATATATTTTTCAATATTTTTTCTTGTGAAATGATAAAGCATGTATCATTTCATTATGTATGAGTTAATTTTTTTTTAAATTTGAGTTGAAACTAACGTTGATATATGACCGAACCTAACCGACCCTACCTAACCTAACCTAACCTATCTTAACCTAACCTAAACTAACACAATTAAGTCAATAATTTATGTTCTTAATATAATATAATAATAATTCAAATAAACTAATTGGAAACAATTTATTGAAAATAAAGAAAATCACTCGGCCTATTAGGCAAATCGGGCCTTGCATAGTAAGGGTTGTGGTGGCAGTGTGGAAGGTACAAATAGGGTTGTGGTGGCAGTATGCGGGGCGGTGGTGCACTAGTTGGTTGCTTGGTGGTGCCAGTGGTGGGCTAGTTGGTTGGTGGTGCCAGTGGTGGGCTAGTTGGTTGGTGGTGCCAGTGGTGGGCTAGTTGGTTGGTGGTGCCAGTGGTGGGCTAGTTGGTTGGTGGTGCCAGTGGTGGGCTAGTTGGTTGGTGGTGCCAGTGGTGGGCTAGTTGGTTGGTGGTGCCAGTGGTGGGCTAGTTGGTTGGTGGTGCCAGTGGTGGGCTAGTTGGTTGGTGGAGCCAGTGGTGGGCTAGTTGCTTGGTGGTGCCAGTGGTGGGCTAGTTGGTTGGTGGTGCCAGTGGTTGGCTAGTTGGTTGGTGGTGCCAGTGGTGGGCTAGTTGGTTGGTGGTGCCAGTGGTTGGCTAGTTGGTTGGTGGTGCCAGTGGTGGGCTAGTTGGTTGGCGGTGCCAGTGGTTGGCTAGTTGGTTGGTGGTGCCAGTGGTGGGCTAGTTGCTTGGTGGTGCCAGTGGTGGGCTAGTTGGTTAATGGTTCAAGTTGTCCTTTCGAATAATTCATCGCATTTTTTACATCCAAATCCCGAACGGACAAAATATGATATACCATAAATTATAGCGGCTCGCGAAAGTTCTCAGTTTCTATGCTTTGGTCGTCGGGTCGGTTGGGTTTGGGCAATTTAGCTCATTTTCTGTCCGTGGTGACAACGGAGAGGACGGGCCGGGCGGTTAACGGCGCAGTAAGGCGGCGATTAGTCTCCCAGCAAGATGCATTTATCGTCACATGCGATGTAATTGGTGTTTGGCGGGCCAGCTGTTGACACCGCCTGAGACTACGTGATGGAATGTGTTTGATATTTTAAGGATGAAACTGTTTTAGTGTGTGACGGAATGATAAAGTGGTGACGTGGAGTGGAGGGTGAGGGGGGGGGGGGAGAGGGGTGAGGCGAGGAGGTGGGTGGGGGGGGGGTGACTGGGCCCCAACACAAGGCCACGGGACCGTTGTGCTGGCTGGAGTAACGGTGCCTGGCGGGGCTTGGCGGCGGCCGGACCTGCAACCACCTAGCTCACACTATTTGTACCTTCCACACTCTTCTCTTCCCTCACGCGCCTGTTCTCTCTCTCTCTTTCTTTCCTAAGTAAGGCAAGCTGTGGGGTCACTACATGCGTTGCATCCTTGCCCACAGAAGGCAGAGGACGGGCAGCAGCACAAGGGAAGACTAGATAGCGGGAGGTGGTGTGGGTAGCCTGTCAGACGTGCCCAGAGAGTGGGGCAGGAGGGTAGCGGGGCTACACTCACACCCGCCTCCAACCTTGAACCACAGACCCCGACACTCGACCCCTACACCTTCACTACGCTAATACCCCGCGCCCCCCGCCTCTGCAAGTGCGCCCACCGCAGTCTATGCTCCCAACTGCAAACGATTTTTGGGAAACAATTGTGCAGGACTGAGGATGACGGGTGGGTTAAAGGTAGCAGGGTAGGGTTGCATAAGTGTGGGGCCTTAGAGCAAGAAGGGTCCCCATCGTGGCTGTGTTGCTACAGGGGGGCTACAGACACAGTTGTGGCTTCTACACAGGTGCAGGTGGAACAGGTGCAGCCTCTGGGCTAACTAGGACAGGTCATGCCTTGCAGCGTTTCCCGTACTCTGGGGTACATACGCTACTTTGTCTTCAATTGCATCGTTATGATTGGAAAACTCTCTCATTCTAAGGCGTTATCGTCGTTTGTTATCATCTTAATATTATTATCGTTTGATAATAATAGCACTGGCGCCTCTAAATGATTATTACACGGAGGAGGTATGAGGCAGGAGTGTCTGTGGTGTTTTGCCGGCGTGTGCGTGTGCGTGTGTGTGTGTGTGTGTGTGTACTCACCTATATGTACTCACCTATATGTGCTTGCAGGATCGAGCATTGACTCTTGGATCCCGCCTTTCGAGCATCGGTTGTTTACAGCAATGACTCCTGTCCCATTTCCCTATCATACCTGGTTTTAAAATTATGAATAGTATTTGCTTCCACAACCTGTTCCTGAAGTGCATTCCATTTCCCCACTACTCTCACGCTAAAAGAAAACTTCCTTACATCTCTGTGACTCATCTGAGTTTCAAGCTTCCATCCATGTCCTCTCGTTCTGTTACTATTCCGTGTGAACATTTCGTCTATGTCCACTCTGTCAATTCCTCTGAGTATCTTATACGTTCCTATCATGTCCCCCCTCTCCCTTCTTCTTTCTAGTGTCGTAAGGCACAGTTCCCTCAGGCGCTCTTCATACCCCATCCCTCGTAGCTCTGGGACGAGTCTCGTTGCAAACCTCTGAACCTTTTCCAGTTTCATTATATGCTTCTTCAGATGGGGACTCCATGATGAGGCGGCATACTCTAAGACTGGCCTTACGTAGGCAGTGTAAAGCGCCCTAAATGCCTCCTTACTTAGGTTTCTGAATGATGTTCTAACTTTTGCCAGTGTAGAGTACGCTGCTGTCGTTATCCTATTAATATGTGCCTCAGGAGATAGATTAGGTGTTACGTCCACCCCCAGGTCTCTTTCACGCGTCGTTACAGGTAGGCTGTTCCCCTTCATTGTGTACTGTCCCTTTGGTCTCCTATCTCCTAGTCCCATTTCCATAACTTTACATTTGCTCGTGTTGAATTCTAGTAGCCATTTCTCTGACCATCTCTGCAATCTGTTCAGGTCCTCTTGGAGGATCCTGCAATCCTCATCTGTCACAACTCTTCTCATCAACTTTGCATCATCCGCAAACATCGACATGTAGGACTCTACGCCTGTAAACATGTCGTTAACATATACAAGAAATAGAATTGGTCCCAGCACCGATCCTTGTGGTACTCCACTTGTTACTGTTCGCCAGTCCGACTTCTCGCCCCTTACCGTAACTCTTTGGCTCCTTCCTGTTAGGTAGTTCCTTATCCATTCTAGGACCTTTCCCCCCACCCCCGCCTGCCTGTGTGTGTGTGTGTGTGTGTGTGTGTGTGTGTGTGTGTGTGTGTGTGTGTGTGTGTGTGTGTGTGTGTGTGTGTGTGTGTGTGTGTGTCGCTGACGGTGTAACTGTACTCACACGCACGCCGCACGCACATGTATACACGGCAGAGCGGACAGCGCTCGGAGGTCCTAGTTCTAAGCGCCCGGATTCGATTCCCAGCCGAGGTAGAAACAAATCAGCTGAGTTTCTTTCCCCCCCCCCCCCTGATGCGCCTGTTCACCTATCAGTAAATAAGGACTTGGGAGTTAGACAGGTGCTACAGGCTACATCCTGGGGATGTACTCGCCTAGTTGTGCTTTTAGTGTCGAGCATCTGCTCCTAAGCCCCGCCTTTCGACCATCATTAGTTCAATACAGTGACTCGTTTTACTCGTTTCACCCCCCTAATGTGTACATTTAAAACTGTGCATCGAATTGGCTTCGATAACTTCCTCGTCTAGTCCGGTCCACTTATTGACGACTCTCAGACTGAAAAAGTTCTCCTTTACATTCCTGTAACTCATCTGTGTTTGTAGTTTCTAATTATTATCTCGTTCTGCTCTTCTTTAATTTGAACATTGCTTCTATCCCTACTTTGTCAATCTCCTATAGTATCGTATACGTCGTTATCATGTCTGCCCTATTCCTTCTTTCCTCCAGTTCAATGAGGTCCAGTTCTCTCAGCCTTTGTTCATGGCTCAGTCCCCTTAGATCAGGAACGAGCCTTGTTGAATATATTTTTTTAACTTTTTTCTATTTTTATTTTGTGTTTCTTTAGGTAAGGGGGGGGGTGCCATGCTGGGGCAGCATACTCAATAATAGGTCTCACAAAGGGTGTATACAGCGCTCGGAAGGCCTCTTTAACCAAGATCTTTAAGGATAACCGGACACTTGCCAGCATGGCATATGCTGCCCTCGTTATCCTGCTGGTGTGTACCTCTGGTGATAGACCTCGAGTTTTGTCCACTCCTAGACCTCGAGTTTTGTCCACTCCTAAGTCTTTCTCTTTTTTTAGAAGTTGGAAGTCGCCTACTCTTCATCATCTTCTGTATTTCAGGCCTTCATGTTCCAACTCCTAGCCTCATAATCTTACACGGAGTGTCAGGGTTAAAGTCTACTAGCCATTTCTCAGACCATCTCTGGAAATGGTTTGGTTTAGAAGAGGGCACGCAAGAGGGTTAACCTAACCTAACCTAACCTTTGGCACGCAAACTACTTTTTTCTGTTGTGCTAAACCTAGGGCTCACCTTCAAAAATAATGAAATAAATAAAAATACAGCTTCGCCGAATTGCCTGTTTGAAAAAAATACAATTTTATTAACTGGAACTTAAAATACCATTGTATTAAGTAAAGTGATACCAAATAAAAATGCAATAAACACTGACAATTGTTTTTGTAATAATAAGTAACCAACGTGGTATTTGCCAGCCCTGTGACGCCCCCGTATACTGAGGGTCAAGTGTTGTACCTCTCAGGTGCTGCGTCCCCACGCCAGGCGTCCCCATGCCAGGCGTCCCCACGCCAGGCGTCCCCACGCCAGGCGTCCCCATGCCAGGCGTCCCCATGCCAGGCGTCCCCACGCCAGGCGTCCCCACGCCAGGCGTCCCCACGCCAGGCGTCCCCACGCCAGGCGTCCCCACGCCAGGCGTCCCCACGCCAGGCGTTCCCACGCCAGGCGTCCCTACGCCAGGCGTCCCCACGCCAGGCGTCCCCACGCCAGGCGTCCCCACGCCAGGCGTCCCCACGCCAGGCGTCCACACGCCAGGCGTCCCCACGCCAGGCGTCCACACGCCAGGCGTCCCCACGTGGGGACGTGGGGACGGAGGGTGTTGGTGTGGTTGTTATGGTGGAGGGTGTTGTTGGTGTGGTTGTTATGGTGGAAGGTGTTGGTGTGGTTGTTATGGTGGAGGGTGTTGGTGTGGTTGTTATGGTGGAGGGTGTTGTTGGTGTGGTTGTTATGGTGGAGGGTGTTGGTGTGGTTGTTATGGTGGAGGGTGTTGGTGTGGTTGTTATGGTGGAGGGTGTTGTTGGTGTGGTTGTTATGGTGGAAGGTGTTGGTGTGGTTGTTATGGTGGAGGGTGTTGTTGGTGTGGTTGTTATGGTGGAAGGTGTTGGTGTGGTTGTTATGGTGGAGGGTGTTGGTGTGGTTGTTATGGTGGAAGGTGTTGGTGTGGTTGTTGTGGTGGAAGGTGTTGGTGTGGTTGTTATGGTGGAGGGTGTTGGTGTGGTTGTTATGGTGGAGGGTGTTGGTGTGGTTGTTATGGTGGAAGGTGTTGGTGTGGTTGTTATGGTGGAAGGTGTTGGTGTGGTTGTTATGGTGGAGGGTGTTGTTGGTGTGGTTGTTATGGTGGAAGGTGTTGGTGTGGTTGTTATGGTGGAGGGTGTTGGTGTGGTTGTTATGGTGGAAGGTGTTGGTGTGGTTGTTATGGTGGAGGGTGTTGTTGGTGTGGTTGTTATGGTGGAAGGTGTTGGTGTGGTTGTTATGGTGGAGGGTGTTGGTGTGGTTGTTATGGTGGAGGGTGTTGTTGGTGTGGTTGTTATGGTGGAAGGTGTTGGTGTGGTTGTTATGGTGGAGGGTGTTGGTGTGGTTGTTATGGTGGAGGGTGTTGGTGTGGTTGTTATGGTGGAAGGTGTTGGTGTGGTTGTTATGGTGGAGGGTGTTGGTGTGGTTGTTATGGTGGAGGGTGTTGGTGTGGTTGTTATGGTGGAGGGTGTTGTTGGTGTGGTTGTTATGGTGGAGGGTGTTGTTGGTGTGGTTGTTATGGTGGAAGGGGTTGGTGTGGTTGTTATGGTGGAGGGTGTTGTTGGTGTGGTTGTTTTGGTGGAAGGTGTTGGTGTGGTTGTTATGGTGGAGGGTGTTGGTGTGGTTGTTATGGTGGAGGGTGTTGGTGTGGTTGTTATGGTGGAGGGTGTTGGTGTGGTTGTTATGGTGGAGGGTGTTGTTGGTGTGGTTGTTATGGTGGAGGGTGTTGGTGTGGTTGTTATGGTGGAGGGTGTTGTTGGTGTGGTTGTTATGGTGGAGGGTGTTGTTGGTGTGGTTGTTATGGTGGAGGGTGTTGGTGTGGTTGTTATGGTGGAGGGTGTTGGTGTGGTTGTTATGGTGGAGGATGTTGTTGGTGTGGTTGTTATGGTGGAGGGTGTTGTTGGTGTGGTTGTTATGGTGGAGGGTGTTGGTGTGGTTGTTATGGTGGAAGGTGTTGATGGTGTGGTTGTTATGGTGGAGGGTGTTGGTGTGGTTGTTATGGTGGAGGGTGTTGGTGTGGTTGTTATGGTGGAGGGTGTTGGTGTGGTTGTTATGGTGGAGGGTGTTGGTGTGGTTGTTATGGTGGAAGGTGTTGATGGTGTGGTTGTTATGGTGGAGGGTGTTGGTGTGGTTGTTATGGTGGAGGGTGTTGTTGGTGTGGTTGTTATGGTGGACAGTGTTATATTTTACATGATATTCATATCGAATAGAAGTGACATAATGGAAGTGAACTTGGAGCCACCCTTGAGAACGAGCGGTCACTGTACAATGGCATTCGAGTATCGTGTTGTGAAGTACGGATGCCATGTTTAGGGAGGAGGCCAATAGCTGACATATGGAAGGGGGAAATGAGGAGACGAGAGATGGTCGTTAATACCATAGGAAACAGAACTCGGAGGAAATTCCCCACAGGTCTTATAATAAGCAACAACTTTATTTTAATAATAATAGATGCATAGTATTGTATGCAAATTTCATACAAATTATAGTTATAATAGCAAGGCGGACAACCTACATGCGCACACTATAATTTTCCATTTCTAAACTTATTCTTTCAGTTGTACTTCTCCATGATCTTAAGCCCATCCACCTGGGGTGGACGGTAGAGCGACGGTCTCGCTTCATGCAGATTGGCGTTTAATCCCCGACCGTCCAAGTGGTTGGGCACCATTCCTTTCCCCCCGTCCCATCCCAAATCCTTATCCTGACCCCTTCTACGTGCTATATTGTCGTAATGGCTTGGCGCTTTCTCCTGACAGTTTCCTCCCTCCCTCCAAGATCTTTTTTTTTTTTTTTTTTTTTATTAACATATTAGATACATCTGCATTAGTGCAGCTACCCTAGACTATATGAAGTGGAGTACAGTGTGTCAAAAAAGCTAACTAGGTGATGCTAAAAAATCCCCATCACACAGGATGGTTAGTCATACAGAGGCATGTGATAAGCGGTCTGGACTGGCAGACTCCGGATGCATTTTGAGGATATCAACAACACAAGATTGAATAAGGCAGCAGTGGTAATACAAGTCCCCATCTCGCAGGATGGTTAGTCATACAGAGCCATGTGTTTAATAGCCTGCACTGGCAAATTTTGGGTATACTGTGAGGATATCTTCAAGAATACGAGAGTGAATAAAGTAATTGCAAAGCTCCAGGTACCTCATGCCAACTGGTCTGAAAGGTCTAATAACTGGGCATTCAGTGATGTAGTGCGGGAGATCATGCCGTAGTTCCTGCTCACAGAGTTTACAACTGGAGTGCTCAGGATTGGGAGACCCGTCACCTGCAGCCACCTGCCACAGGTAACGGTAACTAACCCCCACCACATCTCTACTCCAATGAACACACACATTTACACGTCCTACACATTTCCTTACCTTTCGGAGGGAAAGGGAGGACCTCGTTGTGAGCCTTTTACCCCATCGTATATTGAGGTAAACCTGTTACCTCTTGTTTTACCTCGTTGCCTTACCTTGGTAATTTCTAATTTGGAAAGTGCTTGTTTGACGCTAACTATAGCGTCTCGGTAGCCTTCTTGAGATCCTGAGGTTATCTTGAGATGAATTCGGGGCTTAGTGTTCTCACGGCCCGGTCCTCGGCCAGGCCTCCTTTTAGTTACACACACCCCAGGAAGCAGCCCGCAGCAGCTGTCTAATTCCCAGGTACCTATTTACTGCTAGGTGAATAGGGACTCAAGACTACGAATCTCGAGCGCTCTCCACTCAGCTGTCAGGGCCCCCTTAACACGATGTCGCAGATGGTGATCTTGCAAGTGGAAGGCAAACGAACGTCAGTGTTATCGTGGAGCGTGGAGTAGCTGGGCCCTGTCCCCACCACCCTTACTACCCAAGTAACTCAGCTCCTGACTGTCCAGTATCGTCCTGGACTCCAGCACCCACCCACCGCTGCCCAGTCCTGCTGCACCTCTCCCACCAGCCTCTCCGCACACACACAAGCACACGTTACAGACCCTAATTGCTGGTCATAGCAGTATCTGTAATTATTTCAGTCTAGACGCAAACAAAAAAATATACCCTCAGTTATTTTTGAGTGTCCAGAGCCGGTATCTGCGAGGGTGTGTATCTTGGATCAGCAGGACAACGCATTTAAATATAATGAATGCAGTGAATAATTCCTAAATATGAAAACTAATGAATAACAAAACAGTTACAACAAAAATACCTCCGTCCTTCAAGTCTTTAAAGAGGGTTTATTTTTGGCAACTTTAGACAGGGGGTCACTGAAGGTAAAGTTTGGTGACACCTGCTACTGGAGCCTCTAGGTATATCATTAACAGTTTCTCAAGCTCAGGCACTCACTCCATATACAATAATCTATCTATCTAGCGGTCTATCTCTGTCCAACCATCTATTTATCTATCTTTCTATATCACTGATGTTTCGTTATCATTGGCAACTCGCGATATTGTATGCTGTTGCCACATACAATTGTCTGCAGATATTCATCGGGGCTGAGATACTCAAGACCCCTGGAGCAGCCTGTCAAATAATTCTCACAGAATTCTGCATGATAGGCAGACTTACCTTGTGAAGGAAGAAGTAGCCGCGAGTTTGTGTCGGGGAAGCAAGGATGTGTAGCGAGAATGAGGACGGCCTTAGCATTTATCTACCGAGTAAAAGATGGAAGTTCATTTGTTAAAATGCCGCTGTGAGAGGTGAGCATGCGAGACAGAGCTACTCAAGGAGTACAGGCGGTACGTCTCGAGGAGATCATCCAGCAGAGCTACAAGGAAGTAGAGGGATGCTGCGTCTTCTGGAGGATGCTTGCATAGAGATAGTGGGCTGCCCTAGCCAATCCTTCCTCTCAACTAATAGGTCGTGTTTACGTTAAGGTTATCTGGGCTACGAACGCACCCCACTGTGACAAGTTGCGGGCTCATATATACCTACGTTTTCTATGCATCGCACTCGATAGGTTAGGTTAGGTGAGGTTGCTTGGGTTCGTACGTCTCTGGTTAGGGTAAGAGGTAGGATATTTTTCACACGGAGGCAAATCAAGAGAACGGGCTGGTTTAAGAAACAAAGTGGCGATGTAACACAGACGCTTTGCGAAAGTTTTAGACAAACGTATTCATGATGTAGTTGCGCATAAAGACTATAGGATAAAGTACTGTTCCACCTCCACTGCTCCACTTAGGCTGGCCAAATGGCTGACTTGGAGAGTGTGCAGAGAACATATTGTCCGAAGCTTTTCACTGAAACAGCTATATTATTGGGAAAGCTTCAAATCCCTGAAATTGTTTTCCTCTGGAATACAACGAGAAATTTATCATAATCTTTATCTTCAAAATTAAAGTGGAACTCTTCTTCCCCCCCCCCCACTCTCCTCCCCCTTATGTGCACAACTTAATAATTCCTTTGGAGATGAGGAGCAATATACCATTGGAAATTAGAGGCGGAATTAGTACACTGAGAAACGCATCTGTAAACATTAGGGGTCAATAAGAAGGGTTTTAACCTCCACCCCCTCTTATACATAAGAGGAATTACACACAAATCTCCAATTATACTGAAGAGGCAGCTTGATAAACACCGTCAAGGAGTACCTGATCAAGCTGGCTGTGGCGCCCAGACTACGAGCTGACAGTACTGCGGAGCCATCCCAAGGGGAAGGTACGCGTTACTATGGCGACAGCTCCGTGAGGGGACCGAGGGTTAGGCCAGCCTCGTGACCCCTGGTCCAGGCGCTCGCTGCACGTGCTCGCGGGAGGCGGGCAGGGAGAGGGGAGCGCTTGTACTCAAGGAAGAGAGGGAGGGGAAACACCTGACATTCGGGAAGGAAGGAGGGGAACACGTGCTCGCGCGAGGGAAATGGTACTCAGGGAAGGGAGAGTGGAGTCAAAAGGAGATCATTCGGATGGAGGAAGGAAGAGGCACAGCTGCGAGGAGAGAGAGAGAGAGAGAGAGAGAGAGAGAGAGAGAGAGAGAGACTGACTGACTGACTGACTGACTGAGACTGAGACTGACTTAAGCACCCGATCAAAGACATATATGAGAGCAGGATGAGTAAAACCGATTGGGTAAATTGTACCACAAAGGAGGAGGAGGAGGTAATGAGTGTGTGACGTCATCTCTACAGGTTCTTTACTATTCTTGGCTTGTGCTTGTGTGTCTTACTTGTGGGGTCACACGGGGTCACTTGTGGGGTCACACGGGGTCACTTGTGGGGTCACACGGTATAGGGCAGTGTCACACATGTGAAGAACCTCTCACACACTCACAGCTCCCTGACAAGAGGGAGCAAGGTTAGCTTAGCTGCCAACACCCACACATCGTGTCAGCAAGGCGGACAGCCCGCCTGCTTTCATACCTCTCACTGTATTTCCCACTTCTATACTTCCCTTCACCTATGCCTCTCCTTCCTCTTTACTCCCCCCCCCCCCCAAAAAAAAAATGGGGAGTGGGGTGGGATTGGGAACAAGGTCGGCGATAAGGTCCAAAGCACACAAAATATAGCAACCATCTCAGGAAATTCGCCGCATCTCTGTCTGTACAGAAGCTGATTCATATCTTTGGCTCCCTCGGGGTGCTTTGTGACGCTGATTCTTTCCACTTTGTCTATTCCCCTCAGTTCCTTGTACGTTGTCATCATATCGCCTCTGATTCTTCTCTTCTAACGTCGTTAGACATGATTATCTAAAACCCGTTCTCTTTGTTCATCTAATGCCTGTCACGGGCCCTTGTCTCGTGATCTATCTCACTCAACTTCGGCGTGGCTGGCCAAGGGTAAGTTGAACCCAGGCCAGGGAGGCCGGGTGAGTGACCTGGCCCGCGCCCCGCTGCCAGACGTCCACCACCACCAGCTGATGCGCCACTCATCGCGAGAACAGCTGACGGCTCGTGGTATTTAATGAGTGTCGGTATTTACAAATACGGTGGAGTTTATACGCTCCCCTTGCCCTAATTGTGGACTCGAGTTCCTGTTTTAGAAAATTCTTTAGTGTAAACAGCTACTGTTAACAGCTGTTTACTGACTCTTATGTCAACAAAGTAGCTGTTTTCTTTATTGCCTCTGTTGTTTGTGTTCTGTTTCTTTGGCTGATAAAGTATCAAGTTAGTATGGCTTTAAATGAGTCTTAGATAGGTCGAGTGACTTGGAGGTACGGAAGAATTTCAGACAAAATGACTGTGAAAGTAAAAAATAAGCTTGACTGACACTCTCAAGGAAGCTAACACGGTACACAGCTTGGCTAAGTCTTAGACAAGGCTATGCAGTCTTTGGAGAGACGGGGTAAGCCGTTGAACAGAAAAACTATTATATTTGGCCTTCTGAGTAAATTTTAACTAATTCCAAATGATGAATGACGAAACATGTTGCAGTTTTGAAAATTGTTCATTCAGAAAATGAACCTGTAAGGTCATCAGATTAAGATGGTCACATGTTGGTCGGGGAATGAAAGTATTGAAACCCCATTGTTCCTTCATACTTTGAAACTCCGGAGATTCCGTGCTTTAAATGAGAAAGCTTCTGGATTTTGCTTTATCTTTCGCATATTCGTAACACTGTTAGTCACACGGGTGTCAGAGCTTTCCCAAATGAAAATTGATCAAAGCTCCACCGCTGCCACCGCTGCCACCATTGTAACACGGGTTAGGGTTTCCTCTCTTTACTTCACTTCCTTCTTTGCCCTCTACCCGTATTCTTACTTTTTATTCTCTACCAAGGGACTCCAAAACTTTTACCAAAGCCAACTCCACGCCACGTGGTCCTAAGACGATTGACCGACTTAGGATTCTACACCCAGTATGACGTGACCTAGGCTCTGAGCAAAACCCTAGAGTCACCTCTACGCTGCCACCACCAGACCAGCTACACAGAGCAATGATCGAGGTCTGGATCGATCACGCTAATTAATCAACCTTGGGGCTTGATCCCCACTAGTAGTTTATAACCTCGGAAACTTGAGTGTGGAATTAATTACACGGGACTGATTCGATGTTAGAATCGGCGCCCAATCCAACTCTGCCTCGTGTGGACCACGTGACCAGGACAAGTATACACATAACCAAATGGAAACAATGAAATGCAAAATATTAACAAATTTAATTTATTAAAAGAAAACTAAAACAAAATCTAAATATGTTCACTCCCTGTCACTTTAACACTCCCTACTTGACCTGAGTGGCAAATGAGAAGACTATCCCTATAATTAACAATAGCAACTATACCTTGGGCGACCAGCTCTAGATGTTGGGCTGGTCTTGGGGAGAGGTAAGATGTTTGACCTCTTATCCCAGCTGCTCCCGTTTCCACACTGATCTGTCCTCGTCTGGCCTAGCCCAGACTAGAACATTGTATCCTTCCGCCTAGTCAAAGTTTTACCAAGTTACTAGCCAGGTTTAAGTTATAACAATTAACCTCTGTTGTACTTAATTGATCCAGACTGGTTGAATTATTTTACTGAAATTAAATTACACAAACATCTAACGGCAGAGCTGTTCCCGATCCCCCAAAAATGGTTAATTGAACTTTGAGAAATAGTAGACATGTCAACCCCTACTGACCTATGACCGCCGGTCACTCCGCCTTACAAGTTAGATCTGATTCGTGACGTCACTGATGGTGACTTAAACTCAATAATTAGAATACTCTTGATGTTGTACCCAGTACTATTATACAATACAATTTTAATACAAAATGAATAAAGGCTAATTTCTCTAAATTACTAAATACTATAGGATGATTCATTATACGCAGCTATGAACAAAGCGTCGGTTATTTCCACCGCGAATTCCCCTGGGGGTCAGGTCACCATGCGGGCTCAGCTTCCCATTCTCTTTTGTCGATAAACCACTCTGGATAATTCTTACAACAGCCTAGTTTGTTACAATCTATGGTCAAACATGCTCCAAGATGGACTCAGCAACCTTCCAGTATTACACATCTAGCCCGTGTGATGAAGCAACTGATTTAAACTTAGACAAAATTTGAAAAGTTTGTTGAACAGAAAGAAAGATTTCTTTAGAAGCATAATAATTCTGTTTTAAAGAGTTTTTAATGCCAAGATATAATATAGATATTTATCTTTTTAACACGAGGTATTAGCATGCTGCAGTGCTAACCAGCATATAGACATTTGTGCCTGTCCTCCATTGGCAAGGATAGACAACACAGTCCACTGGGGTATTGAGCACTCAACCACAGAAGGTGACAGTTAAGTGCTTTTACACTGCTACCCAGCATACATACAGTAGGGAGGGGGGCCCACCCCACCCCCACTGCACTCACTGCTCCAGATCTTTAACCCTGTCTATCTAGGACAGACGAGTACGGTGGAAGGTGTGTAGAGATGCAGTGGTGGGAATGGAGTATGTCACGTTGATCAAGACTCCGGGGCCACCAGCTGTGGGAGCGGGGCGTCTCATCTTGGAGTAATCTCTCTAGAAGATCCACTGATACTCGGATGACTCCAAGATGAGACACCTGGCTCCCACAGCTGGTGGCCCAAGAACCTTGATCTACTCATTGAAAACCCATCCCCACAATACATAATTCCTAGTCGAAATACTGATCAGAAATCCCTCTCTAGCTTAAAAAATAAAGTAATAATAAATAAGTAATAATAATAAATATAAAACAAAATAATAAAATATAGACCCTTAAACAGAACATCAAAACATATGTGAATGTTACACAGTATTCCTATATAGACATCCATATTTACTGAAGTACACGTGACAACCTCACTCATACACACACACACACACACACACACACACACACACACACTCATACACACACACACACACACACACACACACACACACACACACACACACACACACACACACACACACACACACACACACACACACACAGCTCGTAGCTGGCTGGGGGCCAGCTGGGGGCCTCGTAGTCTGGTGGATAGCGCGCAGGACTCGTAATTCTGTGGCGCGGGTTCGATTCCCTCACGAGGCAGAAACAAAGTGGGCAAAGTTTCTTTCACCCTAAGTGCCCCTGTTACCTAGCAGTAAATAGGTACTTGGGAGTTAGTCAGCTGTCACGGGCTGCTTCCTGGGGTGTGTGTGTGTGTGTGGTGTGGGGAAAAAAGAAAAAAATGGTAGTTAGTAAAACAGTTGATTGACAGTTGAGAGGCGGGCCGAAAGAGCAAAGCTCAACCCCCCAAAAAACACAACTAGTAAACACAACTAATAAACACACAGCTCCCTGACAAGAGAGAGCAAGCTTAGCTGCCAAACACACACCGTGTCAACAAGGCGGATAGTCCGCCTCCAATCCTAACTCACACAATATTTCTCATTTCTAAATGTATCATTCGCATGTACCTCTCTATCCTCTTTACTCCCGAAAAAAAATATGACGGTGTTGGGGCGGGGGGGGGGGGGGGGGCGGGGGGGGGGGGGGCGGGGGACGGGGGAGCATGCACGTGGTAGCAGCTGGAGCAGCAGCCGTGGTCACGTGGGCGTGCACGAGCGGCAGAGGTCGCTCCCCTCTCCCAGCACGCCACAGCCGCGCGCGCACCACCACCACTCCTCCGCTCCCCTCTTGTAATCCTCAACCAGTTCTTATTTAAGAGACGAATATAAGAACAATAACACAGCAATACTCAGCTTAGAAAAATAAACGAGATAAGGAAAGAGAGAAAGAGAGAGAGAGAAGAGAGTGTGTGGTGGAGCCAGCGAGGGGAGGGAGGCCAGCGAGACCAGGCTACAGATCAGTCACCTGCAGTCCGCACCAGTGAGGGGTTGTTGCCCCACTGTTCCCCTCACCACCATGCTGACTGCTCGCGCCACGCCACACTCCTCCCCTTGGCGTTCCCCTCGGCCATACAAGCCCCTGCGACACCTGCCGTGGCTGGGCGGCCTCCACAACCGCCACCGTCACCACGGTCAGTCGCCTCGCCTCTTGTCAACACTGAAATAAGAAAGGAAATTAAACTTGTGACGGTGTTCGATATATAGGACAATGTCAGTGCTTATGCTCGTGTTGTTTGTCAAGACTGTTGTGGGTTCAGTGGTCAATAATACGTGCATATTCGCATGTATTGGTCTGATTGATGAACTGTAGTTTGTGTTTGACCTGAATATAGCTGCCAAACACACGTCGTATGGCTCCTAAAATTGTCTTATGTAGTGAATGCCATGTTACAGTAAATATCCATTTTTGTGTAAAACTCATGTGTAAAGTGGTAAATGATCACAGCGGAGGTGTACGTGTGTTGTAGTTTCTGTGATAGTGGTTACAGCCTCTAGGAGAGGTGAGCTACCTGGGGTGTGTTTATGGGAGCGGCGCGGGCGGGTCTCAACCCAAAAGCATTTCTGATGTTCTGGTACATGGCCACGATGCAAGCTCCTGAATTAGGACTGGACATTTGTGATGTATGGTGATTACGCTTGTGGGGCGAGAATAAATGTGCTAAGCTCGGTGAGCCGCCAGCCGATCATCTCTTCCTCGGAGTGAGGAACTCAGTAACCATCTGATTGCCAGTTTTGGTCCCTCGTGTAAACCTGTAAGGAGACAGACCTTGAGCTCAGCTGGCGCCAGTCTGTCATAGCTCATCAATACTGGAAGTGTGGATATACAATTTGTTTCTTCTTCGCGATGACAGCTCTATTATAGTGGGAATCGATTCATCTGCGCCTTTTGAACAAGGGAGAATGGACTTGTTTCAGGTCTCCTGGCTCCCAACACACTCGTGACTACAGTGTTTTTAACTGATATTATAACGTGTATTTACATCCGCATGTATTTACAAGTGGCTTTGGTCGTTGCTTGCCGCCACGTGACTCGTTAGTGATAGCCTTGTTACGGACAGAGTAGTTGTTGACCATCGCAGCCGGCAGTGGTGACCGGCCATAGGGACCTCTGGAGCAAGTGGGCGAGACGTGTGAAGGTTCAGTAGTGCACACTGGAGGGGTCACACGCAGCACACGTCATCAAGATGGAGCGTCACAACTACCATTACAAGACCAACCAGCAAGCCCTTACCTATTTCCGGAGTTTATCCCGACACGGTAGGTGCCACCAGTCGGTGCCACCAGTCGGTGCCACCAGTCGGTGCCACCAGTCGGTGCCGCCAGTGAGTGCCTCACGTGGTGCTTGTCCACGCTACCTGGGCGGGGGAGGGGGAGGGGGAGGGGAAGGAGTTGAGACGTATCTAATTTAAGCTGCCAGGTGTCACGTGTCCTATTACAGGTGAATACTTTCTCTAAAACGGTTATCAAGTGTTGTTATATGTGCATCTACGAATCAAGCTTACGAATGGAGGTATTTATCTTATATTAAGCACACTGTATCCTTCAGTCACACTATTTCCAGTCCTTCAGCTTGTTAGTGAAGGTTATGTATAGTTCTTAATTACCCTATTGAGATTGAAACGTAGCAGATAATGTCGTAGTCTTTGAAGGAATGATTGTGGAACACATTGACTTGTGTAGTGATGGGTGTCACCCATATTTCCCATCCCGCCTACCCCTTTCCTAATCACCCATCCTGCCCCCCTTTTCCATATCACCCATCCCGCCCCCTACCTTTCCATATCACCCCATCTGCTGTTGTCCGTTTGGTAATGGTGTGCGCGAGAAGGGTGCGCACTAGGACATGCTGGATCGTGACGTCACTACTTGCAACAAACATGAACTATTCCTGTTGCTATTCGAGAATGGGGCTAAATGTTGTCGAGTTTGATGAAAGTGTAACAACAGGAAAAGGAATTATAATACGTTGGATTGCTGAAGTGTTGTGCCTGTTGTGTGGGGGATGTTGCAGTGCCTATTGTGTGGGGGATGTTGTAGTGCCTATTGTGTGAAGGTGCTCTCACGCGAGGGGACACGTGTTTGCCTCCTGGATCCCCTCTTCCCTCGCACCCCCCCCCCCGGCTACCTGTTGATGGTTCTGGGAATCGATGTTCTCGCGGCCCGATATCTGACCAGGTCTTCTGGTTCGCGGTCTGGTCAACCAGGCTGTTAGACGAACCTGCTCGCAGTCTGATATTGTCAGACTGCGCAGTCACGCAGTCAGTCTATGAATGGCTGCTTTCCATTCACAGCCCGGTTCATCGGGTATCATTTGGAGGAACTTTGTCAAGCTCTCTCTCTCTCTCTCTCTCTCTCTCTCTCTCTCTCTCTCTCTCTCTCTCTCTCTCTCTCTCTCTCTCTCTCTCTCTCTCTCTCTCTCTCTCTCTCTCTCTCTCTCTCTCTCTCGTGAACACCGTCAGAGGTCGCCTAGTTGTGTCTCTTATGTTCAGAGGGAGAGTGTTGAACAGTCTTGGGCCCCTTCTCTTCAATTTTGTTAATGTCAAGAGCAAATGTGCACTTTAAACATTAATGGATTAAGATAGGTTTGCTGTGTGTGTGTCTCACTGATCCCCAACATGTGAAGCTGCTGTTGTTGTCTTGTTTGTCTTGAGTGTCTTACATGAACAAATAAGTTATTGATTTGTTGCATTCGTTGAACATTACAGAATTGAACATAACATAACATACACTTGACGAGGTTCAATACAAACGCAGTTTTCCCTCTACGCTCAGGATTGAAGCGTACACATTGACTTGCTTTAGCAGAAATAAAAAAGCGTTATCAAAAGTGCGTTTTTCCAGACTAATAAGCATCGGCAACAAATAGATTAGATGGGTAACTGAAGCTTTGCACGGTTATGGCATGACAATAGCGTTCAACGTAGACGGGTTTCAGGTCGTAACATGGCCGCTGGACGCCGAGAGGAAAGTCCTAGAGGAAACAAATATTAAACACACGAACGTGTTCACGCGTGTTCAGATTTGGTGAACTCAGAGATTTGTTATTAAGTCCCCGACACGATACCTGAGTGATGTAAGTTTGTTCTTAAGTAATCGCTTCGTTGTAATTTCTCATAGACTATGATAACTTTTTTATGACAACTTTTTATGACACTTTTTATAGTTATAAATGCCATAATTTTTTCCTTTTTCAGTTAATGATTTAATGCGTCTACCTTGTGGTACCTGGAGGAACTAATCTATCAGGCTTTGAAGCCTAACCGATAGATAGATAAATGTAACTGTTTGTGGTTTACGGAGATGAAGAGGGGTAAGCTTTAGCTATTGGGTTCCACCTCACAAACGTCACCCGATTGGTGTAGTTGTTCTTGGAACCAAAGGGTTCCTTTTGTATACAAGTTTTGATTCCACATACCGCGTCTAACTGCCACTTAACTCCCAGAGCTCCATCATTAATCCATCTTAACGTCCATGTGTGTGTGTGTCTTTGATTAAGTCAACGCGTCCTTTCATATTCCTCTCGTGTAGCTCTTCATTTATGTTCCTCCGTGTGTCTCTTTCTTGGCCCGTCCATGTGTCCTTTCGTTTATGTGAGTGTGTACGTGCGTGCTTATAACGGTGTTAACGGTGTGTCGGGCTGGTTGACTGCCTGACAGAGAGAGGGAGAGAGAGAGAGGGAGAGGGAGAGAGGGAGAGGGAGAGGGGAGCAGTGTCGTGGAGTGCGTGCTCGACCTTGTCGCAGCCTCCGCCGCCGCCGCCGCCACACTCCTGCATGGAGACATTCCTTTGTCTTCCTGACCCTCGTCCCGCTCGCTCATACAGTTAGAAAGTAACGCCACTTTTAGCTCCCGGCTTTTGTTGCTCTCGGCTCT
The DNA here is from genome assembly GCF_040958095.1 of Procambarus clarkii. Classification (NCBI taxonomy): domain Eukaryota; kingdom Metazoa; phylum Arthropoda; class Malacostraca; order Decapoda; family Cambaridae; genus Procambarus; species Procambarus clarkii. The sequence continues at coordinate 25,923,150 of NC_091176.1, forward strand.
TGCTGGTCCCGGCTCTTGTTGCTCTCGTCTCTTGCTGGTCCCGGCTCTTGTTGATGCATACCTCTTCTCTCCCCACCACAACCATATATCTCGGCTCTTGTTATTTTACTCTCCTCCCATTGTTGTCATGAGCCGAGAATGAACTAAGAGACTGGGAAAGGGCTACGAGGAATCTCACATGTAACTAGAGTAATGAAACGGTGAAGACGTCGCGCGTTATCTCCAGCCCCGCACTTGTCTCTCCGTCAAAAGAAGACGTGGCTGCAGCCCATCCTCCGAACTGACAGTACGTTTTAATACCATGTGTAATAAGTACATTACCTGACTGTCATACATGGTACATAATTGCACTTATGGGGATTTTACATTTACCTCCCCATTTTTGGAGGACGGGCTGCGTATATAACACCCTCACTCTTGACTCCTAATGGTCAGGTTTACCCACTCTGGTAACTATACTCTAGAGGAGTAAAGTTACCTGAGTAACTATCTAGAGGAACGATAATTCCTTTAGAATGGGAGTGCTCGGCTACTGGCAACTAGGAGAATGGGTCATCATCTTAACACTCAAGCACCGATGCTGAGAACAGTTTAACAACGGAGAAAAACAAGAGGGATGAGGGGAAAGATGAGGGAACAAAAGGGGAGGGTTAAAGGGGACTTATGGGAAGGCTACCACCACTATTAATCCCGTTATTAAGAACGCTCGTCTCAATCATTAGAATCAAAGGCATAAATTGACATCAGTTTATTCAGTTAGTAATCAGTGGTGTGATCAATCACTCCTTTCAACTCTTAAGACATCAGATTAATTCAATCATTAATATTATGCCATCGTGTAAACACCTTCCATAAATTTTGACATATTTATTATACAACAGTTACTTTATGTATAATAGTAAATAAGGTAACCACACGAGCTTGAGTCACTGCCAGTAACTGAATCAATCGTATACGGCTGAAAATTGGATCCCTGACATTTGAAACATCTCGTACACACGATACCAACACATCACCAGAGCTCCCCAAGGACTTGACTAGACAAGGCCTGGAGTGAGGACCTGAGTTATCAGCGCTGAACACTCGGTCTGAAACTGGGACCTGAAGCTGGAACCTGAAGCTGGGACCTGAAGCTGGGACCTAAAACTGGGACCTGAAGCTGGGACCTGAAGCTGGGACCTGGAGCTGGGACCTGAAGCTGGGACCTGAAGCTGGGACCTGAAGCTGGGACCTTAAGCTGGGACCTGAAGCTGGGACCTGAACATGCCCTAGAGTTGCTGCGTTATTTAACAAGAATCAGGAGACTAGGCTCCGGCCACAAACGACCCGGGACAACCACGTCAACAGACTGGAAACAAAGGCTTGCCGGTCTGTCTGATACTATCAAACAAGGAGTATTATTATTGCTGGCACTTGCCACGGTAACGCACTTTCGATATCGCACCTCCCGACCTGACTTAGCCAGACTGTTGACACAGTTGCAGATATCTTGTAAGATGCCCTGGCTTGGTGGGCATCTATATAACTGTGTATATATAACTGTCAACCATACTATCGTGGATAGTAAACATTTCATTCACCTGGACACTAAGAGATGACCAGGAACAGGAGACAGTAGCTCTATCAACTGTACTATGGACAGCTGTCCATAGTATCCACCCCCCTCCCCCCTCTCCTCCATCCAAACCAGCTCCAAGTGCCTGGCCTCGAACTTTGGACAGATTGACAAACATTCTATCTTACTCTGTATAGATATATCACTTAATTAAGAACCCTGTGACCCGACCAGTGTTCGAGTCTGCCTAGCTAGGGGCTCACACCGTGGCGTACACAGTACTTTAAACACCTCACCAGTGATTACCTCATATTAGTCACTCATGGAACTCATGAACTGAACTCCATGACTGACCAATCTCCGGTAACTCTCGTGGTGCAATTTGGGCACAGTTTTCATCAAATCCTAGTTAATGCTCGGGCCGCGCTCAGCATACAAATGTAAAAGAAAGAACCTTGGGCAAACAAAGTCTCTGTCTGTCCAAGTTTCGAGGCCAGACGCTTGCGGCTAGCCTCCCCCAAATTTGCAGGGTAAGTGGTCTGGGGTACGGAGCGGACATATTGGTCAAAATATACCTAAGTAAAATACTTTAAGAAATATTAGAAATAATAAAGAACCCCGCGGCATTTTCACGAAGTGAAGGGTGGGAATAAAGTGTGAAATATAGCATACGATTAACGTAGTTTGTAATACTAATCTGGGCGGTCCCACTCAGCAATGCTTCAATGTTTAAAATATCTTTAAGTTTTCTCAATTATATTTGGTTTATAACTATAAATATGGTGTCAAAGTGTTCGCAAATGAATTCTTTATAGAATAGATACAATAGAGATAGCTACAGAGGGAAGACAGTCACGAAACGCCATGTAACCTCTTAGTGTGTGTGTGGGTACTCACTGAGTTGTACTCACCTAGTTGGGCTTGCTTGGGTTGAGCTTCGGCATCTTGTTCCCGCCTCTCAACGGAGTGTGTGTGTGTGTGTGTACTCACCTAGTTGTGTTTGCGGGGGTTGAGCTCTTGAGCTCTTGGTCCCGTGTGTGTGTGTGTGTGTGTGTGTGTGTGTGTGTGTGTGTGTGTGTGTGTGTGTGTGTGTGTGTGTGTGCGCGTGCGTGCGCGTGTACAACCAGTGGCTGTGATCCTGAGCAAAGTTCAAGCACTACAAGATCAAGGACTGAACCATCTGTCACGAGGGGTAAATACTGAGGCGAGTGTCTCCCTCCTTATTTCATGTTACAGGTCCTGTGTGTGTGTGTGTGTGTGTGTGTGTGTGTGTGTGTGTGTGTGTGTGTGTGTGTGTGTGTGTGTGTGTGTGTGAGAGAGAGAGAGAGAGAGAGAGAGAGAGAGGGGTGGGGAGTTGGTGGAGGGTTGTGGGGAAGATTGAGAAGGGGTTGAAAGGGGGTAACGTTGGCCTCGCTTATTTTATACACAAACACGACTCGTCTTTCTGAAATATTTACTCACGCTTCCTTGCGACCCGAAATTATAAACTAATCATTGTGTGTGTGTGTGTATGTACTCACCTAGTTGTACTTACCTATTTGTGCTTGCGGGGGTTGAGCTTTGGCTCTTTGGTCCCGCCTCTCAACTATCAATCAACTGGTGTACTGGTTCCTGAGCCTACTGGGCTCTATCATATCTACATTTGAAACTGTGTATGGAGTCAGCCTCCACCACAGTGTGTGTGTGTGTGTGTGTGTGTGTGTGTGTGTGTGTGTGTGTGTGTGTGTGTGTGTGTGTGTGTGTGTGTGTGTGTGTGCGTGTGTGTGTGTGTGTATGCGTGTGTGTGCGTGTGTATGCGTGTGTGTGCGCGCGCGAGAAGGCGAGAGAACACACTCGTCTTCTCGGCTGTAGCACGCGGAGATAGGTAATACGTGCAGGACACATCCTTCACCTTCAGTCTGGTCCTAGTGACCTTAACTTCTCCCCCTGCCAGCCGTGGAGCCACATAAACACAAGCCACCCCCGCCAGCCAGCGAGTGTCCCACCCCCGCCAGCCAGCGAGTGTCCCGCCCCCGCCAGCCAGCGAGTGTCCCACCCCCGCCAGCCAGCGAGTGTCCCACCCCCGCCAGCCAGCGAGTGTCCCACCCCCGCCAGCCAGCGAGTGTCCCACCCCCGCCAGCCAGCGAGTGTCCCGCCCCCGCCAGCCAGCGAGTGTCCCACCCCCGCCAGCCAGCGAGTGTCCCGCCCCCGCCAGCCAGCGAGTGTCCCACCACTGCCCTGCTTGCGGCTACGTGTGAAGCAGCTCCCTGCCACCAGAGGTCCCACTGTGAGCTAGACATGCGTCTTGACCTCAATCTCCACCCAGGTCTCTTGTTTTTTCTTTTCGGGATGCAGCGATTTCACTTTGCAGAATTCTGTACGCACTGATGAGCCCTGACCACGTCACCGTGATGGTGTGCTTTGTCACCGAAGCTCTTATATTAGCGCTCTTTGCCCCCCAAGGTCACCCACTCTCGTGGAGTTCTGTGCCACACAACTACCCTCCCTGGCACCGTCACCAAAGTATCTATCCTGGTATTGTTGACGTAATTAGCCCGGC
>NC_091176.1:26232243-26454743 GCF_040958095.1 Procambarus clarkii
CGCAGGCCCGGGGAGGCAGCCCGGCGGTGAATGCCTCTCGTCTTCCTCAGTGTGCTTTGGCTACGGGTACCGGTCGTGTCCCCTTTGCTAGCGCGCGATCATGGCTAGCAGAGGGAGAGAATGTATGTGATTTTCCCCCTGGACGACTTGTTAGATCTGAATAGTGCGAAAGGAAGTAAACGTGAGACATCGTCGTCGTCGGCCCAACAGAGCCATAAGAGGCACACTGTGCAAGTTTTGCCTCCTTCCCAACCTAACCAACAACTTCCCAGTCAACTTCAACCTCCCTTGAATCAGCTGCTCCCTAATCCTCAAAAGCCAACACCACCACAACAAAAACTGCAACAACAACAGCAACAACAACAACAACAACTGAAACTACAGAAAACTACTTCTCAAAAGACACCGTCCAAAGCGTCCACTAGTAGCCAACCCTCTCCACTTAGTCCTCAGCTACCGAGCAGTGTTCCTAGTAGTAGCAGTAGCAGCCACAGTAGTTCACTGAAGCAACCGCCTAGAGCACAACATCGGCCTCACCAACACGCAGACATCTTGCCTAAGCAGAGGCAACCATCATCCTCAACTGAAACGTCTTCTGTATCCTCCACTGGTGCTAAGGCCAAAGTTCTGCTGAGTCCGCCGTCCTCTGGAGTAAAGTACGTGGCCAACCGCTCCTCGTGGGCCGGGAGTCCTACGGGACCCCCGCGGGAGTCCTCGGTGACCCGAAGCAACAGTTTCAAGGCTCGGGACGACCTTAACGTTGACGGCAGTAGCCAGGAAATCGCTACAGCCATTAACCAGAAATTTAATAGCTTAAGAGTTAAAGATCATAGAAGCAGGGACAATTCGCAGGATTCTCGTGACAGTGGAAATACTAGTGGAAGCCAAAGCTTCAGGTCCCATATTGTTAAAAGTGAAAGTTTTAGGTCGTACCTAAGCAGTGGTGGCGTACAGAGGCCTCAGTCTATTGCTGATATAGCAAAGTCTCAGCAACTCGTCGCTGAGAGTGTAAAACCACAACAGGCGCCTGTTGCTGAGAGTGCGAAATCGCAGCAGGTGTCAATTGGTGAGAGTGTGAAAACTCAGCAGGAGTACCTGCCCCAGAGTTCACGGCGACCCCCAGCTCAGAGGCACCCTAGCGGCAGTAGCCGCCACAGTTCGGGGAGCCAGAGGGCTTCTGACCAGTCGCTTTTCCCCGGTTCTGGTCCTAGTGCTGCCGGTGGGGCGACAGCAGCAGGTCGAGGAGCCGGGGCTAACGTGAAGAGTCAGGCGGGGCTTCGTGGCCTCCAGAAGAGCGTCATGGCAAGCGAAATCAGCTTCCGTGACCTCACACACCCTTCTGCGAACGAAACACTCAAGGCACAAAACTCTGTCACCTTCAAACTCGTCAAAACAGGTAAAATAATTCATTGTGTTGTGATAACATTTTCAAAGCTGCTTAGAGTTTGTCTTTAGCGTTACTATGTCATTGTGCGTTTGCAAGGACAACAGATCATAGCTGTGTAACATGGCAAAATACAAATTAGAAAATATTTATGATGGAACGATTAGATTATTTTAGACGTTTTGTTATATCGTTATTTGTTATTGTATAGAGCTAATGAATATCCGTTTGACGGAACATTCCATAATGACTGGTGAATGACTTTACAATTATTTAAATAAGACAGACTCAATAACCATCCGAGGGGGTGGGGGGGGGGGGCAAATATTTGAGGTTATGAGCAGGAGAGAGCGAGTGCGTGCCGCCAAGGAAGAGGCACAGGCATGAAGAGGTACGAGTGTTGGGTAAGCCAGAGTGCTGAGGCTCGCAGGAGGAACTTTGGTGTCGGGCCAATACCTGGGTCACTCGGCCCACTTATTTATAGTCAACTAATGTTTTCGCTTGTGTCATCCTACTTCACACGTGCCACAGTCCTCCATTATTTCACATTCGCAGTAAAACACAGAACAAGGCTCTGCGCTTTTGTTACATCCTGGCCACCTGCCTGTAATAAAGTACTAGCTGCGCTCCGGAGAGAGGTTACATAACGTGTTATCTTGAATCCCGATTGTACATTATGTATTACAAAAAAACTATCTTAAAAAAATCCATGCGCACGGAAATAAGACATGTATTATACCTGTTTTATAACTATTGGTTGTGATAGTATGTGTTCGTGTGCATGCCTTCATCCGAAAGCTTTTATTTTCGTTTTCGTATTAATGAGTTTTTACCATAAAAAAATATATATAGCCAGTAGAAAGCAGGTGATGTGAGCTACTGAAGATACTTGTCTTCGACACCCACCCTCAGGCCGTTGACCCCGGCGCCAAAGTGTAGATCAAATACTGTATCTGCTTGAGGCGAAAATTGGGAGACTAAAGTGAAAGAAGCTCGATATATATTTTGTTTAATTATTTCTTTCTTACTGAAAAGCCATATTTGACATAACTTTTTTGGTTTTTGTTAAAGTTACATTTATTAATAGGTAAGAGAATCATAAGCTTACAACTCTAGCTGTAATTAGGGTGAAATTACAGCTAGGATTGCTATCGTAGTCATTAACATCAGATGGTCATGTTGATGACTATTAGAGTGTCGTGATGCTTGAGGCTTCGCTACCAGTCTCCTTGAGTGCAGTGTTACGAGCTAAAGACGTGTGCCTTCCTCAAACTGCACAGATAATAGAATTTTTCGTTATTGAATTTTCTTTTGCATTGATGCCTAACAAGCAAGTGTGTTGTTACAACTGTATTTAGTGTAGCTATAAGAGTATTAAATGAACAAATTTAATAACACTTATAACACTTTAGTAAAGTGAACAAATCCACAAGGGCCTTGACGAGGATTCGAACCTGCGTCCGAGAGCATCCAAGACGCTGCCATAATCGACTGAGCTACGACATGGTCAAAAGGAGTTGAAACCGAAGTTCTACTGAACTTACTGGATCCTGCAGCCTCTCCGAGGCACAAACCAGGGTTTTACTTCAGTAAAGTGTTATAAGAGTATTGTTTACTTATGACCGTAAACAGTGCAGTTGGTGATTGTTGGCATTGTAGTATCAAGTGTTGAGTGCATTTGGAGTTTTTGCCTTTGTCAAGTACAGTATAGTATATTGTTTTTCTTTAAGTTTAGATTTTTTGTATAAATCTTGAAGCAAATGGATTTTGAAACAAAGTTGTAAGTTCATAAAACCATTTTCGGCTCTGAAATTAATAATGTTTATTCTGTTTTGTCTTCTCTAAAAAACAGGAAAAATCCGATATACATCATTGAGTATTAATAGAAGCCATATTAAGAGCAAGAACACTTTTCATTATTTAGCGAAATGTATTGAGTAGCACTGTACAGGTCTTGCTTTAGTACTGTGTAGGCCTTACTTTAGTACTGTGTAGGTCTTGCTTTAGTACTGTGTAGGCCTTACTTTAGTACTATGTAGGCCTTGCTTTAGTACTGTGTAGGCCTTACTTTAGTACTGTGTAGGCCTTACTTTAGTACTGTGTAGGCCTTACTCTAGTACTGTGTAGGCCTTGCTTTAGTACTGTGTAGGTCTTACTTTAGTACTGTGTAGGCCTTACTTTAGTACTCTGTAGGTCTTGCTTTAGTACTGTGTAGGCCTTACTTTAGTACTATGTAGGCCTTGCTTTAGTACTGTGTTTTCCTTAATTTAGTACTGTGTAGGCCTTACTTTAGTACTATGTAGGCCTTGCTTTAGTACTGTGTAGGCCTTACTTTAGTACTATGTAGGCCTTGCTTTAGTACTGTGTAGGCCTTACTCTAGTACTGTGTAGGCCTTACTTTAGTACTGTGTAGGCCTTACTTTAGTACTATGTAGGCCTTGCTTTAGTACTGTGTAGGCCTTACTTTAGTACTGTGTAGGCCTTACTTTAGTACTGTGTAGGCCTTATTCTAGTACTGTGTAGGCCTTGCTTTAGTACTGTGTAGGTCTTACTTTAGTACTGTGTAGGCCTTGCTTTGGTACTGTGTAGGCCTTACTTTAGTACTGTGTAGGCCTTACTTTAGTACTGTGTAGGCCTTGCTTTAGTACTGTGTAGGCCTTACTTTAGTACTGTGTAGGCCTTGCTTTAGTACTGTGTAGGCCTTACTTTAGTACTGTGTAGGTCTTACTTTAGTACTGTGTAGGCCTTACTTTAGTACTGTGTAGGCCTTGCTTTGGTACTGTGTAGGCCTTACTTTAGTACTGTGTAGGCCTTGCTTTAATACTGTGTTGGCCTTACTTTAGTACTGTGTAGGCCTTACTTTAGCACTGTGTAGGCCTTACTTTAGTACTGTGTAGGCCTTGCTTTAGCACTGTGTAGGCCTTACTTTAGTACTGTGTAGGCCTTGCTTTATCACTGTGTAGGCCTTACTTTAGTACTGTGTAGGCCTTACTTTAGTACTGTGTAGGCCTTCCTTTAGCACTGTGTAGGCCTTACTTTAGTACTGTGTAGGCCTTACTTTGGTACTGTGTAGGCCTTACTTTAGTACTGTGTAGGCCTTGCTTTAGTACTGTGTAGGCCTTCCTTTAGCACTGTGTAGGCCTTACTTTAGCACTGTGTAGGCCTTACTTTAGTACTGTGTAGGCCTTGCTTTAGCACTGTGTAGGCCTTACTTTAGTACTGTACACGTCTTGCTTTAGTAATTCCCTTCACACATCTGTCGGTAGTCAGTGCCACCCGTTTAATTGAATATGTTGCCTGATGTTCAGTTGAATATGTTGCCCCTTTGCTGATATTACATTTCTTGGATGTTTCTGGGATGAGTGTGAAGCGGCCTTTATTTTAATGAGATTGAAAACGTGAGCGTATCGTTATATTTGTCTACATAGCATGATAATAGTCATAGTTTATAACTGACTTAATGTTAATTCTCTAATAAATGTAAGTTAGTTATATTCAGTTCACATATGAACCTTTTGTTGTGTTGTAATCTGTGTGTGCGCGTCATTGCATCACTCACCTACATGCCGTTGTTGGGGTCGGGTAAGCCGCTTAGGCCTATAGCTATAGGCGAGGCTGTCCACGGGATCATCCATTCATTTACTTGATCGCCCGTGGCGCTCGTTATATATATTTATGTATTTATTTATTTATTTATTTATTTATTTATAAGAAGGCACATAGGGTTTGTAAAAGTACATAACACTGGTGTTCTTACATTCTTACAAAGCCACTAACACGCATAGAGTTTCGGACGTTTTACTTACTACCCGTCAAAGAGAATTTTCGCACATGATTTTGGACTGTACCAAGTAGGAAGCTGCTTACGAGAACATCCATTAGGGCTATGGGCGGGCGTTGGGGGGGGGGGGGGTCCTACGACCCCGGCATTGCCAAGCCGCATACTCTACCACTAGTCATTGAAATATATAACGTTACTGTGATTTCTGTAAGTTGCTTATTCCTTACATATTGGAGTGACGACTCGGTAAATTATTTGTTATGGAGCTGAATGGTAAGCATAGTAACGCCTACCTTGCCTTGAGGTTACCTTGAGGTGCTTCCGGGGCTTAGCGTCCCCGCGGCCCGGTCGTCGACCAGGCCACCTGGTTGCTGGTCGACTGTACGAGGATGTGTACAAAGATTGTCATGACTTGCAAAACACCTGCAAGACATAAGTAATGAAGTTACACGTGTGAGTTTCAGATTATTTTGGTGATTCTCCGACTCCTTTACATTCGTGCACTGTTACATAAAGCTGATGATCACGTTTAGTGACACAGTCATTAAGGGCATGATATGTTACTGTGCCTTGCTACCTCTTGCAGGTATATAGCTTGTTAGCAAGCAAAATGGTAAGTTTTTAAAATGTTGGGATTGTTAAACATTTAAATGCTAGGTTGTTAAAAATTTAAATGCGAGGTTGTTAAAAAGCAATTTTAGGTTAAAAATATATAAGAATGTTATTATTAGGTTAAAAAATGTAAATGGTAAGTTGTTAAGAAACATAATGCCAGGTTGCTTTAAAATTTAAAGATAGGCTATTAAAAGAAAAAATATAAAAATGCTAGGTCAAATATTTACTATACAAAATGATATTAAAAAGTAGTTGGTTGACAAATCCAGAATGCAGTGTGATGCATACTGCTGTTTTTGTAATTTTGCTAGAGAACGTAGATGCCTTGCCTGATAATCCTATTGTCAAAGGCTTTCAAAGACACTGATAAATATTTCTCTCTCTCTCTCTCTCTCTCTCTCTCTCTCTCTCTCTCTCTCTCTCTCTCTCTCTCTCTCTCTCTCTCTCTCTCTCTCTCTCTCTCTCTCTCTCTCTCTCACTCTCTCTCTCTCTCTCTCTCTCTCTCTCTCTCTCTCTCTCTCTCTCTCTCTCTCTCGCGCTCTCTCTCTCTCTCGCGCTCTCTCTCTCTCGCGCTCTCTCTCGTTCTCTCTCTCTCTCTCTCTCTCTCTCTCTCTCTCTCTCTCTCTCTCTCTCTCTCTCTCTCTCTCTCTCGCGCTCTCTCTCTCTCTCGCGCTCTCTCTCTCTCGCGCTCTCTCTCGTTCTCTCTCTCTCTCTCTCTCTCTCTCTCTCTCTCTCTCTCTCTCTCTCTCTCTCTCTCTCTCTCTGTCTCTCTCTCTCTCTCTCTCTCTCTCTCTGATGGTTCCTAAGACCACTCGGCACCCTGCCTAATTCCCTTGGAGGTATAGGATAACACCTCCCGCCTCCACCACTCTTCCTCACTGCCACCTCTTCCATCTCCGTCCTTTTCACTTCGCCTCCACGCCCTCTCCATAATCCTCCCCCTCTCCCATCGCCTCCATACACTTTTCTCCCCATCCCACCCTGCAACACTTCCACTGCCTTCGTACCCTCTTCCTCCATATCTACATCGTCTCCTTCCTCTCCCACAGCTTCTTCCTCACCCCCCACCCCCTATCCTGCCCACACGCCCTTGACCCAATCTCCTTGTCTCAAGTTGGTGGCCTCCCAGATTTGGCGTCTTGCTAAAATTCTCGGACATTTAACATAGCTCTGTCGGGGAGGGACATATAGTTATTCATTTGCTGCGTATTCATTAATTGCGTTATTTTTTGACTGTAACACTTTGGATCAGAAAGTTTATAATGGATTATAGCATTTTAGAATGGGTAATTGAAGCTTGACGGAGTTAATTGGCTTTTAGAGTAGTTAGTGGTTGCAGGAGTTATAAAAGTATACTAAGTTCTCGATAATACTCTCGAATAATAAATAGCATTTTGACGTCAAAATCTGCAACGGACAAAATATGGTGTACTATAAATCATACCGGCTCACAAACATTCATGTTTTATGCAGGAGTTTGTAGGTTAGGTTAGGTTCGGATCATTAGCCGCTTTCCAAATTCTTGGCAGTTCCCATTGCCAGTGATTCGTTATACAATATGGAGAGTGGCAGGCACAGTGTTTCTGCTCCTGCCTTAAGTATCCAAGGGGAGATTCCACCTGGGTCTATGGCCTTTGTCACATCCAACTCTAGTAAAAGGTTCCTTACTTCCCCACTGGTAATCTCAAACTCTAATAGTGGATCATAGTTAATTACTTCCTCTCTTATCTCTGGAGCTTCTCCTTGCTCTAAAGTGAAGACCTCCTGGAATTTCTGATTCAGTTCCTTGCACACTTCTTTGTCGTTTGTAGTGAATCCGCCTGCCCCTATCCTTAATTTCATAACCTGTTCCTTTGTTTTTCTCCTGATGTGGCTGTGCAACAATTTAGGCTGAGTCTTTGCCTTGCTTGCGATGTCATTTTCGTATTGCCCTTCAGCCTCTCTTCTCAACCTGACATATTCATTCCTGGCACTCTGGTATCTTTTTCTCCTCTCAAGTCTCCTGTTATTTCTATAGTTTCTTCACGCCCTTTTACTTTGCTGCTTAGCTAGCCTACATCTCTGATTAAACCATGGGTTTCTCATCTTCATTTCATTATTTTCCTTTTGGACTGGGACAAACTTGTTTTCTGCCTCCTTACACTACTGCGTGATGTAATCCATCATGTCTTGGGCCGTCTTACCCCTGAGCTCTGTTTCCCATATTATATCTGCTAGGAATTTTCTTATCTCCTCACAGTTTCCCTATCGGAATGCCAGCCTTTTGTTTTCAGTACCCCTCCTCGAGTTCAATAACCCTTCCTCAACCAGGTACTCAAACGCCAGTACACTGTGATCGCTCATTTCTACTGGGGCCTCAAAACCGATTTCTCTTATGTCGGAGTCGTTCAGAGTGAAGACTAGGTCGAGTCTCGCTGGTTCATCATTTCCTCTCATCCTAGTGGGTTCCCTGACATGCTGGCTTAAGAAGTTTCTAGTCACCACCTCCCATAGTTTGGCTCTTTGGCACACACTGTGTGTGTGTGTGTGTGTGTGTGTGTGTGTGTGTGTGTGTGTGTGTGTGTGTGTGTGTGTGTGTGTGTGTGTGAAAAAAGCAGTTAGTAATTAGTAACAGTTGTTTGATTGACAGTTGAGAGGAGGGCCGAAAGAGCAGAGTTCAACCCCCGCAAGCACAACTAGGTGAATGAATACACACACATGTATATGCTGGGGCCTCGCGGCTGATTAGACAGCACTTGGGGGGTCGTGGTCCTAATGGCCCGGGTTCGATTCCCGGCGGAGGCGGAAACAAATGGGCAGATTTTTTCACCCTGATGCACCTGTTCACCTAGTAGTAAATGGATACCTGGGAGTTAGACAGCTGCTACGGGCTGCTTCCTGGGTGTATGTGTGTGTGTGCGCGCGTGTGTGTGTGTGTGTGTGTTAGAGATAAATATATGTAGTAGAAATAATAGCAGAAAAATTTATTGGTTTGAAAGACAGAATCCAACAGCTAATAGCTCGATTCCGCAGACACAAAGAGTAAATACAGACACTAAAACACCCTTTCTGTCTCTTTCTCCTCAAGCTCCTTATGTAGTTAGAAGAATTGGCATGATAGGAAGCCATTGGTTTGAGACCCAGGAGCTGACGCTCACCCTGCTGGCACACACAGGTAAGTACGCGACCACACACACACACACACACACACACACACACACACACACACACACACACACACACACACACACACACACACACACACATACTCACGTCTCTCCAGTAATATGTTTATTTACGCTATTCATTCAAATAAATTCATGAATTACTGGGGCGATGAGCAACCCGAGGGGGAGTCCCCAGGCAGGGAGTGTAGGGGAGGGGGAGGTGCTGACTATCAGGGGCAGGGGTGTACTGAACTTGGGGGAGGGGAGGGTGTACTGGCACTCTGGGGGAGGGGAGGGTGTACTGGCACTCTGGGGGAGGGGAGGGTGTACTGGCACTCTGGGGGAGGGAGGGTGTACTGGCACTCTGGGGGAGGGAGGGTGTACTGGCACTCTGGGGGAGGGGAGGGTGTACTGACACTCTGGGGGAGGGAGGGTGTACTGGCACTCTGGGGGAGGGAGGGTGTACTGGCACTCTGGGGGAGGGGAGGGTGTACTGGCACTCTGGGGGAGGGGAGGGTGTACTGGCACTCTGGGGGAGGGGAGGGTGTACTGGCACTCTGGGGGAGGGAGGGTGTACTGGCACTCTGGGGGAGGGGAGGGTGTACTGGCACTCTGGGGGAGGGGAGGGTGTACTGACACTCTGGGGGAGGGGAGGGTGTACTGGCACTCTGGGGGAGGGAGGGTGTACTGGCACTCTGGGGGAGGGAGGGTGTACTGGCACTCTGGGGGAGGGGAGGGTGTACTGACACTCTGGGAGAGGGAGGGTGTACTGGCACTCTGGGGGAGGGAGGGTATACTGGCACCCTGGGGGAGGGGAGGGTGTACTGGCACTCTGGGGGAGGGAGGGTGTACTGGCACTCTGGGGGAGGGAGGGTGTACTGGCACTCTGGGGGAGGGGAGGGTGTACTGACACTCTGGGGGAGGGAGGGTGTACTGGCACTCTGGGGGAGGGAGGGTGTACTGGCACTCTGGGGGAGGGGGGTGGGGATCAGAACGGTAAAGTAAAGGGGAGGGAACTATCAAGGGAAACTGCCAAGCCATTAGGACTATGTAGCACTGGGAAAGGGGTCAGGATAAGGATTTGCGAAGGGACGAGGGGAAGGAATGGTGCCCAACAACTTGGACGGTCGGGGATTGAACCCCGACCTGAATGAAGCAAGGCCGTCGCTCTACCGTCCAGCTCAAGTGGTTGGGTTAGGAAAGGTAATCGGGAGAGGGAAGGGAAACGTAAGGGATAGGGAAGGGAAGCAGAATGGAGGAAGAGGGAAAGGAAGGGGGAAGGAGAGGAAAGGAAGAGGGAGGGAAGGGTAAGCTGTTGAGTAATCCATCCAGAATTCCAGGGAATGAGAAGTTTTAAGGATGTTTAAAGTTTCTATTCCTACTCTTTAGTTCTTCGTGCTCTGGCAGTATATTTGATTTGTTAAATACAAACAAATAGTTTTTATATTGTATTTTAACTGTATGCCCTTCGGAAGCTTATGAGAAAGTTACCTAGCAGTCGATTTTAATCCACGAACTGCTTGTTTGTATCGCAAAGCCTCTTAGACCGTGAGAGGTAGTTGTTTAGTGGAGTGGAGGCGGGGTCATCAGAGGGGAGGTTGTGGGGTCATCAGAGGGGAGGTTGTGAGGTCATCAGAGGGGAGGTAGTGAGGTCATCAGAGGAGAGGTTGTGAGGTCATCAGAGGGGAGGTTGTGAGGTCATCAGAGGGGAGGTTGTGACGTCATCAGAGGGGAAGTTGTGAGGTCATCAGAGGAGAGGTTGTGAGGTCATCAGAGGGGAGGTTGTGAGATCATCAGAGGGGAGGTAGTGAGGTCATCAGAGGAGAGGTTGTGAGGTCATCAGAGGGGAGGTAGTGAGGTCATCAGAGGAGAGGTTGTGAGGTCATCAGAGGGGAGGTTGTGAGGTCATCAGAGGGGAGGTAGTGAGGTCATCAGAGGAGAGGTTGTGAGGTCATCAGAGGGGAGGTTGTGAGGTCATCAGAGGGGAGGTTGTGAGGTCATCAGATGGGAGGTTGTGAGGTCATCAGAGGGGAGGTTGTGAGGTCATCAGAGGGGAGGTTGTGAGGTCATCAGAGGGGAGGTAGTGAGGTCATCAGAGGGGAGGTAGTGAGGTCATCAGAGGGGAGGTTGTGAGGTCATCAGAGGGGAGGTTGTGAGGTCATCAGAGGGGAGGTTGTGAGGTCATCAGAGGGGAGGTTGTGAGGTCATCAGAGGGGAGGTTGTGGGGTCATCAGAGGGGAGGTTGTGGGGTCATCAGAGGGGAGGTTGTGGGGTCATCAGAGGGGAGGTTGTGAGGTCATCAGAGGGGAGGTTGTGAGGTCATCAGAGGGGAGGTTGTGAAGTCATCAGAGGGGAGGTTGTGAGGTCATCAGAGGGGAGGTTGTGAGGTCATCAGAGGGGAGGTTGTGAGGTCATCAGAGGGGAGGTTGTGGGGTCATCAGAGGGGAGGTTGTGGGGTCATCAGAGGGGAGGTTGTGGGGCCATCAGAGGGGAGGTTGTGAGGTCATCAGAGGGGAGATCGTGAGGTCATCAGAGGGGAGATCGTGAGGTCATCAGAGGGGAGGTTGTGGGGTCATCAGAGGGGAGGTTGTGGGGTCATCAGAGGGGAGGTTGTGGGGTCATCAGAGAGGAGGTTGTGGGGTCATCAGAGGGGAGGTTGTGAGGTCATCAGAGGGGAGGTTGTGAGGTCATCAGAGGGGAGGTTGTGAGGTCATCAGAGGGGAGGTTGTGAAGTCATCAGAGGGGAGGTTGTGAGGTCATCAGAGGGGAGGTTGTGGGGTCATCAGAGGGGAGATCGTGAGGTCATCAGAGGGGAGGTTGTGAGGTCATCAGAGGGGAGGTTGTGAGGTCATCAGAGGGGAGGTTGTGAGGTCATCAGAGGGGAGGTTGTGGGATCATCAGAGGGGAGATCGTGAGGTCATCAGAGGGGAGGTTGTGAGGTCATCAGAGGGGAGGTTGTGAGGTCATCAGAGGGGAGGTTGTGGGGTCATCAGAGGGGAGATCGTGAGGTCATCAGAGGGGGGAGGTTGTGGGATCATCAGAGGGGAGGTTGTGAGGTCATCAGAGTGGAGGTTGTGAGGTCATCAGAGGGGAGGTTGTGGGGTCATCAGAGGGGAGATCGTGAGGTCATCAGAGGGGGGAGGTTGTGGGATCATCAGAGGGGAGGTTGTGGGGTCATCAGAGGGGAGGTTGTGGGGTCATCAGAGGGGAGGTTGTGGGGTCATCAGAGGGGAGGTTGTGAGGTCATCAGAGGGGAGGTTGTGAGGTCATCAGAGGGGAGGTTGTGAAGTCATCAGAGGGGAGGTTGTGAGGTCATCAGAGGGGAGGTTGTGAGGTCATCAGAGGGGAGGTTGTGAGGTCATCAGAGGGGAGGTTGTGGGGTCATCAGAGGGGAGGTTGTGGGGTCATCAGAGGGGAGGTTGTGGGGTCATCAGAGGGGAGGTTGTGAGGTCATCAGAGGGGAGATCGTGAGGTCATCAGAGGGGAGATCGTGAGGTCATCAGAGGGGAGGTTGTGGGGTCATCAGAGGGGAGGTTGTGGGGTCATCAGAGGGGAGGTTGTGGGGTCATCAGAGAGGAGGTTGTGGGGTCATCAGAGAGGAGGTTGTGGGGTCATCAGAGGGGAGGTTGTGAGGTCATCAGAGGGGAGGTTGTGAGGTCATCAGAGGGGAGGTTGTGAAGTCATCAGAGGGGAGGTTGTGAGGTCATCAGAGGGGAGGTTGTGGGGTCATCAGAGGGGAGATCGTGAGGTCATCAGAGGGGAGGTCGTGAGGTCATCAGAGGGGAGGTTGTGAGGTCATCAGAGGGGAGGTTGTGAGGTCATCAGAGGGGAGGTTGTGGGATCATCAGAGGGGAGATCGTGAGGTCATCAGAGGGGAGGTTGTGAGGTCATCAGAGGGGAGGTTGTGAGGTCATCAGAGGGGAGGTTGTGGGGTCATCAGAGGGGAGATCGTGAGGTCATCAGAGGGGGGAGGTTGTGGGATCATCAGAGGGGAGGTTGTGAGGTCATCAGAGTGGAGGTTGTGAGGTCATCAGAGGGGAGGTTGTGGGGTCATCAGAGGGGAGATCGTGAGGTCATCAGAGGGGGGAGGTTGTGGGATCATCAGAGGGGAGATCGTGAGGTCATCAAAGGGGGAGGTGGTGAACTATCAGAATTCTCTCCAGGTACATAACTTAACTTTTTAGTACATTCCAATTGCTCTAAACTCTAACAAGGCTCACATGGCGTGAGGACGGGTGTCATACAAGTGTCACGCTGTGTCATGCAGCTTGACACAGCTCTATGTTTTGTTTGGTGCCGCTTCCTACCACACTTTATTTCACCTACCTTCCTATTTTTGTTGTTGTTGGACTGAATTATTTCTCTGCCTAAAGGAGCAATTGAGTGAAACAGCTATAATATGGTTCAGAGTGTAGACTACCCAAACCTTCTTTTTCCTGCTATATTTGAGTAACCTTGTCATAGAACTCTATCATGTTGGTCAGACACGATTTCCCCTTCCTAAATCCATGCTGACCTTTTTGCAACAAAGTTGATCCTCTCCAGACGTCAAATTACTCTCAGCCTCATTACCTTTTCCTCCACTCTGCACGAAAATACTTGTCAGTGACATTGGTATGTAATTTAGTGCCTCCTGGGAATTTATTTTCATTTTTTTTTTCATTTTCAAATTACGTCCACTTTCGGTCATATGGGCAAACGGCCAAAAGCGACGTTATTATTAAGAGGACAGATTGCACTGTTTACCGGAACAGAGCTCCTGTTGGTCGTGTACAACAGAGGAGCAACTGTTATTGGTGTACCATCACTTACCTACAGCTGGCCATGTCCTATCGCGTGGCTGTTGACCTTATAGGCCTACCGTAACTGTTGACCTTATAGGCCTACCATAACTGTTGACCTTATAGGCCTACCGTAACTGTTGACCTTATAGGCCTACCGTAACTGTTGACCTTATAGGCCTACCATAACTGTTGACCTTATAGGTCTACCGTAACTGTTGACCTTATAGGCCTACCGTAACTGTTGACCTTATAGGCCTACCGTAACTGTTGACCTTATAGGCCTACCATAACTGTTGGTCGTGCAGGCTTACCAAAACCTGGCCGTGTAGGCCTACCATAACAGATGGAGCTTGTGTACATGTTAATAATCAGTAGAGAACACATAGTACCCAACAACACAATAAGCCAATACTTGACATATAATACATTAAAAAATACGACACATTGGAAACACTATGACATACTATTTGACACAATATATGACGTTAAAACTGTACACATGGTGCGTATCTCTCTATACTTGGCACAATACATGACACTTGATGCTTGACACAATCCATGATACATAATACATGGCAACATACGTGACACGCGAGTCAGTCAATATATATATACCGACGCAGACAAGAGTTACGCAGTGTCAAACCACGCTATGAAGGAAGACTCGGGGTAGTTGACTATTAACTAAATACACCAAGGTAAACCCTTCAAAGTATTGTGCATCCTTTGAGGACGTATTTTTTACGATAATATTTATGAATATATATATATATATATATATATATATATATATATATATATATATATATATATATATATATATATATATATATATATAATATATATATATATATATATATATATATATATATATATATAATATATATATAATATATATATATATATATATATATATATATATATATATATATATAATATATATATATATATATATATATATATATATATATATATATATATATATATATATATATATATATATATATATATATATACGTAATACACGTACAATGTCGCAGTATATCTTACCGTATAATGACAAAAATGGCTGATAATGTTGCAATTTTAAGCCATAATTGACTATAAGGATGAAATCATTGATACATGCATTACCACTTGGGATCTATTGTGATTCATATAGTAGACGTAGGTACCGGGTGGGTGTCCAGGTGTCCAGGGCGCCTGGGGACGGTGGCACAGGACAGCTCTATAGTGGGAACGTCCCCAGGCGCTGCGTCCGCCCGACTGGTAATGTGCCGAAGGAAAATTATCAGGGTAATGCACTAAGCCAGTGTGACTATATTGCCCTTGGAACGGATGTGAGGATATGAGATATGAGCATGGGATGAAGGAATGGTGCCCAACCATTTGGGGGATCATCGGGGATCGAACATCGACCGAGCAGGAATGTAGGGCATCACTACCGATCAGTTTCGTGGTTGGACATGCAGTGTATCACATTTACCTGGGTGTCTTAGAAGATAAGCGATGTATTTCCATAACTGCCAAGATGGGAGATTGAAATATATTTGACGATGTCTTTAAAGGTAAGGTTTGTATACATTGAAGAGAAGTGGGGTAGGGTTGCCTGAGTGACAGCCAGACTGTTGACTGTGGCGGACACTCTGCACACAGTGACTGTTTGGACTGTTTGTCAGCTGGACCATCATTCTTGCCCCTGTCACTAGCGTCTTTAGATACCAAAACATGTCATATCATCTCCGGAATATATGTCTTGGCACTCTGAATAAGTGAAGCAGCCCATCCGTGTCATTTATATAGGAAGGAATAGTCATTGTTCGGTGTCGCTGTTACTGAATAATGCCCAAAAGCTTCTCCATTACGAGACTAATATTTTGATGTCGTATTACTCCAAACCCGCCGCGTTACTGGCTCGCCAACACAAAAGAATTTCATCAGAATTAGAGGTGTAAGTTTCCCTATGTTTTTATCAAGGATTTTGTATAAAATGTTACTCAACATTAACAAAAAATAATAAAGTTGATAATGCGTATGATATTTTCACGGACATCATTCAAAAGCTATTAACTAGTATCCTATTAACTATTATCCTATTAACTATTATCCTATTATCCTATTAACTAGTATCCTATTAACTATTATCCTAGTATCAAAACACAACAGTTTAGCAACTAGTTTAATATATTGAAAGTTCATGATTCTTGTTTTGGCACAAGAATATAATTCTGAGTTCTGAAAATCTCCCAAGATAGCTCACAAGGGACAAGGCTTTTGCGTCATGTGGTCACAGGTATGGTCTGCGTCATGTGGTCACAGGTATGGGCTGCGTCATGTTGTCACAGGTATGGGCTGCGTCATGTTGTCACAGGTATGGGCTGCGTCATGTGGTCACAGGTATGGGCTGCGTCATGTGGTCACAGGTATGGGCTGCGTCATGTGGTCACAGGTATGGGCTGCGTCATGTGGTTACAGGTATGGGCTGCGTCATGTGGTTACAGGTATGGGCTGCGTCATGTGGTCACAGGTATGGGCTGCGTTATGTGGTCACAGGTATGGGTGCGTCATGAAGTCACAGGTATAGGCTGCGTCATGTGGTCACAGGTATGGGCTGCGTCATGTGGTCACAGGTATGGGCTGCGTCATGTGGTCACAGGTATGGGCTGCGTCATGAGGTCACAGGTGTGGGTGCGTCATGAGGTCACAGTTGTGAGCTGCGTCAGGAAGTTACAGGTGTGGGCGCCCCCGTTGCATGGAGAACATTGCCTGTAAACACTTGGAGCGTGTTTACAAGTAGCCTTCTCGCTACGGTGACAGATGACTTAACAACGAGTTATTAACACACAAATGAACGCATCAGAGCCATCAGACCCTATAATGCGTATAATTACGAGTTATGGTGGGCATACATAACAAGTATGCCCAAGTTTGGGTGAAATGTCACCCAAACTTCAAAATATATCACAAATATCACAGACCTCAGAAACTGACGTAGATTGGCGAGACGCTCTCCTCGGGAACGCTAGACTTTACATCCAGAAAACCATGGGCTTAGACATGTAAGAATAACATGCAGAATAGAGTAATAAAGTTAACATAAATCTAGAGGCTTGAGACTTTATTAAAACGGTTTGGTCATATTGAAGGATGGTACTATTTTGAGGTTATCTTGAGATGATTTCGGGGCTTTTTAGTGTCCCCGCGGCCCGGTCCTAGACCAGGCCTCCTCCCCCAGGAAGCAGCCAGTGACAGCTGACTAACTCCCAGGTACCTTTTTACTGCTAGGTAACAGGGGCATCAGGGGTGAAAGAAACTGCCCATCGTTTATCGCCGGCGCCCGGGATCGAACCCGGGACCACAGGATCACGCATCCAGTGTTCTGTTCGCTGAGCCACCGGCTCCCGGTACAGTTAAAGGTAGGAGAGGAGTTGCACAAGTTGATGTGCAAACACAGTGAGGGAGTGTGTGTGTGAGGAAGCGGGGATTGTCAATAGTGAGCAAGAAGTGATAGGTAAAGGCTAAATATTGTCACTTTATTAAGAGTGAATGAATGTTGCGAACGATTATATAATACGTAACTGGCGGGAAGCACTTCATACGTGGTTGTCTGTAGTGGTTGGATGCTGCCTCCATGGATGTTATTCCGGATTGTCACGGAGCAGGTTGTGTACGTGCCCCTGCAGCGTGTTTGGGGCTCACCGTTAAAACATGCATATCTGTGTGTTTTAACGGTAAGCTGCTCACCGGTGCAACATACACAAGTGCTGCAGTCAGCTGCAGTGACATACACTAAAAGTTGGACCAACCCTAAAGGAAAATAAACTGAAATGTAACCTCATTCGACCTTGTAATGAAATGGATGTTCTCTAACTAGTACCCGACAAGGTTTTCATACAATACATATGTAATACGAAAGCAAATATTGCTGGTATGACGGGATTCGCAAAGATATTTTCAGTTGCTGGTTGTGTAGTGGTGAAAACTTGACGCAAGTACGGTATGTGGCTAGTGGTTTACAAGAATGTAAAACTTCAAGTTTCTGTACTCTCATAAACCCAATGAACCTTCTTGTACATAAATAAATAAATAAATAAATAGTATGCGTCAAGCTAAGAGTGCTCCTGAGGTGTCTTTGGGTGGGGCTCGGCTCTTTGGAAAATCGGCGTTCATAAAAAGGTTGTTGAATCAGAGCGTAACCGCCAAGGCGATAAGAAGGAAAATATTCCTAAGAACGCGTGTAGCTACTCTGGGAATCCGGCCTCAGATAGGATGTTTATACTTGCAATAGCGCCGCTCTGTTAGTCATTGCTGGGCGCTTCCTGACACCGGTAACACGAGACTACACGTGCAGTGTATTAAGTGTGTAGCATCACCGCCTGCTTGTCTACACTGTTTCAACGCATGCAACGATGTGTCACCACATGGTACACCCAAGTCACGGTACACTGTCACCTCACGGTACACCTAAGAGTCACGGTACACTGCCACCTCACGGTACACCTAAGAGTCACGGTACACTGCCACCTCACGGTACACCTAAGAGTCACGGTACACTGCCACCTCACGGTACACATAAGAGTCACGGTACACTGCCACCTCACGGTACACCTAAAAGTCACGGTACACTGCCACCTCACGGTACACCTAAGAGTCACGGTACACTGCCACCTCACGGTACACCTAAGAGTCACGGTACACTGCCACCTCACGGTACACCTAAGAGTCACGGTACACTGCCACCTCCCTCACGGTACACCTAAGAGTCACGGTACACTGTCACCTCACGGTACACCTAAGAGTCACGGTACACTGCCACCTCACGGTACACATAAGAGTCACGGTACACTGCCACCTCCCTCACGGTACACATAAGAGTCACGGTACACACTGTATCACTACCTCCCCCCCCCCAACACACACAACCACCAACTCCCCTCCTCTGGTCTTGGTGTGAGGCCAAATATGCTTAGCTGCGCCAAGAAAATCACCTTGTGGGCTCTCAGCCCCTCGCCACGGAAGTCTAGCGACCGTGTCCCTCTCTCACCCGTATCTGCTATCGAAACCGAAAACCTTTCAAGCGCACATTCACACCAGCAAATTGTCGAATCTGTGTCTGATTTACGTTTTCAACACCAGATCCCGGGAATTTGCACTTCATTATCATTTTTGCATGAGCATCAGGTGAGGCTTGTGGAAGTGGAGGAACCAGAAAGAGAGAGAAAGAGAGAGAGAGAGAGAAAGAGAAAGAGGGAGAGAGAGAGAGAGAGAGAGAGAGAGAGAGAGAGAGAGAGAGAGAGAGAGAGAGAGAGAGAGAGGGAGGTGGGTGGGAGGAGGGGGATAGGGAGGAAAGGATAGGTTACACAGCACTACAGTTTTTCTCTTGTTGGCTTGTGTCGTGGGCAAATTTTATGGTTAACGGTATGGCTGACTGCTACATGTTCCCCGGAGCCTGGCGGTCTCCCGTGTCAATCACCGTGTCAACAATGAGATGGTTGAGTGACTGTGTATTCACCTAGTTGTGCTTGCGAGGGTTGAGCTCTGCTCTTTCGGCCCGCCTCTCAACTGTCAATTAACTGTTTCTAATACTACTTTTTTTTCCCCACACACACACACACCCCAGGAAGCAGCCCGTGACAGCTGACTAACTCCCAGGTACCAATTTACTGCTAGGTAACAGGGGCATAGAGTGAAAGAAACTCTGCCCAATGTTTCTCGCCGGCGCCCGGGATCGAACCCGGGACCACAGGATCACATGTCCAGCGTAATATCCACTCGACCGGCCGGCCCCTGGTTGTGTGTATGTATTCATCTAGTTGTGCATGCGGGGGTTGAGCTCTGGCTCTTTGGTCCTGCCTTTCAACTGTCTATCAACTGGTGTACAGATTCCTGAGCCTACTGGGCACTATTGGAAGAAAACAGAATGTACATGTGGTATACACGGACTTCGCAAAGGCATTCGATAAATGTGACCGTAGAGTGATTGCACACAAAATGAGGTGAGTGCAGGGAACAACCGGTAAAGTAGAACGGTGGATACTCAGTTTTCTGTCGAACAGAACACAAAGATTAACAGTTAAACATATAAAATCGAGTCCAAGCACAGTTAAAAGCTCTGTACCTCAGGGTACAGTCCTTGCACCACTGCTTTTCCTTATCCTCATATCAGATATAGACAAAAATACAAGTCACAGCTTCGTATCATCCTTTGCAGATGATACAAAAATCAAATTACCTCTGCTGAAGACATTGAAAAACTACAAGCAGATAAAGCTTTTGACTAGGCAAAATAACAACATACTGGAATGAACGATATGGAAGAAAATGCAGAATAGAACCAGTGAAGAGCAGAGGTGCCATAGGCACAATCAGAGAACACTGTATAAACATCAGAGGTCCGCGGTTGTTCAACGTCCTCCCAGCAAGCATAAGAAATATTGCCGGAACAACCGTGGACATCTTCAAGAGGAAACTAGATTTATTCCTCCAAGGAGTGCTGGACCAACCGGGCTGTGGTGGGTATGTGGGCCTGCGGGCCGCTCCATGCAACAGCCTAGTGGACCAAACTCTCACAAGTCAAGCCTGGCCTCGGGCCGGGCTTGGGGAGTAGAACAACTCCCAGAACCCCATCAATCAGGTATCAACCAGGTAAAATAACATGAAGTTTAACAGTGATAAATTTCAGGTATTCAGGTACGGTAAAAATGAGAACATTAAACATTATACAGGGTACAAAACACAATCAGATTTGCCCATAGTAGGAAAGCAACATGTAAAGGATTTGGGAATAATGATCTCTGACGACCTAACATTTAGGGAGCATAACCAAGCAAATATTGCTTCAGCCAGAAAAAAAATGGTAGGATGGATTACGAGAACTTTCAATACTAGGGATTCCGTCACAATGGTTCAATGGTTGTACTATTTAAATCACTTGCGCTGTCCCGTCTTGAGTACTGCTCAGTACTAACTTCCCTCTTCAGAGCAGGAGAGATTGCTGAAATAAAGGGAGTTAAGAGACCATATACGGCATACATAGACGCGATAAAGAACCTAAATTATTGGGATCATCTCAAAGCTCTCCAAATGTACTCGGTAGAAAGGAGACGAGAGAGATATCAAATAATATACACGTGGAAAATACTGGAGGGCCAGGTCCCAAATCTACACAGTAAAATAACAACATACTGGAGTGAACGATATGTAAGAAAATGCAGAATAGATCCAGTGAAGAGCAGAGGTGCCATAGGCACAATCAGAGAACACTGTATAAACATCAGAGGTCCGCGGTTGTTAAAACATCCTCCCAGCGAGTGTAAGAAATATTGCCGGAACAACCGTGGACATCTTCAAGAGAACTAGATAGTTTTCTTCAAGAAGTGCCAGACCAACTGGGCTGTGGTGGATATGTGGGCTTGCGGGCAGCTCCAAGCAACAACCTGTTGGACCAAGCTTTAATAGGTCAAGACTGGCCTCAGTCCGGGCTTGGGGAGTAGAAGAACTCCCAGAACCCCATCATGCAAGTATCATCAAGCAAGTATCCATCATATCTAAATTACAAACTGTGTATGGAATCAGCCTCCACCACACCACTGCCTAATGCATTCCGTCTGTTAACTACTCTGACACTGAAAAAGTTCTTTCTAACGTCCCTGTGACTCATTTGGGCACTCAGTTTCATATCCTGCAGTGTGTGTGTGTGTTTTCACCTAGTTGTGCTTGCGGAGATTGAGCTCTGCTCTTTCGGTCCGCCTCTCAACTGTCAATCAATCAACTGTTACTAACTACTACTATTTTTTTCACACACCCAGGAAGCAGCCCGTAACAGCTGTCTAACTCTCAGGTATCTATTTACTGGTAGGTAACTGGGGCATCACGGTGAAAGAAACTTTGTCCATTTGTCCCACACGCTGTCCACTCAGCTACCAGACCCTTAGTGATGTACTCACCTAGTTGTATTTACCTAGTTGTGCTTGCGGGGGTTGAGCTTTGTCTCTTTGATTCCGAGGGGGGGAGGCGTCTGACAGCTGGGTGGACAGCGCTTCGGATTCATAGGCCTGAGGTTCCGGGTTCGATCCCCGGTGGAGTCGGAGACAAATGGGCAAAATGTTTCTTTCATCCTGATGCCCCTGTTACCTAGCAGTAAATAGGTACCTGGGATTTAGACAGCTGCTACGGGCTGCTTCCAGGGAAAAAAAGAGGCCTGGTCGAGGACCGGGAACGGGACCGGGACCGGGAACGCTAAGCCCCGAAATTATCTCAAGATAATCTCAAGATAACCGCCTCTCAACCGTCAATCAACTGGTGTACAGATTCATGAGCCTACTGGGCTCTATCATACCTATATTTAAAACTGTGTATAGAGTCAGCTTCCACCACATCACTTCCTAGTGCATTCCATTTATTAACTACTCTGACACAGAAAAAATTCTTTCTAACGTCTCTGTGGCTCATCTGGGTGCTAAGTTTCCACCTGTGTCCCCTTGTTCGTGTTCCACCCGTGCTGAAAAGTTTGTCTTTGTCCACCCTGTCAATTCCCCTGATAATTTTGTAGGTGGTTATCATGTCTCCCCTTACTCTTCTGTTTTCCAGGGATGTAAGGTTCAGCTCCTTTAGCCTTTTCTCGTAGCTCATTCCTCTAAGTTCCGGGACGAGTCTGGTGGCAAACTGTTGTGTGTGTGTGCACACCTATTTGTACTCATTTATACCTACAGGATCGGCCCTTAGCTCTTGGATCCTGCCTTTCCAGTCGCACTTATTAGCTGTAAGCGTTGTAAACATATAAAGCTGGCTGGGAGGGCACATTATCTCCGTAGTCTGAGTGCGCAGCTTCAAAAGCATCAAAAGCAAATTTGATGTGACACGTGAAGGAAGTGTGTCACTGCATTGAGGAGCCTGACAGCTGATTGGACAGTGCTTCGGATTCGTAGTCCTGAGGTTCCGGGTTTGATCCCCGGTGAAGACAGAAACAAATGGGCAGATTTTCTTTCACCTTGATGCCCCTGTTTACCTAGCAACGAATTGGTACCTGGGAGTTAGATAGCTGCTACGGGTTGCTTCCTGGGGGTGTGTAACAAAAACGAAGCCTGATCGAGGACCAGAACGCGGGGACGCTATAAGCCCCGAAATCATTTCAAGATAACCATCTCAAGAAGATTGTATAATTTACCGACCGATAACTGAAGCTCCAGCCCATCCTCCTAAGGTTTCCCAACGTAAAGAAAACGGTCAATTTAAAGTGTCCTCTCCTAACCAACCAGAGGGCCCAAAACAGAAAACGGGACAATACATCACTTTCGCGAGCCACTTCCATTTTCTAGTACAACAACTTTTGGTCTTAGGCGAGGACACACACACACACACACACACACACACACACACACACACACACACACACACACACACACACACACACACACACACACACACACACACACAGGTTAGGGACCGGCCGGCCGAGCGGACAGCACGCTGGACTTGTGATCCTGTGGTCCAGGGCTCGATCCCGGGCGCCGGCGAGAAACATTGGGCAGAGTTTCTTTCACCCTATGCCTCTGTTACTTAGCAGTAAATAGGTATCTGGGAGTTAGTCAGCTGTCACGGGCTGCTTCCTGGGGTGTGTGTGTGTGGCGTGGGAAAAAAAGTAGTTAGTAAACAGTTGATTGACAGTTGAGAAGCGGGCCGAAAGAGCAAAGCTCAACCCCCGCAAGCACAACTAGGTGAATACACACGCGCACACACACACACACACACACACACACACACACACACACACACACACACACACACACACACTAGACACACACACACACACACACACACACACACACTGCCAGACCGTCCACACAAACAACTGGCACCATTACATAATGTATTCCAAGGTTATAGCTGTTACTGCCTCAGTCCGACCTTTCAACAGTTCACCGCGCGATGGCCGTGCTTGCGATCCCCGGGACTGAATGTGGGCTATAAGACCGTGATGGTACACTGTCAAGCTCACTCTCTTGGGCTCCAGCCCACGTCCCTGGAGGACGCCTTCACACGCTGACATATTGTGTGCCAGCTGTTGAGTGTGTATGTTGTCTTTATGTTCCACGTATCCATTACATATGTGTGTGTATCTGCGCATCGCAAGTGTTCGTTTCTTCATGTCATACGTGCCTATGAAGGGAGTTAGTGAGGGAGATGGGGGAGGGAGTTAGTAGGGAGCATGGGGGGTGGGGTGGTCTCGTTGTTAACACTGGCATTTTTTATATATATTGCCACTTTCCTAGTCACTTAAACACTTGTATCATTGCACAATCATTTCACTACACCGTAATCCTATTGGTGTTTTTATTTTTGTTCAGTTCAGCATTAGTTGGCACTGACACTCTCGCCCTGGAGTGAAAGGTAAACATCCGCTCCCGCTCGCCCCCCCTCCCCCCCCCTCCATCCCTCCCCCCACCTCCCCCCTTCCCCCCCTTCCCCCCCCCCCCCCTGGCCTCCCTCTGTGTCACTCTCGCCATGTTTTCTACTACATCTACTCTCTGTTTCTGAGCTTAGTTATTGTATTGTTGGTCCCTGTTATTATCACTGTACTAGCTATTTGTTGCTGTTGTTATAGATTCAGCTACTCGGAACAAGCTCCAAGTAGCACGGGCTATGGTGAGCCCGTACCTTACCTGGCACAGGAGCGGGGCAAGTAGCACGGGCTATGGTGAGCCCGTAGTGGACATACCTGGCACAGGAGCGGTGCGTGATGTACTACCCTGACACTCGTTATATCCCGTGGTGGCCGTGTAGTGTTGGTCTGGTGCCTGTTTAGTACTCCTGTGGTGCCATGGTGTGGCGCGTATAGTGCTCGTGTAGTGCCTGTGCGATACTCGTAGAGTACCGTTGTAGAAATGGTGCGATACTCGTAGAGTACCGTTGTAGTAATGGTGCGATACTCGTAGAGTACCGATGTAGTAATGGTGCGATACCCGTAGAGTACCGATGTAGTGCCTGTGCGATACCCGTACAGTACCGATGTAGTGCCTGTGCGATACCCGTAGAGTACCGATGTAGTGCCTGTGCGATACCCGTAGAGTACCGATGTAGTGCCTGTGCGATACCCGTAGAGTACCGATGTAGTGCCTGTGCGATACCCGTAGAGTACGGATGTAGTGCCTGTGCGATACCCATACAGTGGCGGCGTAGTGGCAGTAGAGTGCACATGTGGTGCTCGTGTGGTGCCGGTATGGTGAGGCAAGACATCACTCAACAACAAAAAGCCAACAACCGCTCTATTTTCGGCAACTGAGAGTTGTGTTGCAAGCCAGAAGAGCAACCGCTAGTCCCCCCCCCCTCCTCTCTCTCTCTCTCTCTCTCTCTCTCTCTCTCTCTCTCTCTCTCTCTCTCTCTCTCTCTCTCTCTCTCTCTCTCTCTCTCTCTAGAAAATTTGGATGAACTCATTCATACATTTTACAATGTGTGTGTTTGAATACCTAAATGTAAACACCTAAATGTGCTTGCAGGGTTGAGATAATTTGATTTATTAATTTCAAATTATTAATTGTTTAATTAAATATCCTTATTCTCCCATGTTTTTATTATAAGACTTTTAAGGCTGTGTACTAATATTTATATCCCTCCAAATCGGTCCATTTATTTACGAGTCGTGTATTTCCAAAGTCTCTATGAATCAGTTACATTTCTAATTTCCAATTGTCTTCTTGTTTTACTGTTTTTGTGATGAACAGTGTGTATCTATTTTATAAATTTCCCTTAGAATCATATATGTCGTTATCATGTCCACCCCAGATTCTTTTCTCATTCAGTGTGGTGAGATCTGGTTCCCCTTGTTTCTAATCGTAAGTCAGTACCCTCAGTTCAGGAACAAGCCTTGTTACATATTTCTGGACTTTTTCTAGTTTCACTTTGTGCCTTTTCAGATGGGCGTTCCACGCCAGAGCTGCATACTCAAGGACGGGTCTCACGTAGGTCGTATATGGTGTTCTAAAAACTTCCGTTTCTAGGTTTATGTAGCCTGTTTGGATATTTGCCAGTTTGGCTGATCTTATTCTGCTAATATTTGCCTGTGTCATCAGGTGTAGGGGTTTGAGTCTACTCTCAGATTTTCTTTTGTGATTTGGGAAGGCGTATCTCCCTCACTGTACTACTGCTGGTAGTGTCTTTATTTCTTCCTATTATCCTTACTTTCGAGATGTCACGGTTGAGGTCTTCAAGCCATTTTTCAAATCATAAATAGATTTTGTTGTATTTTTTTCGTATCATGCAGTCCTCCTCTGTTCTGATTCTACTTATTTGTTTTTGGATTATCAGCATACAATACTGAATTCATTTTTTCTCCCGCTTGTTTCCTTTTTTTCTCGCTCAGACCCTCGGTACATTGACCGAGAGATAGTCCTCACCTTTCCTAATACATCTCAAGACACTTCACCTTGCTTTTAAAGCGTGCATAAGACTTCTTGTGGGAAACAACGTTGAATAACTTCAAACAATCCCAGAAGGTTTTATGTGCACCTTTTCTTGCTTTCTTGCTGCCAGTTTGTTATAAAATGTTGTAGCTCATTTGTTAGACTGGTTGTCCACATATTTCTATAAAATGGAATGTCAGTCCAAAGCTGGCGGCCAAATGCTTGGGGTTAGTCTATATTTTGCAGGGTGACTGGTGTGTGAGAGACTATTTGATGGGTCGGGATCGGCCTATCATTGATGGGTCGGGATCAACCCCCATTGTTCCAGTTTAATGAGGGTCAGCACCCATGGCGAACCCTACGAAGTTGGTGGTGATTACATGGTGTAGAGAGACACCCGTGAACCCTATCTGTGTATATGTGTGTGTGTATGTGTGTGTGTGTGTGTATGTGTGTGTGTGTGTGTATGTGTGTGTGTGTGGGTGTGTGTGTGTGTGTTTGTGATGAATAATGTGAACATGTATAACTACGAAAGGAAAATGAAACAAGAAATTAGTTGAGAGCTTTCGTGTTAACACATCAAAAAGTGTGTTAAGAAACACGAAAGATGTTTTTAATGACACGGAAGCGTTCAATTAATATCGTGTGTAATTTTCCTTTCGTGGTTTCGTGGTTATAATTTTTCATATGTACACACACACACACACACACACACACACACACACACACACACACACACACACACACACACACACACACACACACACACACACACACTCTACTGTGTCTCAAAGCGATATATGACAAAGAGAACTGGGTAGACGGGACACCACGAGCGTAGCTCTCATCCTGTAACTACACTTAGGTAATTGCACACACACACACACATTTTATATATATATATATATATATATATATATATATATATATATATATATATATATATATATATATATATATATATAGATATATATAATATAAGGGGTGCACAGATAAATCCGGGTCTCATCCATCATTATTCACCTCATCCCCTCGGTCCCTCTCCTCTTCTCCAGCCCTCAGCTTCCGTCGTCGCTTCCCCTTCTCTCATAAAATTTATTATTAAGAAGCACTAAAACAGTTATATAGCTCTCAGATTTTCTTATATTTTTTCTCTTTTTAATTTTCAATATCCTTTAATATTTTTATTTTTCTCTTTTTCTAATCCCTTATTTCCCCTCGCCTTTGTCCCCTCCTCTTCCTCACCCCTATCCCCCCTTCTATCTCTTTCCTGCTTCCCCGTTCTCTCGGAAACACCTGAAGGGTTCTCAGATAATATATTATTACAATCACTAAAATCTCTTGGGGTAATAACACCAAATTATTTCACTCATGTTTCCATGAAAATCGCATGAGGGTCTATGAATGCTAATATTTCTCAAACCATTTATCTTAGGCCTACCCTGAAAGTCTATGTCCATCCCATACTCCAGACCATTTCCCCTGCAAAGTTGGGAGGCCAGACGTCTTTATCCCAAGCGTCTGGCCTCTATCCTTGGATGAAGACATTGGATGAAGAACCTATGAGACATTCTCTCTCATAGTACAGATACACCATTATTCACTGTCCTTCGAAAAATTAACATAAACTTTCTGCTGTCCCTACTTTGGCCATAATTGCCTAAAACAGACGATCCTCCCCCAGCTATAGAGGCCTTCTCAAGCCCTGCCTCTTTCTCAAAAACAAACGGATAGGAATTATATATATTTTTCCACACCGCCATGCAGTCCTCCTACTGAAGCACCGCTCACACGCCAGTGGTAAACTATTGCATTATATTTATGAGAACAGGGAAAGATAGTCAGCGAAATGACAGATAAAGAATGAGACATAATGACAGAAACATACAGATAGATCCAGGCAACTCTCTCCTCTCTGTTTTGAATTAAGACTAGGGATCATTTAAAATTGTGCTAAACTTTCCTAATGAAACTGCAGGCTAGGAGCCGTTATCCAATATCAGCTCATTACTTCTGAAGCCTATCCATAGAAACTCATAAACTCATGTATGGTGAGCTATGTATTTATCATCCATTGCGAATCTCTCGCTCCCTCTCTTCCCTACTCCTGCTCTCTCTCTCTCTCTCTCTCTCTCTCTCTCTCTCTCTCTCTCTCTCTCTCTCTCTCTCTCTCTCTCTCTCTCTCTCTCTCTCTCTCTCCTGCGATCCCATTGAACTCTTGTGCAATACATGCGTGTAATCTTCTTTCTAGCTCTTTTTTAACTGCTTTCTTGCACCCGTGATAAAAGTTTATATATATATATATATATATATATATATATATATATATATATATATATATATATATATATATATATATATATATATATATATATATATATATAGGGGGGTACCACCTCTGGTGCAATTATAGGGACCCACAGCCTCAGAGAAGGGAACACAGATCATTCAGGGAAAAACTTGCCATTTAACTCTGAATACGTAAGAGTGTTCGCTTCTCCTACCACCCCCCTTTTTTATGGTGTACACTTTATTATGCAAGGTTATACAGTTACATATCTGATTTTATACAAAAAATAAACATTAAGAGGACACAAAAAAAGTTCGCTTTCTAGAGGTTGTAGATTTCCTCAAACTCCTCCGACGCGGGGTCAGGAACTGAGGATGCAGCGAGCATTCCCCTTCTGGGTCGCGACACTGAGGCGCTGAAAGAGAAAACTGCCCGCTCTAGGGTCTCTTGTGGTGTCAATGAGCTTGGAACCAAGAGCCTTAAGAAACCTTCTTGCACTCTCTCCCCATGAGCCTAGGGTATATATATATATATATATATATATATATATATATATATATATATATATATATATATATATATATATATATATATATATATATATATATATATGACAATGTCAGACCACGGAGGAAAATGAAACATTCCTTCTGAAGATGTATTTAATATACGAAAGTACTTAAGGAAATTCCTGTTTCATTTTCCTCCGTGGTCTGACATTGTCACATTCTTAATCACGTGTTTATTTTCGTGATATACACACACACACACATATATATATATATATATATATATATATATATATATATATATATATATATATATATATATATATATATAAAATGAAACAGAAAAGTCAATGATACTATATGGATTTAAGTAAGCAGATACTTAAATCTTCTCTATATATATTTTTTTCTTATGTTCTTTACTTGAGAAGGAAGTAGAAAAATTAACTCTGTAAAGTTCATTGTACAGTTTAATGAGCCCTGATGGTAGGAGATGCGTCTTGTTGATCCTGTCAATAAGTTCTGCTCTTGTTATGTAAGAGTTGCGGAGAGTATTAGAAATACCACCTCAAATGCTGCTTGTATCTCTTCAACAATTCTCTACGGTTGTCTTACACACACCTGATGACAAGCACACACGGTAAAGAGTAATATACACATGTCTAAAAATGGTCACGTTTAGGTCATTTTGACTTTCATGGCCCTTGTACTTTAGCGGTTTGTTAGGCTGTACCATTGTATATCAGTAGTGGTGAGGCTCAGGTGGTGGGTGTGGAGACAACTTGGCAACAACAACACTCCTTCATGGCACATATAAATCTTAAGAAAGTTTCTTGAACCTGGCACTTTTCTTCATTGCAAATATAGACACTGCTTTATTGCTAATGAAAATCTCTGTAAAGACGCTTGGGGCTAGCCTCACCCAATTTTGCAGGGGGAATAGTCTGGGATACGTGATGGACATATGCTGGTTGAGGTAGGGTTAAGTTAAATACTTTAAGAAATATTGGCAATTATGATCACCCCAAGGTCATTTTCCTGGACTCGTGTAAAGTATAGCGTGTAAATTCTGTGAAGTTGTTACTGAAAAGGTAAAAGGAAGAGGAAAGCCCGAGATGCACAAGAATCATCAACATGAGGGAAGAACTGAAGCTTCCAACCATACTAGAGAGAATATTGCAAGTCAACACGAACTTTTGCCTTAAAGTCATGAGAGACCCTACATCTCCTGCATTGCTCAGAGACAAATTATTTAGTGCTGTTAACACCCTATTGACTGGTGCAAACATACCAACTCACTCCTTTTATGATTAATGGCTGAGCAAAAATGCCTACAATCTTTAAACTAAACATTCCTTTTAAGTGCAATCTGCCTGTCTCTGATATTCCTCTTTATCTATACCCCACCATTCAAGTATCATACACACCTGTAACCAAGAAAGGTAATGAGAATCTTGCTCTTCTAAAAGCTGTCACACTCGAAACAATTGCCTCCTCCATCGAGAGTTTAAGATCTCACGAGCACTGTGTCTACACCGACGACTTAGTCCAATCTTCTACTGGACGGACTGCAGCAGCATGTAGGTTTTATAGAAATAATATTTGCACAAAGACTGTCGGTGTAAGGTTAAACAACTGGCTGACCTCCACACAAGCAGAACTAGCAGCATTACAACTAGCTACCAGTACATTAAAAACACTGGAGGAGGAATAATATTTTGTGATTCAAAGTCTGCTCTTCAACTAATCGAAAACTTCTCCTGGAAGATCGACAACAAGAACCTCATACACCAATTATAAATGACCTAATCGCTACACAGAGCAAAGGGTCTCGAATCTCCTTTGTATGAATATCATCACACATAAATATAACCCATCATAATGAGACAGACATTGCAGCCAAATTAGAGTGTAACAAAGATAAAGTTGAATTAGATCTAGGTATCTCCATCTCTACTGTCAAAACTATATTGGTCCAAACAATCAGGTTTGATCGGAAAGAAATTACTGACTCCCAACGACCTGAAAGCACTAGTATAAAGAGCTATGTTTTGTTCAGATCTGAAACCTATATCTATGGACAGCACAAAACGTCCACCAGACTGTGCGACACAGTGGTTGCCAGGTTCATTTTGGGTTACCGTTACCTGTGGCAGGAGGCTACAGGTGACGGACTACTTATCACATGCCTCTGTATGACTAACCATCCTGTGTGATGGGGATTTTTAGCACCACGTAGCTAGCTTTTTGACACACTGTACTCCCCTTCATATAGTCTAGGGTAGCTGCACAGATGCAGATGTACCTAAATGTGTTAATAAAAACAAAAAGTGGAAAGTAAAGCAAATATCTGAGACCCGTACATTTCTTTCAGAGTTCTAATAAGTCTACAAATTCCTTTGGATGTCTAAGGATGAAGGTGCGTGACACGTATGGAATTAGTAGAGTTGAATTGCTTAAATCAATAACCAGTTTGTACGAGTGCATATGTATCTGGCTGATATATGTGTGTGTGAACTCACAAGGTTGTTGTGTTTGCGGGGGTTGAGCTTCGGCGCTTTGGTCCCGCCTCTCAACTGTTAGTCATTGTTTTCATTATTTTCTTTAGGTGTACAGATTCCTGGGCTCTATCATATTTACACTTAAAACTGTGTATGGAGTCAGCCTCAACCACATCACTTCCTAATGCATTCCATTTGTTAATTACTGTGACAGAAAAAGTTCTTTCTGATATCTGTATGGCTCATTTGGGTACTCAGTTTCCACCTGTGTCCCCTTGTGCGTGTGCTTCCCGTGTTAAATAAATTGTATTTATCTACCCTATCAATTCCTCTGAAAATCTTATATGTGGTAATCGTGTGTGTGTGTGTGTGTGTGTACTCACCTAATTGTGCTTGCGGGGGTTGAGCTCTGGCTCTTTGGTCCCGCCTCTCAACCGTCAATCAATAGGTGTACAGGTTCCTGAGCCTATTGGGCTCTATCATATCTACACTTGAAACTGTGTATGGAGTCAGCCTCCACCACATCACTTCCTAATGCATTCCGTTTGTCAACCACTCTGACACTAAAAAAGTTCTTTCTAATATCTCTGTGGCTCATTTGGGCACTCAGTTTGTACCTGTGTCCCCTAGTACGTGTGCCCCTTGTGTTAAATAGCCTGTCTTTATCTACCCTATCAATTCCCTTGAATTGATAGGGTAGCAGGTGGCGGGAGCCGACGTACCAAGTACACTGTGGGTGGGTGCAAGCACCTGGAGGCGTCGCTAAGTGTCCGGTAATGATTGCTGTGTGTGTGTGTGTGTGTGTGTGTGTGTGTGTGTGTGTGTGTGTGTGTGTGTGTGTGTGTAATTTTATTGTATCTAACATGGACTCGAGCCTAACAAAGTCGTGACCAGCACCTTAGCCACAAGACAAGAATGTTCAGAATAAGGGGGGGCGGTTCTCAGAAGTGCCTAACTAGCACCCAAGTTAAGAACTTTAACCTTCCATGGAGCGCCACTAAGTTATCGGGTAACAATCCGCCCTTCATCCATGTTATGCAAGATGCCATCCATAGTAGAGTGGGTAATTTCATTCATCTGGAACGTCGGAGAGTCAAATTCGAGCCTGAAAACAGAAGAATCCCTCACTCTTACTGACGTCGGTGACATTTGAGGATCACAGCAGCAGAAGTATCAGCAGCTCCAACAGCTCCAGCAGCGGCAGCGTCAGCACCAGCAGGGACAAGGGCAGTAGCAGAAGCCAAACCAGTAGTAGCATCATCAGTGAGCAAGAGTCAGGTGTGACCAAGCTTGGGGCAGTAGGCAAAAGTGAGAGAGCTCGCCGCTGGCCCCACGTCTCCGTCACGCTGTTCTCTTTAACTGGCAACAAGCCCATTAACCCCGGGCAAGGTTATAAAACTTACATTTATTTTCCCCAACTTTTGGAATTCCTATAATTGGAGCAGGTCTGACCTCTGAAATAGGAATCTTGTTTGCCTTACTCCATATGATGTTTTTCTTCCCCTGGCCCTCTCCCCCCCTCCCTGGTTTTTTCCCTTCCCCTGGCTCGCGCGTGGGCGGAGGAGTCGGCCATATCCCGCCTTTGTCTGTAGTTTTATATCTTGTTTTTATTTCTTTCAATTTGTTTATTTCTTTAATTATGATGCAACATCTATTTTAGTATTGCAGTGACACACTGTCTATATGGACGATATTTAATACGTGCTGGCAACAGTTTTTTTCTCTTTCGTCTTGCACCTCCCTCGTGCCGGTGTCTGGTATCTCCTGCGCGCGCGTGTGCGTGTGCGTGTGTGTGTGTGTGTGTGTGTGTGTGTGTGTGTGTGTGTGTGTGTGTGTGTG
Organism: Procambarus clarkii; assembly: GCF_040958095.1. Lineage (NCBI taxonomy): Eukaryota > Metazoa > Arthropoda > Malacostraca > Decapoda > Cambaridae > Procambarus > Procambarus clarkii. The sequence continues at coordinate 26,265,491 of NC_091176.1, forward strand.
TGTGTGTGTGTGTGTGTGTGTGTGTGTGTGTGTGTGTTTTGCTTACTCAGTTACTCGTTATCATATTTTTGTGCAAATATCAGCCGAGAAAGAGATATACACAGTTGCCGCGCGATACTTGGGCGCCGTCATCGTACCATAGCTAAGACGGACAAGAGAAATGAAAGAGAGAGAAGAGAAAAAATAGAGAGGGAAAAAATCTTGTGTTAAATCTTCGTCTAGGTAGTAAATGTTGGTAGTAATTGTTCACCATAGTGGCAAATACTCACTCTTAATGGTAAGGGTTCGTGATAAATATTTCACGAACCTTTACCACTAAGGTTTATATTTATAATGGTAAGGGTTTTTAATAATTATTCGCGGTAAATGTTCACCCTGGATGGTGGTAAATGTTTACTAGTGTAAATGTGCGTCGTCAGTATTCACTAGCTGTCAATGTTCACTGTACTGGTAAATTTTCGCGAACAGTAAAAATATTGCCTCTGAAATAATGGAGATGTGATGCACTGGAGAGGGGCCGGAGGGGGGAGGACACACCCATGGCCACCTGTTGGTTGAACACTGGGCCGTGACGGTAGGGGAGACACTGTGTCATGGCCAGGCTGTGTCGTGGCGAAGCTGTGTCATGGCCAGGCTGTGTCATGGCCAGGCTCTGTCATGGCCAAGCTCTGTCATGGCCAGGCTCTGTCATGGCCAGGCTGTGTCATGGCCAGGCTCTGTCATGGCGAGGCTCTCGTCCTGCACCTTCCACGTGAAGGTGACTGGCGTGACGCTCCCTCCTTTAGGAGGACGGGCTGAAGCTTCCTCTTGCTGCCTCTTGACTGTACTGAAACTCCCAAAATCGGGAGAATTTCACGAAGCTCTCAGGTGCCGATAACGGGTCGACTGACCCGGGTGAGTGTAGAGGTCTACTGACCCAAATCAGTGTAGAAGCAAACTAACCTGAGTGAGTGGGTTTTGCTGCGTTGTTGCTAATCAAGAAGCAGTATTGATCCTCATTCGTTTTTTTTTTATTCAATTTTAGTGAATATTCCTTTTCAGTAGTGGAGTATGGAGAGAGCCGGGTGCGAGGCCCAGGCCGGGATATACCACCTGGATGATTTATTTATATGTGGCAGGCTGGTAGCTCCTGTCGCATCCGTTGGCCTCCTGTTGCACCGGTGGCGCCTCTGACCCGCCTGTGTGGAGTCTGTTGCTCCTGTGGCGCTTCTGTTGTACCAGTGGTGCTTCTGTTGTACCCGTGGTGCTTCTGTTGTACCCGTGGTGCTTCTGTTGCACCCGTGGTGCTTCTGTTGTACCCGTGGTGCTTCTGTTGTACCCGTGGTGCTTCTGTTGCACCCGTGGTGCTTCTGTTGCACCCGAGGTGCTTCTGTTGCACCCGAGGTGCTTCTGTTGCACCCGTGGTGCTTCTGTTGCACCCGTGGGGCTTCTGTTGCACCCGAGGTGCTTCTGTTGCACCCGAGGTGCTTCTGTTGTACCCGTGGTGCTTCTGTTGTACCCGTGGTGCTTCTGTTGCACCCGAGGTGCTTCTGTTGCACCCGAGGTGCTTCTGTTGCACCCGAGGTGCTTCTGTTGTACCCGTGGTGCTTCTGTTGTACCCGTGGTGCTTCTGTTGCACCCGTGGTGCTTCTGTTGTACCCGTGTTGCTTCTGTTGTACCCGTGGTGCTTCTGTTGTACCAGTGTATGGGATGGGGTATGAGGAGCGCCTGAGGGAACTGTGCCTTACGACACTAGAAAGAAGAAGGGAGAGGGGGGACATGATAGGAACGTATAAGATACTCAGAGGGATTGATAGAGTGGACATAGACGAAATGTTCACACGGAATAGTAACAGAACGAGGGGACATGGATGGAAGCTTGAAACTCAGATGAGTCACAGAGATGTTAGGAAGTTTTCTTTTAGCGTGAGAGTAGTGGAAAAATGGAATGCACTTCAGGAACAGGTTGTGGAAGCAAATACTATTCATAATTTTAAAACCAGGTATGATAGGGAAATGGGACAGGAGTCATTGCTGTAAACAACCGATGCTCGAAAGGCGGGATCCAAGAGTCATGCTCGATCCTGCAGACACAACTAGGTGAGTACAACTAGGTGAGTACACACACACACACACGATGGTAGAAAGAATCAAACGATCAGTCAGATATAATACGTCATATGCATGTATGCAGTACATGTAACTTAATATGGGAGGAAGGCAAAGGCGAGGAGGGAAGCTGGTCGCCTGGCGTTTCGCGAGCGCTTTGGCCTGAGTTCGGATCCTGGCCGGGGAGGATTTACTGGGCTCCAGTCCTTAACTGTAGCCTCTGTTTACCCAACAGTAAAATGGGTACCTGGTTGTTAAACAATTTGTCGGGTCGTATTCTGGGGAATATAGGATTAAGGACTTGCCCGAAACGCTATGTGTGCTAGTGGCTGTACGAGAATGTAAAAACTCTTGTATATATAAGCAAATAAAATCGCGATAAAATAAATAAATAAATAAATATATAGATAGAATGTGTACGAACCTAAACACAACATTTCCCGCAAAAACAAAAACCCCAACCAAGAGAGAAAGTGAGGTGATAACTCTGCCCTCTTAGTCTCGTGCCCACAGCAAGAAGAGTGTGGACACCTATTATTTAGATAAATTCACAGTTCCTACAGTATGATAGAGATATATTTACACAGCATTTTACGCCCGGCTTTTAGACACTATGTGAATCACCCGCGTGTGGGAGTAACCAGGGAGTGTGTGTTGGTCATAGTGGAGTGTACTCACCTAGTTGTACTTGGGGGGGTTGAGCTCTGGCTCATTGGTCCCACCTCTCAACTATCAATCAACTGATGTACAGATTCCTGAGCCTACTGGGCTCTGTCATATCTACATTTTTAACTGTGTAAGGAGTCAGCCTCCACCACATCACTGCCTAATGCATTCTATTTGTTAACTGACTCTGAAAAAGCTCTTTCTAACGTCTCTGTAGCTCATTTGGGCACTCCGTCTCCACCTGTGTCCCCTAGTTCGCGTACCCCTCGTGTTAAACAGTTTATCCTTATCTACCTTATCAATACCTCTGAGAATTTTGTAGGTAGTGATCATGTCTTCCCCTACTCTTCTGTCTTCTTGAGTCGTGAGGTGCATTTCCCGCAGCCTTTCCTCATAACTCATGCCTCTTAGTTATGTGACTAGCCTAGTGACATACCTCTGAACTTTTTCCAGCTTCTTCTTATGCTTGACAAGGTACGTGCTCCATGCTGGGGCCGCATACTCCAGGATTGGTCTTACATATGTGGTGTACAAGGATCTGGATGAGGCCTTACACAGGGTCCTGAAGGCAGTTTTGATGTTAGCTAACCTTGCATACGCCGCCGATGTTGTGTGTGTGTGTGTGTGTGTGTGTGTGTGTGTGTGTGTGTGTGTGTGTGTGTGTGTGTGTGTGTGTGTGTGTGTGTGTGTGTGTGTGTGTGGAGTGAGTATTGATCACAGGTGGGAGTGTGTGGATCACAGATGAGAATGTGTAGATGACAGGTGAGAGTGAAGATCATAGGTGAGAATGTGTTTCACAGGTGAGTTTGTGTGGATCACTGGAAAAAAAGTATGGATGACAGGTGAGTGTGTGGATCACAGGTGAGAATGTGTGGATGAAAGGGGAGTGTGTGGATCACAGATGAGAATGTGTGGATGACAGGTGAGAGTGAGGATCATAGGTGAGAATGTGCTTCACAGGTGAGGGTGTGTGGATCACTGCAAAAAAGAGTGTGGATGACAGGTGAGTGTGTGGATCATAGGTGAGAATGTGTAGATGACAGGTGAGTGTGTGGATCACAGAGAAGAGTGCGTGGATAACATTGTCAAAAAGCAAGAGTGAGTAGCCCCATAAGTTGTCACGCGGAGGCAATGAACAAGCAGCCTTGACACCCCATTAAAAAGCATGGCAACATGCCATCTGGAGTCCCCACTGATTCGGTATACAACGGCCTCGGTGGAGCGCACCTCACCATGACAGGTGTTCTATATCTAGTGTTCTTCTCTTGTAGTGAACTCTCGACTTCGTTGATTAAGATAGTTTTCTCTATACAAATTTTAACTTCTAACTACAAACTAGAATTTGTGAAATATCTATAACGTCAATTTAGAAACAAAGAAGAAGAAAAAATAGGAATATTTGTCTTCCCAGCCTTTGCTTTCTCCGGTTCTGAAGTGCCAGTATCTGTAGCGGCTTCTTCATGCTTCTAACGTCTGGAGTCACGAGGATCAGAACAGCTGCCAACCTCACCTGGCGGTCAAGCAGCTAGCAGCATCAACACATATTCACGCTTACAATAGTCCCAAGTTTACTGAAACAAAAGCTGGTAATCCTGGTGGAGATTTAACTATAGCTCAGGGGATTACCTGTCTTCCAAAACATGATACTTATTGTTTCTAAAAGAAGGTTCTCCTTTATATATGTGCATGATATTGACCTGAGCTGTCCTCATGGGCATAATGACCGGCGATCTATGGGAGGTCATTAGGTGTAGATCATCAGGTCAAAGTGGTGTACCAGTGTAGTGTGTGGGGTTAACAACTAATATTTAGCTTTCATTTTCCCAGCCTGTAGCTTCTCTTTAGTAGAGTGAGGGCACGTCTCAGATGTTAGAGGAGAAGGATCAGGCTGAGTAGTGAAGGCAGACAAATAGGTCGCACAAGGAGGTTGTGGCTCAGATGAGGAAAGGGTTCATCAAACACACTCGACAGGACACCAGAAAGGAATTGCCTTAATTCATACAAATATGTATATGGACCACCTGCCTAACTTATATCATCCCGATAAAATGGTTCTTTTAAAGGAAGATCCTTCCATTTATGAATTAGATACCATACACTAGTAACCACACAGTCTACCATACACTAGCACCCACACACACTACCATACACTAGCACCCACACACTCTACCATACACCAGCAGCCACACACACACACACACACTGGTGTGGTGTGCGTCACTGGGCCTGCAAGCTTCAGTATACTGATGCTGGTGACTGAGGGAGCGATAACAGAGGCCATAGACGCGTCGGTGGCTGAGCAGCTCCTCCAGCGGGGATATTTCCCCGCTTGTGAACCAAGATGAATACACTTTGATGGGTGAGGCCTCTCAGTTCGCTATCTTTTGTTATCATCAGCTTATCTTCCTCAGCGAGTGTGATACCTGCTTCAGTGGGAAACTTTAGATGTCTGCTTTCTTTACATTTGTGCTTTGTTTTTGGTGTATGTGTTCATAATGTAGCTATCATTTATGTTAGGTAAATAACTAACTTTGTAACTGTATGTTTTAGTCAGTTGAAGTCAACTCTAATTTTATGCCTTTTGTTACATGTAATTAATAAATGTATTGTTATTGGAAGCTCACATTGAAAGCAGTTATAATTAATTAGGAACACCTGTACATATGTGACAAATTTTATATGTATCTATCCAAGGTTAGCTCCGGTGTGATTTGTTTTGATGCTGTAGAATGTTACTAAGTGACAAACAGACATACGAAGCTAACTGTTAGCCTGTCTCATCGCTAGTGCTAAGGGAGGATGAGGGGGTGTTGTGAGTGGGAGTGTGGTGTTAAGATGTGAGGGTGTTGGGAGGGTGAGGTAAGAGGGCTTGAGTGGTGTTTAAGAGAGGGGTGTGAGGGGGGGGGGTGTTAAAGAGAGGGTGTGAGGGGGGGGGGTGTTAAAGAGAGGGTGTGGGGGTGTTTCGAGTGGACGTGTGAGTGTTAAGTGGGTGGGTTGAAAAAAGAGTGTGGGATGGTAAGAGTGGGTGTGGGAGTTATTTAAGAGTGGGTGTGTGGGGGTATTAAGGAGAGTTTGAGGAGAAGTTATTCTTTCCACCCTGTTTTCAACGGGTTTTCAACTGCCTACTTGGAAGTATAGGCCTAGCGTACTTGTAAGGCGTCAACACTCGCCACTTGCAGATGGACAATGGGAAAAACAAATAAAACATACAAGACATTGTATTAAGACTGTCGTAGGCCTACTCTAGGCCTTTTCCGTCAATCTGGCTCTTCATAAAATATAAAGAGGTGATCATAAGAGAAGAGTACTCGTCGTATATCATCGTACTCATCATAAATTGTACGTCCATCAAAGAACACCAGCATATAGTAAAAGGCCAAAGTTGGAGGGAGCAGCGATAATTGTTGCGTCCGTGACGTATGTTTCAGCGAAAGTAATGTATTCATCACCAGATCTTAAGACGTGTCGGGGGACTTGTGGTGTTATCATTCATCACTTATCATCATTTATCCCGCCTCTTGTTCCACTAGTTGGTGGGGGGGGGGGGGTGAGGGTGTGGGTCGTATGATAGATGTGGTGGAGTGTAAGTCTTGTGGTAGATGTGGTGAGGTGATGGGGTGTGGGTCTTGTGGTGGTGTGGTGTGGGTCTTGTGGTGGTGTGGTGTGGGTCTTGTGGTGGTGTGGTGTGGGTCTTGTGGTGGTGTGGTGTGGGTCTTGTGGTAGATGTGCACTTCACTGACGCCAATACTTCTAAAAACATATAGTGGTTTATTTTCCATGTCTAAACTTTAAGTTATTTATTGTTTAATCAATAAACAAAATTAACAGAACCAAATGAACAAAATTATATTTAACAAATCAGTAATAATATAGATAAATTTTACTCTTAATGATGGTTTATGTTAACAATACATCTCGTATTGGCTGAATTACCGGGTAGATTTTGTCTGAATTCGTAACACTTGAACATGAAGTTCAAAATTAGCTGCAAAGTTGATTACATATTATAATTGGGTTGATGTGTTAGTAATGAATGATAAGACTTGCTTTTTTACCTCTATATTAAATCAATTTTCACTGGACTGGGATGGAATTTGTAATCTTTTGTTCGTTTAATGTTCAAGCAGAATGCCACCAGAGTATTAGTTGATAGATATTATTTTTATGCTCAGTTTAGTTCAATTTTGATTCAGAAATAAAATTTTATATTTTTTCTCCAGAATAATGGTTATCCTTTTTCAGCTTTTGACGAGATACTCAGATCTTTTGTGAATAGTTGACTTTTCCTTCCTGTTCCTTTATTAATGTTCCTAAATATATTAAATATATTTTCTCCCGTTCTGTGGATATTTAACATCTCAAATTAGGAAACACTTAACTAAATAACTAAATTAAGTTTTTTTTTATCCTCAAAATATATATTTTTTATTTTTCAATCCTTATGTTATTTGAAAAACTTTGAGATTAATTAATCTGTCCACCCAGCTAGGCGCCTGACAGCTGGGTGGACAGCGCTTCGGATTCGTAGTCCTGAGGTTCCGGGTTCGATTCCCGGTGGAGGCGGAGACAAATGGGCAAAATGTTTCTTTCACCCTGATGCCCCTGTTACCTAGCAGTAAATGGGCACCTGGGAGTTAGCTACGGGCTGCTTCCCTAGGGGTGTGTAACAAAAAGGAGGCCTGGTCGAGGACCCGGCCGCGGGGATGCTAAGTCCCGAAATCATCTCAAGATACCTAAAATAGTAGTGCCGAGTCTTGTGTCTTATAAAGCCATCAGCCCGCGTGGTCTGACTAATTACAGGTATAGTGGCTAGATATTTGTTAATTATAAAATATAGTTCGTGATCTCACAAGATGATCACATCACATCCTATGATTATCACAGAACTCCATTTCCGCTGTCAGATCATCCCAGTCACATGTTAGACGCCATTCCCTCATCAGACCATAACCTTATTCAGATGTCATGATAAAAATTGGCTAGATTTAAATTAGCTAATTTTTAAGCATATTTTGAATTGGCTCGTTTAGATTAGTGTCCCATGTTCGTTTTCTCTTATTTATGAATAATTTATTTCTTCATTTAAGTGATTATTTCTTTGATTCGTCTGGCCCAACTTATTTATTTTTGTTATATTCAGTTTTTTTATGTTTTAAAACAACATAATTAACAAGTGTGTCACTTGTATGGAATGTGTATAGTCACGATAATTAACATTCCGGTTCAATAATACAGGACATAAAATATGTCAGTCGATGGGGTGGAAGATTAGCTATATGGAACGCCATGCTGGACGCTACACCTAAACTGGAGTAACGGAAAGAGCCACATCCAGACATATACTGTACAGTATGTGCACCAACATATAGCGGGAGGCGATAGTTTGGTATTGTTCTGTATTTGCAACTAGATGTCGAACCACTGAATTGTAATCATGGATCTTTGGTGTTGGGTCTGAGGCCTATCAACCTCTGGAGGGTTAATTAAGGCCACATCAGCGCTTACTGACCAGCCAACACAAATATTTGAGTCCTGAGCCAAGTCCAAGACCTAAGTAAAAAAACTTTCAGTGTATATATATCTTGTCTAAGAGCCAGAACCGCACTTCTTGGCCTACTATCCAAGGTCCGTGGTGCCTAACAAGCCAAATGGTTTTCGTTATTTTCAAATATTTCTTTCCAGATTGGTTCTGTTCTGGCAATAATAATCAATTTTATTAGGAACATGAATTACTGACTTAGTTTTGTTAAGTTAGGTTAGGTTGCTGAGGTTTGATAAGATTTCTATATTAGTTTTTACTCAAGTAACATAAAATTTCAATCATATATAATACAATGAAAACTTTATCATTTCTTAAGAAAAACATTTGGAAAAATTAAATATATCACGAGAATTCGGCTTCTTAGACAACTGGCTATTAGGTACGACATGTATACCGAGACCTATCAACCTCTGGAGGGTCAAGGCCACCACAATAGCCCTCGTATCAACCAATAAGTATACTTTAGTCCTGAACATAGTAGACTAAGAACAGCTCTCGGTGTATATGCACCGAGAAGCAGGCCCAGCACGCCTCTTGGTGCATATACTGTACAGTATATGTCTGGATGTGGCTCTTTCCGTTAATCCAGTTTAGGTGTAGCGTCCAGCATGGCGTTCCATATAACTAATCTTCCACCCCATCGACTGACATATTTTATGTCCTGTATTATTGAACCGGAATGTTAATTATCGTGACTATACACATTCCATACAAGTGACACACTTGTTAATCTGTCTCCTGTCTATTGGGCACAAGATGAATTATGAAAGTTATGACGTATACACACACAACCCAAGTCATCCTATGGATATTATAGTTTTTCTACACACCAAAGAGACATTCCCAAGTACGTAATCCCTGAATTCACATGTAACTAACAAAGGACTGTTTACATGTCATACTGAATAATTGGATTTTGGTAACCAATATTCCACAAACTACATGAATCACCACCCCTCCTTCCCTACGCACATTTTGAGGCTATTCTGTGAGGGGTTTGTGAGCAACTTGAAAGGCGCAATTTCCGCACAATTAATACAAGTAAAAACGTGTAAAGGCCGCGAGGTATGAGTAGTAGCGGGGAGGGGGGGGAGGTAAGCACCTGCTGGGCGAGTCACGCTGATGGAGACGCCTCCCTCACTCTCATGAGGTACTCCTTCACTCATGTGGAGAGAGAGAGAGAGAGAGAGAGAGAGAGAGAGAGAGAGAGAGAGAGAGAGAGAGAGAGAGAGAGAGAGAGAGAGAGAGAGAGAGAGAGAGAGAGGATGGAAAAGATAGGGAGTCAGACACACAATATCACTCTCAATCAATTGCCACCAATCACGGAGAGTCCTTTGCTTTCCCATCCTCACCACCCCCACCCTTATGGCTCTCTGACCCCCCCCCCCTCCACTCCATCTTCTGCTTGCTCGTAACAAAAATACTCGTTTCCATTATTGGTTCCGTGGATGAAAACTGAAAGGTATTTCAGAATATATTTGGCAGATTAAAAAAGAAAAACACTCACACACACACACACACACACACACACACACACACACACACACACACACACACACACACACACACACACACACACACACACACACACACACAACACTATTCAGCACTGGTGGTACGCAAACAAGGGGACACAGGTGGAAACTGAGTACCCACATGAGCCACAGGGACGTTAGAAAGAACTTTTTTAGTGTCAGAGTGGTTAACAGGTGGAATGTATTAGGCAGTGATGTGGTGGAGGCTGACTCCATACACAATTTCAAATGTAGATATGATAGAGCCCAGTAGGCTCAGGAATCTGTACACGAGTTGATTGGCAGTTGAGAGGCGGGACCAAAGAGCCAAAGCTCACCCCCCCCCCGCAAGCACAAATAGGTGAGTACACACACACACACACATACGGAGGGCCTGGTAGCCTGGTGGATAGAGCGCAGGACTCGTAATTCTGTGGCGCGGGTTCGATTCCCGCTCCAGGCAGAAACAAATGGGCAAAGTTTCTTTCACCCTGAATGCCTCTGTTACCTAGCATTAAATAGGTACCATGGAGTTAATCAGCTGTCACGGGCGGCTTCCTGGGGTGTGTGTGTGCGTGTGTGGTGTAGAAAAAAAGTAGTAAACTGTTATTTGACAGTTGAGAGGCGGGCCGAAAGAGCAAAGCTCAACCCCCGCAAACACAACTAGGTGAATACACACACACTAGAAGTGGTACCCAGCAGCGACCAGGTCACACGCTTCTCTTAACACACCAGTGTAATGGTTAGAGAGGGTGTGGTGGTGGTAAAAGAGGGCGTGGGGTGCTAAGAGAGGGTGTGCGCAGAGTCTCTTTCAGCTGATGTGTATGTTCACCAAGCTGTAAGTAGGTACCTGGGAGTTAGTCAGCTGCTACGTCCTAAAGACATTACTGGGACTGAGATTTAGAGTTAGCATGGTGAGGCGAGTACCAATGGTGTCACCTCACCACATTATAACATTAGTTAACTGTATGTATCAACCGGGGCGGCCGTGCGCAGCATCACGCCCACACTGGTGATGTCAGGAGGATGTTGCGAGGCGAGTCCTGTGTGGACTGAAAGTCCTCCGTTCTGGGATTACACCACTTGACAAATTGTCAATTATTGTAGCACAATGGATCAGATGTTCAGCTTTGTCACAGGCGACTGATTGGAAGTCTTGGGCCCCCAACTTGGTGAGGAAGTTCTGGATCACTGGAGCCAAGGCCAACCACAGCTAGTCTTGGATAATCCCCACTCTCCCTCTCTCACTCCTTCCTCTACGTCTCCTTTTCCTCCCCTTCTATACATTACTTCTTCCCACCCTCGTCTCCATTAATTATACCACTTGCCCTCTCCTCCTTCCTGATAACCCTCTCTGCAGCCGCAATGAGGATATGGTATTCTATAATTTCCCTTTATCCTATCAATGATATACGTGCATGTGTAATATAGTACGTCGACCAGTCAGTGCTCTCGCAATATTGCGGCCCGCTCGTCACATCTGTGTGTTCCTACTCACTAATGTCCTGCGTCCGGGGGAGAGAGGAGACTAGTCTTTTCTTCCTGATACCAGTAACCAGCATGGTGTAGCATTGGCACTCCGTCACAGCACTCTGCAGGCCTATAGTGGCCCTCCATCATGGCACTCTGCTGGCCTGCAGTGGCCCCTCCATCATGGCACTCTGCTGGTCCACAGAGCCCTCGGTCATCATCACAGCCCTCAGGTGTCATCTGGGCTGGTTGCTGCACGGTGCAGTGAGGTAGCTGTATACACACCGTGCATTGAGGTAGCTGTATACATACCATGCACATAGGTAACTGTATACATGCACACGGTGCACTGAGGTAGCTGTACACACACGGTGAACTGAGGTAGCTGTACACACACCGTGCACTGAGGTAGCTGTACACACACCGTGCACTTACAGTTGTGGCTGTACCACACAGTTGTGGTACAGCCACAACTGTAACGATTTGTGTAAATCACCTACGAATTAGTTTCTAAATCTGAAAATATTACATCCATACGTAAATGTGGATGTTTTGTTAAGAGGAAAGCCTGGGTGTCGTGCCTGAAGCTATAGCTGCCTCGTAAAAAATCATGTGGACGACAGTCAGTTTTACTGATGGTTTATGTAGGGTGTTCCGATGGGTGATTGATGCTTTGGTTTATTTACAGGTCCATGAATGTTTGGGGTCTGGAGCACTGACGATTATTTTAGCGGTGAACTCCGCTGAGCTCAGAGTATTTTAGTCGTAGTATTTTTATTTTGGTCTGGATATAAACGTTGTTGCTGAGTGCTGCTGTAGCTGATCCAGGCTCATAGGTAGCTTGTGTGCAAATATTTATTGAATCTTTAAGGTCATTGGAAAAGAATAAGGTCAGTTAGCGGCGGTGAATATAAAAGTTCAGCTGGGAATATATTCATCAACACACAAGATCTTGATAGAAGTAAAACTTTTGGACTTTAGATAGTGACTTGTTATTTACATTTGACTTTTGATCTTGACCTCTTTGGTTTGAACTTTAGTGTCATTCATATCCAAAAACAACACATCCACCAACTTTCACTATAAAAAAAAAAATTATTTTATAATTATATATATATATATAATATATATTATATATAATATATATTATATATAATATATATTATATATATAATATATATTATATATATAATATATATTATATATATAATATATATTATATATAATATATATTATATATATAATATATATATATATATATAATTATATATATATATGTATATATATATATATATATATATATATATATATATATATATATATATATATAATATATATAATATTTTATAATTATATAGCGCCTCAGTGTCGCTGTTCAGAGGGGAAATGCGTGCTGTATCTTGGGTACGCACCCGACCCCCGAGGAGCTGGACGAGGTCTTCGAACACTGATTGGTATATTGTTATATAAGTGTGTGTTTTCTGTAAACTGTAGCATTGCAATAAAATCAAATAAACAAAAAAATAATAGGGGTGGTAGGAGAGGAAAAGATTAAAGTATTCAGTGAGAATCCACAAGGTCTTCTCTGAACACTATTTATTTTCTTCTTCGAGGATGTGGGTCCCTTTAATTAAACCAGTGGTGGTACCCCTAAATATAATATATATATAATATATATATATATATATATATATATATATATATATATATATATATATATATATATATATATATAAATATATAATCTAAATATACCTTCTTAAATATGCACAGTATTGCCAGATCATTTCATACAAATGTTCTTGTGCGTAGACACAAATACCAGAAGAGAACAGCGTCCACTCAACAAATAATCTAAGTTTATAAAAGGTGTAGGTAAGGGGGGGGGGAGTCTACACCACCCACCTGAATGGTTTCTACAGCATGTGCCAAAGGTGTAGTCCACAGACCACCCACCAACGCCTGGATGCTTCCTAAACCATACACAGATGGCGCTAGTGTGTACAGTGGGCCAGGTTTACGACACATAGTACGCTCGACTTGCGCCTTGTGAGAAACATATGACGATCTTGGATGGTACTACGGTGTTTGAGGAGCACTCTGTCGGGCGCTGGGGAAGTGCTGGGATAGTGCTAGGTGCTGAGACACTGTAATTTGCTAGGGTATTGTGAGTTACAGTGGCATTATGAGTTATAGGGCACTAGGCGTTACTGCAAAACTGGGAGTGACCGGGAAATTTACTTATTGGGACATTGGCTGTTAAAGGAACATTTGCTGTTACTGGAGCACTACATATAACAGCCCAATTCTTAGTTCTGTCACTGTAAGTGATTATACAATAGACAGTCGTGTAACCGCTAGAGGGTTACATATATTAACATATTTGTGAGTCGGATGATGACTGTCGTGATCCTTAACGAGTGTTGGCATAAGTGCCACATTACCCCACTCCTCCCTCCCCCACCCCGATATAAGGAGTAACCAACCGGTGTTTATTAAGCAAGCGACACACGTGGAATTTTGGCGTTATTAACCGAAATAGTAACACATCCCAGAATGTATTTTATAGGTCATGAAATTCTTTAACTGAGACGTTGAAATATATCGGACTCGTTCACCCATCTTGGAGAATAGTGGCGCCATAATCCACTACATTCCACAACCCAGCCTCAAGCCAGGAGAGTATAGAGCGAGGAGCCCAGCCTCAAGCCAGGAGAGTATAGAGCGAGGAGCCCAGCCTCAAGCCAGGAGAGTATAGAGCGAGGAGCCCAGCCTCAAGCCAGGAGAGTATAGAGCGAGGAACCCAGCCTCAAGCCAGGAGAGTATTGAGCGAGGAACCCAGCCTCAAGCCAGGAGAGTATTGAGCGAGGAACCCAGCCTCAAGCCAGGAGAGTATTGAGCGAGGAACCCAGCCTCAAGCCAGGAGAGTATTGAGCGAGGAACCCAGCCTCAAGCCAGGAGAGTATTGAGTGAGGAACCCAGCCTCAAGCCAGGAGAGTATAGAGCGAGGAACCCAGCCTCAAGCCAGGAGAGTATAGAGCGAGGAACCCAGCCTCAAGCCAGGAGAGTATTGAGCGAGGAAGCCAGCCTCAAGCCAGGATACAATCCAGTGGACGTCCCAAAGGTCCCGTCCCCGAGGAGAGGTCCAGTTATAGGATGGGACCCGGCTAGACCAACCAGCCTCCACCAGCAGGGCTCTAATAGAGCTGGGCTCTATTAGTGTAGGGCTCTATTATGGCAGGGCTCTATTAGAACAGGGCTCTATTAGGGCAGGGCTCTATTATGGTAGGGCTCTATTATGGCATGGCTCTATTAGGGCAGGGCTCTGTTGTGACAGGGCTCAATTAGGGCAGGGCTCTATTGTGACAGGGCTCTATTATGGCAGGGCTCTGTTATGGCAGGGCTCTATTAGGGCAGGGCTCTGTTATGGCAGGACTATATTATGGCAGGGCTCTATTAGGGCAGGGCACTGTTATGGCAGGGTTCTATTATAGCATGGCTCTATTAGGGCAGGGCTCTGTTATGGCAGAGCTCTATTATGGCAGGGCTCTATTATGGCAGAGCTCTATTATGGCAGGGCTCTATTATGGCAGGGCTCGATTAGGGCAGGGCTCTATTAGGGCAGGGCTCTATTAGGGCAGGGCTCTGTTATGGCAGGACTCTATTATGGCAGGGCTCTATTATGGCAGGGCTCTATTAGGGCAGGGCTCTGTTATGGCAGGGCACTGTTATGGCAGGGCTCTATTAGGGCAGGGCTCTGTTATGGCAGGGCTCTATTATAGCAGTGCTCTGTTATGGCATGGTTCGTATGGCAGGGCTTTTTTATAGCATGGCTTAATTATGGTAGAGTTCTATTATTGTAGGGCTTTATTATGGCAGGGCCTCATTATAGCATGACTATTAGGGTAGGGGTCTATTATTACAGGCTCTATATTGGCAGGGGCTCTTTAATATCGAGGCTCTATTGTGGCAGAACTAATATAACAGGGCTCGGTTACAACAAGAATTATAATAAGGTTCTATTACAGCAGAGCTATTATAATTGCCTCTATTATAACAGCTTAATTATAGTAGGGTTCTATTATACAATAGCTTTGTTATCTCTTATAGTGTGCACCAAGTGTGAGCACCACTGAAGCTCGAGCAGCCAGTGTGAGCACCACTGATGCTCGAGCAGCCAGTGTGAGCACCACTGATGCTCGAGCAGCCAGTGTGAGCACCACTGATGCTCGAGCAGCCAGTGTGAGCACCACTGATGCTCGAGCAGCCAGTGTGAGCACCACTGATGCTCGAGCAACCAGTGTGAGCACCTCTGATGCTCGAGCAGCCAGTGTGAGCACCTCTGATGCTCGAGCAGCCAGTGTGAGCACCACTGATGCTCGAGCAGCCAGTGTGAGCACCACTGATGCTCGAGCAGCCAGTGTGAGCACCACTGATGCTCGAGCAGCCAGTGTGAGCACCTCTGATGCTCGAGCAGCCAGTGTGAGCACCTCTGATGCTCGAGCAGCCAGTGTGAGCACCTCTGATGCTCGAGCAGGCAGTGTGAGCACCTCTGATTCTCGAGCAGCCAGTGTGAGCACCACTGATGCTCGAGCAGCCAGTGTGAGCACCTCTGATGCTCGAGCAGCCAGTGTGAGCACCACTGATGCTCGAGCAGCCAGTGTGAGCACTTCTGATGCTCGAGCAGCCAGTGTGAGCGCCAGTGGTGTGAGTGGAGGCAGAGTAAGAACGAGCTAAAGTTGCAGTATCGTCCCTGAGTGTCCACCACAGATCTTCTAGCTAACAATAGCACCAATTAAAAACTTTTTCGGATGAAGATATCTTTTTAAATTGCCAGTGATTCGAACAATGTAGCTGAAATCAAAAGCCAATTAATGTGACATATAGAGACTCGTGGCGTAATTAACAAACATATTGTATCCCCTCTTCATTTAAAATGCGTGTGATAATATGTAAATGATATAATATTAACCGGCTTTTATATGCTGCTCGTGCTAATGGTGTTTTGTAGACGAGTTGTGTGACTTATGTTTGGGCCGACGCTCTTCATCTGTGTCTCTGTTTCTGGACGTACAGAAACAGTGACACAGATGAATAGATAGAAACACATACAAACACATAGACAAGATACACGACAACAGACCACACAAAGAGGAAGAGTCAAAGAGACCAGGTCGAGCCTGGCACCGCTATGTAACATATACACACATAATGCATATACACACACACAATATATATATATATATATATATATATATATATATATATATATATATATATATATATATATATATATATATATATATATATATAGTGGCGATACGGAGGGGAAATGCACACTGCATTCAGGGTTCCTGCCCGCCATCTGAGGAGCTGGAGGAACTCGACAATTTATGATAACCATCTTTGTACCCTATATGTAACTCCTTTTTTGTAACAAAGCTCAAATAAAACAAATACATATGTGTACATACAAAAGAATGGGGGTGGTAGGAGAAGATAATATTAGTGTTCAGTGAGAAACCACAAGGTCTTCTCTGAATACTTTTTTATTTTCTTCTCCGAGGCTATGGGTCCCCACATTGGCACCAGAGGTGGTACCCTCTGGTACCATTTCTGGTGGTACAGAGGTGGTTAGCATATGTGTGGCCACGTCTATGGTAGAAAAACAAACTCCGGAGGCAGCAACAGAAGGGCGGGGATGGGTGAATATGGTGGTTGGGTAACCAGTGTTATTAACCTTATGAACACATATTACAGTGCGTGTTATCTTGGCAGCGTATCAAGTGGCATTTGTTCCAATGACAGCTGCCTCGACCCGCCCATACTGGAGACGTACCCAACATAAATTATGTTCAAAACTGGGTGAGGCTAGCCGCAAGCGTCTGGCCACCATTCTTGAAAAGACACAGGCTTTGTAATTGTTAAATATAAGCACATTTTTTTTTTTTACTTTTCTAGGTATGTATGTATATTTAAATGAAAATATATTGTTACTCGTTTCAGTTAAATCTCAAAAGTTTTTTTCATGTGATTTGTTGGTCTAGCGTAAACAAATTTCTAAATGTGTCATTGCACATAAATAATATTTGTTATAAAATTAAATCATAGAATATATTGATTTAAGCACACGATTAACTCGTGAACATCAAAACATGATTTCAGGAAAGGTTAATGAATTTCCGTTTTAGTATATTTTATTGCAGGGCATCAGATGAGTATTTTGGCACAGTTAATTGTTGATGGTAATTGTAAAATCATATTTAATTTTTTTCAGTACGAATTAATATTAATTCCTTGGTTGGCAACTCGTGATAAATTATATGGAACAGTGTAATGGAATTGTCAGATTTTGATGGGATTGAAGCGCCATTTACAGAGTGCTAGAAGCAACAATGTAAATGTTCAGTTTTGTATCTTAAGCTAACGTTGTCGTGTTACTGATTGTTACTTTCAAATGTTTCCAGAAAACATTGCTGAATATTCATTGCTATTGAGGTATACGATGCTTTCTGTCTATTGTTTCAATGATGTGTGTGACAGTGTACGTATTTTAAACTTTGTATATTAACAGTGTATAGTGTTTGAACCTTGTATGTGACGTTGATTAAAGCAGGTACTGAAGAGGCACCCTTCCTGAGACCTAATGATCTCACGTACAAAAAAGTAGATGATGTCACCTTGGGTTACCCCCTCGGTGTCTAATTTAGTATTTTTACGTGGGTACTATTAAGGAGAAAGTCCTCGTTGGCCTAGACCTTAAACCTGATATCTACTGTAGGTATGTTGATGACATTTTCTTGCAGGTATTCGGCATGGAACGCTTGCTACTGCTTAACGAACCTGAGAGCGGCATTCCCTGCTTAGTTTCACTTACGAGATGAACGTGATGGTATCGCATCTTTATACCATCCATTTAACCTATGATATTTATTGACTTATTTGTTTCCATCCGACGGATAAAAACAAAAACACTGGATATTATTCAGTGTTTTTGTTTTGTACGGTTATCCTTATTTGCCCCTTTCCTTTGCCTTTTTCGTCCCCTTTTATCCCGAGGTTTCATCCCCTATCCTCGTGGTCAAGTGACCTGTCCTGGCGGGTATAAGATCTACCTACAACGTTTCCTTCTTCATGAACTCGGGCTATTCATGCCCGTACTACACAGCCCCGCTCCTGTGCCAGGTAAGTTACGGGCTCACCATAGCCCGTGCTACTTGGAACTAGTTCCGAGTAGCTGAATCTCTAACAACAACAACAACGTTTCCTTCTTCATTCTATTTTGCTCTCATGAAGGTTAATTAAGCCGAAAACACGTTTAGCATTCTCTATTTTTCACAAGTGGTTTTTCCGCATACTTGGATCAGTGTTTTTGTGATCGTTGTTGCATATATATATTATATTATATATATATATATATATATATATATATATATATATATATATATATATATATATATGTATATATATATATATATATATATATATATATATATATATATATATATATATATATATATATATATATATATATATATATATATATATATATATATATATATATATTTTGGTAGCAGTCTTTCCTGTAGACATATATTATTAAATATGACCGAAAAAGTAAGATTAATAATTCTAACACGAATTTTCTCAATCTTTCGTACATTTTTTTTCACTGTTGGAGGTAATTCAAAAATCAATTCTCCAAAAATAAAAATAAAAATGAATTTTGGAGAATTGATTTTTGAATTACCTCCAACAGTGAAAAGAAATGTACGAAAGATTGAGAAAATTCGTGTTAGAATTATTAATCTTACTTTTTCGGTCATATATATATATATATATATATATATATATATATATATATATATATATATATATATATATATATATATATATATATATATATATATATAGAGAGAGAGAGAGAGAGAGAGAGATATGAAATAATAATAACCCACTATTTTGAAAACAAAAGGAAACAGACTAAATATTTCAGTCCCAAACTGGGACCCTCTTCAGCAATCAGCGAGTGACAGCTGTACTTGCTTCTATGGCGTCAAGTCAGGTGTCCTGGGAACATGTGAAAGCATTAGGTAATAATCTTGTTACTTAATCGCTCACCAAAGCTAGCAACCATTGCCCTGAGGAGATACTAAAATTTGTGTTATTAAATTTGGAAATATTTAATTAATAAATTTTGAAAATTAAATTAATACATTTTGAAAATTAAATGAATAAATTTTGAAAATTAAATTAATAAATTTTGAAAATTAAATGAATAAATTTTGAAAATTAAATTAATAAATTTTGAAAATTAAATTAATAAATTTGGAAAATTAAATTAATAAATTTGGGAAAATTAAATGAATAAATTTGGAAATATAATTATGAAATTATTATTAAATTTGGATTATACAATAATTCAAACATGCTCAGAGACTTCCATCTTCCACAGATTAGCTCCGACCACATATTCTTAATCAATTAAAGTTACATATTGAGCTCCATATAGCATCACCAGGGTCTCTTGACTCTGTAGTACACAATCATGACAATATATTATTTTGTATCATTTTAAAAGTACTAACACGGTGTTAATTTGCTCTTTTTCAGGTAAATGAGAGAGAGAGGCGGCGTGACACAGCTCCAGGCCATGGGAGGTGGGTAGAGTGACGTTCATCTGGTGTTCAGCTCCAATATTCCCATTTGAATGGTGTATTATTACTTAGCGTCATACATTTGAGCTACCGCACCGACACTTTTGTAGCATCATTGGCTACTGCCTGACTTACACTTTAGGAGTGCAGGGTTCGATTCTGGGTAGAATTGGGCCGTATAATTTGAGATCCAAATCTTTCCTCCGTCTCGTCCCTCCTTGTCCCCACATGTCATACCCCCGTCTCCTCCCTAACAGCTCACACACGGCCAACACCCGTCTCCTGCCCAGCTCTCAGACGCCCCTCCCTCATCTCCCAGCTCTCAGACGCCCTTCCCTCATCTCCCAGCACTCAGTCGCCCCTCCCTCATCTCCCAGCTCAAAGACGCCCTTCCACTGTCTTTGCCCTTTGCCTACACATGCCCTTTCTCCCATCTCCTCCCTGCCTACTCTCACAACTCCTTCCCTGTCTCCTCTCTCCCTGCACACAAAGGCCCTTTTTCCCATCTCCTCCCTCCTGCCCACAAACACACACCCTTCCCCATCTCCTCCCTTACTACACACGTCCTTCGTCGAGTCTCCTCCCTACCTACATAAGCTCTTCCCCCTGTCAATATAACCAAAAGGTTGTAACCAGAACGTAAATCTTTCATCTGAACATACATTTTGACAGTAATATCTGAAGTGATTATTATTTAAACTAATTTGAACTCGATTGACTCGGGGCAGAACAATTCACATCCACAGACTTCTTGAAGGAGGGATATTGGGGCCCTGGCCCCTTCAATGATGTACTGGGCCGACCCCAGGCCCCTATGACACTGTTGATAAAATCAGCATTAATCCAGCAAAGTTTAAGGAGGTTAGCCCGAAGCATCTGGCCTCGGACTGACGTCTTTTATCTTTTATGGATACAGATAAATAAATATTATCATTTTATATTCTTTAGCAATTGCAAATAATATGGAGTGAGCAGCTCATAGGAGGACATTGATGCATCATCCTGTGTGTTCCGTCTCCAGCGTCTGAAACTTTTTGTGTACTATAGTATCTGCACAGGAAGCTGTGTATAGCGTCTGGCTATTTCAAGCCACTTCTTAGTGGTTTCTGTACGATCAGTACTCTGACACTGAAAAAAGTATTCCTAATGTCTTTATGATTCACTTAATTGTCTCCTATGATTCACTTTGGGACTTGTTTCCACCTATATTACCTTGTTCGTGTACCATCTGTTCCAAATAGTCTGTCTTTATCTGCCATGTTTACTTCCCTGGCAACTGTGTACGTTGGTAATGGTAATTATGTCATTCCTGCCTTGTGTGTTTCACTGTCGTGAGGTTTAAGTACCAATATTACTAGTTCCAAAATAGTGAAGCGAAGCATTCCCCTGTCCTTATATAAACGACGATCCTGTCATCAGGTGATGTATCATTCTTGGCTCTTAACGTCACCAGCCCTGCCTTTCGTCAGCGTGCGCCCTCGCCACCCCGCCCACCCTCATAACACCCCGCCCACACCTCCTCACCCGCCTACGCCCTCACCACCCTCCACCCACGCCACCCCCTCAGGAGTCATTAGGGGCCGGGTTGGCTTAGTGTGACGTGGTGGAATTTCATATCATCGTTCGTGGAATTTTCTGATCGAGCATAATGAGGTAACTTTTTTATCTTTGGTCGCACCCGTCGCACTCCCACCCAGGCGCTGCGGCACTCCCACCCAGGCGCTGCGGCACTCTCTCCAAGGCGCCGTGCTGCGGCATTCCCTCCCAGGCGCCGTACTCCGGCACTCCCTCCCAGGCGCCGTGCTGCGGCACTTCCTCCCAGGCGCCGTGCTGCGGCACTCCCTCCCAGGCGCCGTGCTGCGGCACTCCCAGGCGCCGTGCTGCGGCACTCCCTCCCAGGCGCCGTGCTGCGGCACTCCCTCCCAGGCGCCGTGCTGCGGCATTCCCTGCCAGGCGCCGTGCTGCGGCACTCCCAGGCGCCGTGCTGCGGCACTCCCTCCCAGGCGCCGTGCTGCGGCACTCCCTCCCAGGCGCCGTGCTGCGGCACTCCCTGCCAGGCGCCGTGCTGCGGCACTCCCTCCCAGGCGCCATATTAAGGTACTTCCAGGCGCCATGGAGTCCCCACTCTACTGCAGGACGCGACCTAGGGGTCTCTACTTTACTGCAGGCTGCGACCTGGGATCCCAACCTTAGTACAGCACGCGACCTGGGGAGCCTAAGATGTCAGCTGGCACCTGAACGTGGTATGAACTAGGTCGATCTCCGAGGCAACACATCGATATTTCCGGTGAATCTAATTAATATTTGTGGGCAGTTTTTTTCACTTTTATTCCTACTCAAATTAGTGTGAGTATTTCAGAGAGTATACAGAACTCTTCATCAGATTAATAATACAAATAATATGTATACTTTGGTATACTTTTGGTGTGCTACAATTAAATACTCCGAAGATGTTCTCATTTGGCAAGCGTCAAAATTGAAGTGGTTTGCCTAACCAGAAATGAACGATCTTTGACAATGCAACTACTCTACTGTGGTCAGTGATATCGTCTGAGCAAGTGCCTGTGTTGCGGTGCTTATAATTTCACCCAAAGTTACCCTCGGCGTCCCTAGTTACCTGCACGATGGTGTTAGTTACCCTCAGCGTCCCTAGTTACCTGCACGGTGGTGTTAGTTACCCTCGGCGTCCCTAGTTACCTGCACGGTGGTGTTAGCTACCCTCGGCGTCCCTAGTTACCTGCACGATGGTGTTAGTTACCCTCGGCGTCCCTAGTTACCTGCACGATGGTGTTAGTTACCCTCGGCGTCCCTAGTTACCTGCACGGTGGTGTTAGTTACCCTCGGCGTCCCTAGTTACCTGCACGGTGGTGTTAGTTACCCTTGGCGTCCCTAGTTACCTGCACGGTGGTGTTAGTTACCCTCGGCGTCCCTAGTTACCTGCACGATGGTGTTAGTTACCCTCGGCGTCCCTAGTTACCTGCACGGTGGTGTTAGCTACCCTCGGCGTCCCTAGTTACCTGCACGGTGGTGTTAGTTACCCTCGGCGTCCCTAGTTACCTGCACGGTGGTGTTAGCTACCCTCGGCGTCCCTAGTTACCTGCACGGTGGTGTTAGTTACCCTCGGCGTCCCTAGTTACCTGCACGGTGGTGTTAGTTACCCTCGGCGTCCCTAGTTACCTGCACGGTGGTGTTAGCTACCCTCGGCGTCCCTAGTTACCTGCACGGTGGTGTTAGCTACCCTCGGCGTCCCTAGTTACCTGCACGGTGGTGTTAGTTACCCTCGGCGTCCCTAGTTACCTGCACGGTGGTGTTAGCTACCCTCGGCGTCCCTAGTTACCTGCACGGTGGTGTTAGCTACCCTCGGCGTCCCTAGTTACCTGCACGATGGTGTTAGTTACCCTCGGCGTCCCTAGTTACCTGCACGGTGGTGTTAGTTACCCTCGGCGTCCCTAGTTACCTGCACGGTGGTGTTAGCTACCCTCGGCGTCCCTAGTTACCTGCACGGTGGTGTTAGTTACCCTCGGCGTCCCTAGTTACCTGCACGGTGGTCTTAGTTACCCTCGGCGTCCCTAGTTACCTGCACGGTGGTCTTAGTTACCCTCGGCGTCCCTAGTTACCTGCACGGTGGTCTTAGTTACCCTCGGCGTCCCTAGTTACCTACACAGGGTTGTAGCAGCAATCGCTTTTAAAGTGAGGGGGTGGGGGGGGGATAAGACTTGGTCTTGCTGGTAAACAAAAGATTGATTTTGAAATATTACCGGAAAAACGATAATTTGTGAAGTGTGTTACATTGGTCACGGGTTGTTTCTTTCATGGTCTAACACCTGTCATGGTCTAACACCTGTCATGGTCTAACAATTGTCATGGTGTAACACCTGTCATGGTGTAACACCTGTTACGGTGGCGCTATTAAATACTGTTTCCTGTCACTAGATTGTCACTATATTGTGTCATGATTATCCTCTTCTTCTGTCTTCCATATCCAGCCCTTCCATATCCAGCCCTTCCATATCCAGCCCTTCCATATCCAGCCCTTCCATATCCAGCCCTTCCATATCCAGTCCTTCCATATCCAGCCTTTCCATATTCAACCCTTCCATATCCAGCCTTTCCATATTCAACCCTTCCATATCCATCCCTTCCATATCCAGCCCGTCCATACCCAGTCCGTCCATATCGGCCCCTTGTAACCCTCTCCCGTCTCTGCGTCCGTTCCATGTTCGGTTCCCATTTCCTTCTCACTGAATTCTTTTCCCATTGTGAGTGAGGTGAGGTGTTCTCCATGCGTTTGTCTTGTGTTGTTCCCTTACCGTACATGTGACTTGCACTCTGCTCTATGGCAACTGTGTGCACTCTGCTCTATGGCAACTGTGTGTACTCCGCTCTATGGCAACTGTATGCACTCTGCTCTATGGCAACTGTGTGCACTCCGCTCTATGGCAACTGTGTGCACTCCGCTCTATGGCACCTGTGTGCACTCTGCTCAATGGCAACTGTGTGCACTCTGCTCTATGGCAACTGTGTGCGCTCTGCTCTATGGCAACTGTGTGCGCTCTGCTCTATGGCAACTGTGTGTACTCCGCTCTATGGCAACTGTATGCACTCTGCTCTATGGCAACTGTGTGCACTCCGCTCTATGGCAACTGTGTGTACTCCGCTCTATGGCAACTGTGTGTGTGTACGTCTCTTGCCGTGTTGTGGCCGCGTGGTCCCGCAGCACTCCCATATGCATACCTAATGATCCTTGCACTCTGGAGGTCCACTCTGTGAACCTTTCTGTTACCGGCCTCTCCTGTTCTCCCCCCCCCCCTTCCTTCCTCTCCTTCACACAGTGCTTCCCCCTTCCATCTCCCTCTCTATCCTGTCCCTTCCCCCCCCCCCACCCTCCATCCCTACCACCCGCAGTCCCTATCATCTCCCCCCCCCCCCAGCGTTGGCCACTTACCAAATCACACTACATCAAAGACAGTAGTTTTCACCCACTATGTGTCGGATATTTTGATCACCCGAGTAACTATGTATCCTTTATCTGTATGCGCTATTTACCACCTCTTCCCTGACCCTCCATTTGCCCCCGTTAGCCGTCAGTCTTGTTACCGTTGTCACTTCCTACCTTAGTAGCGTCATCAGCATTATTATTATTATTATTTGATTTTAATGTTTTTCTTCATAAATGTACAGGTATTTAAATCATAGTTATTATGAAGACGAACTAAGAGTAATTAGATCTACCTATTAAATTCAAGTAACCAAGCACTAGAGCAGTCGTCCCCTAGTATAGCGCACCACCGCTTCTTAAGACCACGTGTTCTTACCGCACTTTCATTTCCAGGGCAAGCTTCTTAATTTGTGTTAGTGCTTATCATAGCTCTGAGCAGCAGGCACAGATTACCTTGGCTTTTATTTAGATATTTGGCCCAAAATGAACGCGACTTAATAATTTGTGATGTAAGTGATCATGATGCGGCTCCCTCGCCCACGATCATCAATTGGAAATCGGGTCGGTCGAGTAATGTAGTCATGAAGGGGTGTTTTAAGTCAAGCACCGCAGAGCTGATAGCAACAGTCCAGCTCTCTCAATATTATGAATCAGCCATGAGGCGAGTGTTTTACCACTGCGCCACTATGAAGTGTAGCACACAGGGATACAGGGATAAATTATACCAGATAAAATAATCGAAGAACATCTACTAACACTATGTCAGTAATCGAGTGTTTAAATTAATATAATAGATTCATCTAAAGAACAATATCTTCTTACTAGTTAATTAAAATAGTCTTCAACACGCCTAACTAGGTCGTCACCTCATATATAGTGAAATGTGTTCTGGAACCATTAACATCAGTACATATAATAAGTGAACACACGCAATCATAATATGAACAGCACCTCCAACGATAACTACGCGGTAATCACTGTTTACGTAAATGACAAATTTCACCACAGCACGTCCATCCACTTGGACAAGTCGGTCGAGCAGAGGCTCTGTATCTTACGGGGTCAGCGTTCGATCCCCAGTGGTCTAAGTGGTTGGTGACCACTCCTTCCTCATACCCCAGTTCCCGGTCCTCATATCCCGTCCTAGTGTTATATAGTCACACTGGCTAAGCACTTTCGCCTGGTAATTACCTTACCTTCACCATCCCGCTCACGAGCCTATTGAAACAAATAACCACTTAAATCAAATGAATTGCCTTAGTCTCTCTTATCTCATTGTAGAAAGCGTTGTAATTCACTATTCAATCTCAATACAGATTATTGAACCAAAATGGTTTAAAAGATTGCTGAGAATTATGAAATGTTGAATATTTACTTTAAATGTTTAATGTTTATTCTTTGGTGTACTTTTAAAGTACTTGATATAAAAATCCAGTCGTCTTTAAATTAATTTATCTTAAATCACTTTTACCCATTAAACTTTCAAAGTATTCTCTCCTATTTCTAATGACCTCTTCACTATTTACCATTCTCTCATTCAAATCCGATTTTCTGGATAATTTTCTTTTATTTCCCTCTTGTCTCCTCATTCGCTATTTGTGTGTTTCCATTACTAATGTACCCGCATAACTTGTAATGCCAACACTTCCATTTTCTTGCCTCCTCTCGTAGTATTTGAACCATAAGATTCACTTAGTTTCCTTATCAGGTGTTCCTGCCTCCTTATCCCACCAAGCTGGTCCTCACATTATTCAACCCGCTCGGGCACCTCCAAACATTTCTTACACACACCCAACATGGCGCTAAAAAATTAGTCTCTTTCTCTCCATGATTATTATCAGCTCTTCCTATGTATTTATCTTTCAGTTCTCATTCAATTTCCCTTTTTGTTTTTCTTATATTAGACATAGTTCTTGGCATACAACTTAGAGACCCGGGTTCACTCCCAGGGCAGGAGAGAAACGGTTGAGAACATTCCTTTCATCTGATGCCCCTGCTCATCTAGCAGTTTGATATTAATGTTGTTATTATTATATTCTACCACAGACGTGGCCACACATTTACAATGCTAACCAACATATATACATTTTCTGTCCTCCATGGACAGGGTGAGAGATCTGTTAAATATATAGTTCAGTGATTTATTGAATAATCAACCACAGAAGGTGATTGTAATGCTTTTAAAATGCTAATCTAAACTGCATACAGTTGATAAACACTGACATGTACATCATACATACTGCCAGGGACATCATACATACACAGAGAAACAGATACAAAGGGACATAGAGAGAAAAATAGAGAAAAATAGAGAGAAAACAAAAACATACAGAGAGACTGAAACAGAAAGAGATATATATAGACAGAGAGAGAGGCAGGCAGAGAGAAAGGTATGTTAATTATTATTAACATTTATTGTTATCATTATTATTATTATTATTATTATTATTATTATTATTATTATTATTATTATTATTATTATTATTATTATTATTATTATTATTATTATTATTATGTCCCTGAGAGGAAGTGGCATGGGGAGGGTGTGGGGAAGCAGCCGACCCAGTCGTTACTGAGCCAGTTAGTGTTGGTGAAGAAGCTGCCACACCGCTTCATCGTGGCGTGTTAGTGTTGGTGAAGAAGCTCCCACACCGCTTCATCGTGGCGTGTTAGTGTTGGTGAAGAAGCTCCCACACCGCTTCATCGTGGCGTGTTAGTGTTGGTGAAGAAGCTCCCACACCGCTTCATCGTGGCGTGTTAGTGTTGGTGAAGAAGCTGCCACACCGCTTCATCGTGGCGTGTTAGTGTTGGTGAAGAAGCTCCCACACCGCTTCATCGTGGCGTGTTAGTGTTGGTGAAGAAGCTGCCACACCGCTTCATCGTGGCGTGTTAGTGTTGGTGAAGAAGCTCCCACACCGCTTCATCGTGGCGCCCCTCGGGGCCCGCACTCGACCACCTGGTGGATGGAAATAATCCTGACGTGATACAACACAACAAGAAAACTGAATGAGTAAGATATGATTGTTGAATGGACATTATGTCTCGAGGGAGTGTTTGAAGACATATATTAAAAGGATAGACTCGTATATTGGGAGTGCAGTGAGAAGTCAGAGTAACTCCGAGATGAGGCCCACTGGGTCGCTAGGGAAGTAGGGTGACACTAGAAGAGGGTAGAGTGTCAAGTGGCAGTGGGCTTAAAATACCTCCCTTTCCCTTCTCAGAAAACGAAGTGAAACCCACAGATGCAGCCTTTACTGATGGAAGGTAGGGGTTTGGAACACATCTTCAAGACGTAATGAAGAAACTGGAGGCCATTGTTTTGTGTGTGTGTATTCACCTAGTTGTTCTTGCGGGGGTTGAGCTCTGCTCTTTCGGCCCGCCTCTCAACTGTCAATCAACCGTTTCTAACTACTACTATATATTCCCCCCCCCCCATCCCACACACACACACACACACACCAGGAAGCAGCCCGTGACAGCTGACTAACTC
The DNA here is from genome assembly GCF_040958095.1 of Procambarus clarkii. Lineage (NCBI taxonomy): Eukaryota > Metazoa > Arthropoda > Malacostraca > Decapoda > Cambaridae > Procambarus > Procambarus clarkii. Next base: position 26,293,857 of record NC_091176.1, read on the forward strand.
CCAGGTACCTATTTACTGCTAGATAACAGGGGCATAGGATGAAAGAAACTCTGCCCATTGTTTCTCGCCGGCGCCCGGGATCGAACCTGGGACCATAGGATCACGTGCCCAGCGTGCTGTCCGCTCGGCCTCCATTGTGTGTGTGTGTGTGTGTGTGTGTGTGTGTGTGTGTGTGTGTGTGTGTGTGTGTGTGTGTGTGTGTGTGTGTGTGTGTGTGTGTGTGTGTGTGTGTGTGTGTGTGTGTGTGTGTGTGTGTGTGTGTGTGTGTGTGTGTGCGGCTGTGCGTGTGTGTGCTCTCGCGACGATCGTGCAGGCAGTGCTAGTCGGTTTACACAAAAGGGATTAGTGGCAAGTCTGTCAAAAGAAGATGGATGCCCGGGAAACCTGATATAAAGGCTAATGGTGGCCGCAGAGACTATGGTTTGTTTTAGGAAATCAAGTCAAAGGTCAAGGTATAATCTTGTCAAGCTATGTGCTTGCCTTTTAAGGGAGAAGCGTGTGTCCACTTGAGTACTGGTACTGCTGTGTTAGTACCTTGCAATGTATCATCAATCTTGTAATGTGTCATATGGTAGAATCACATGTTATAATGACTAGCTTCCTCGTCGTTATTATTTATATTCACATTGATATAATTGTTATTTGAACTTCATACCCAGATTCACTAAGTTCGCAAAGGAACTGAAGCGACTTATTTTTGCCTTGACCGTCAAGTTTATTTGGCATCGTCGCTCTTCGTCATCCTGGAGACGAACACTCGCTGGGTTGTTTATTGTCACTTGTACCCACACGCAGGCGCGACTTAATTATGTCTCCAGTAAACTGGCCCTCAAACAATTTACGAACCATTTAAACGTAGGTTATTTTGTGGGTGCAAAGTTAGGAAATCTTTAAAAAAAAACATTGTCTGTATTTCAAAAGTAGAGGTTTCCTAACTCTTAAAAATGTTTGAATAATTATACTACTCATATTTCTCATGTTTGTTAGGTAGGCACATTCTCTCAAGTTCTTTTTTTTATTTATAAAAGAAAACACAATGTACAAAGTACAAACAGGCAACTGTAGGATAAACAACACATGAAGACATACAGGACAAACATAACAAAGTAATAAGACATGAAAACAAACCAAACATACACAATAACAACCAAGAATGACACCAGCACAGGTGCGGAAGCCCGCGGGGACACCGGATTCGGCAGAGGAGAAGAGGCGTGCACAGGCGAGGAACCCATCGAGGAAGACGGCAGGGTGAGGGGAGGGAGGGAGGGGGGGGGGGGGTTGTGCACACACACCACCACCCCGTCACATTCACCACCATCCGTACATACCAGCCCACCAGCCGAGGAACCCGGGACCACCACCGGGACAGCAGGCGGCAGGGAAACCTCCCCACCCACTCCTCCACAAGGCGACAGGTCCTGCTTCACCAACGGGGGCAATCCTCTTCACGAAATAAGTTAACCGGAACAGCCGCCACCCCAGTACAAGCGGCCGCCTGGTGCCCTGCAAGGCCACAGCGAAGACATGTCCGTGGCTGCCCTGCATAGACGGCCCGCATAGTGTAGCCCAGCATGGCTACACGGTCTAATTCGTCTCTGACCTCCTTATTAATGTCCTTGTCTTGTGGTAACATGAGGGACTTTTTCGTCGTCTTCCTGTTTATTATTATATGACAGGGAGCATCCTCCCAAGGAGGTGAGGTTCCTACAAGCAGGAGCTCACGGGCTCCTGCTTGTAGGAGGTAACATGACTAAGGTTTGAAGTCCAAGTACCGTTGGATTTCTTAGACCTCCTAGAATTAGGAACAACTTTGTGGACTAGTAGGCCGTAGTTTACGGCCGTAGTCTTAATATAAGGCGTGATCCCCTTTATCAAAACAGCTCTCCTTAAAGATATGCGACCTTTAATTATAGTGTGATTCCCGTAACAGTAAGTGTCCCCTTAAAATTAATCTGTTTCCTTTAAAATATAGTTTTGTGTTCATTTAAATATAGTTCAGGTCAGTTGTAAGTTAGTCATAAGAAAATCCTAAGTATAGATTTTCTCTTTATTTATTTTTTTAATAATTAATTTTCAGGTAAGTAATTGAGTACGGTGATTGCATACTCTTTTGTGACTTCTGGACATTTGGTTAGCTGTAGATTGCTCCCAAAATCTCTGGATAACATTATATAAATTTGCGGAAAAAGTGTGTTTAAATTTTTGTTGGAAACAAATTCTTAAGATAATTTTGTGGTGTTGGAAATTGTTGGTAGCGCCGCAGAGTTAGTGCGACTGTATTTGGTCCATCTCTGTATCGCGCTAAGAAAGCTCTGTGGTGAGTTAGTTAGTTTAGTGCATTTATTATGCACCCCATATCCATCTTGTGGGCGGTAGTGGAAAGGGTTACAGTGTCACATAATGGGCTCAGGGACTGAACCCCACAATTCATTTAGCTAAGTAAGTTACAATCTTGATGAGCTAGTTACAAAATTCAATATAAGTCGTTACATCAACAATGGGTTCGAGATCGACCTCAAGTACTCTGTGGTGAAAAAACAAACATTACAGTGATCTGTGAAAAATTGTGGTGTGCGGAAAATGGTGTGTCTATATTTGATACCAGTTATTCACGGTGTTGCGTCGGGTGCTAAAATATTGTGATAAGATCATTTAATTTCAATGTTTAAGCGACTTAGCGGGACATTGTAACTCAGCGCCGGTCCTGTAAGCGTTTCCAAATTATGTAAATTTCATCTAGTGTACAAGCGACTAGTAATTGCTTTTATTATTTCAACAACTAAGTGTGCGCCAAGAGAATATATATATTTTATAATTTTGGAAAAGTGAATAACTTGGAAATTAAGGAAGAGCGCAAGACAGATGTGTGTTAGCGCCGCGGTGTGTCAAGCCATACATCGGTAATTTATACAGTGCACTACAGTTGCCTGTACCAGCAAGCAAGTGTATTTTATTTACAATAAATTACCAGCGGTTAATGTAAATTAATAATTTTTTATTAAAATGTTTAATTAAATATTATTTTTTATTAAAATGTTTAATTAAATATTATTTTTTTATTAAAATGTTTAAATATAAATTTGTAATTAAATAATTTATTGTAAAATAATTAATTTCGTTATAGTGGACTATATAGTTATAGTTCGTTACAATAGCTGATGTAACATCAGCTATTGTTACATCAGCTTCACCTCACATCAACTCTTTCCTCACATCAACCCACTTGGCCTCACCCACTTACTTCACCCACTTCACCTCACCCACTTGGCCTCACCCCCTTGCTTCACCCACTTGGCCTCACCCACTTAACTGCTTTACGGCCCTTGCTACTTGGGGCGAGTTACAGCCCCGCTCCTGTGCCAGGTAAGTCCACTACGGGCTCACCATAGCCCGTGCTACTTGGAACTTTCAGTTCCCAGTAGCTGAATCTTAAACAACAACAACATTGCTACTTGGAACTTTTGTTTCGAGAAGCTGAATCTAAAACAACGTTTGTTAGATTTAAAAAACCCTACAGGCCAAGATTGATCTATCTTAAAGTCTTCCATTATCTTGAGTTATCTCAACATTGTTATCAACGCAGCTTTTGACTACTGTAAGGAGGTATGACATGGAACATATGGAAAGGGCGTCATTAGAGGGCGGAAAGGGTGCGCCTAGGAGCAGAAGCTTGACCCAGCAAGTCCGTCTAGGAGAGTACACATTGAATGAGAAGCCACCGGGGAAAGCTGTGAACTCATATGAGTCACTTGCTAGGGTTGTGAGGAATTTTACGCTAAGGTTTATCTGGAACTCATTAAGCGCATGATGCGAAGTGGATATAACCTTTTAGCAAATGCCTGGAGTACAGGTGGGTTTATGGTGCTCCCCACAGTGGCTTGTCTTCCTCCAGGATTAGCCTAAATAGTAAACTCCAGCCCCACTAGCAATAAAACTCACATAACGTGTTCCTTGCGGTGATAACGCTGGAACATAACTCGACCCAGGGCTTCTCCGCTCCCTCCCCCCACAATGTCCTGGGTTTGGTCTTTACAACCAGTTGACTTGCTCAATTCGGCCATTCACTCCTAAGTTTCCTCGCAGTACGTTCCTCGTTGTTCTTGTGAGGTCACCAATATAACTCGTTGACGGCCCTGTGCCACGTGGTCCAAGTGTTGGGATGACGCGGAGATACCAAGCTAAGCCTGCTCTTTATTCCCGGTTCATGTTCCCTTTGTGAGTGCTAAGACCCGGCCATGTTTCCAGGATGGCTGTTAAAACCATGTTATGTTCTCTGGTATGTGTTGCTCTCAAGTCTGCCGGTGTGAGGGTGTTTGAGTAGCGGGCCGCGTGGAATCGGGTCACCGTATTCTCACGTAGATAACTGTACGGGTCACCAACACCGGGTATCACTATCACCACAAACGCCAGGGACCATCGTCATCGCAAACATCAAGCAACAACATCACCACAAACACCAGGCTTCAACACACACACACACACACACACACACACACACACACACACACACACACACACACACACACACACACACACACACACATACACATACACATACACACACACACACACACATACACACACACACACACACACACACACACACACACACATGGGGCGCCTGGTGGCTGAGTGGACAGCACGCTGGATACGTAGTCCTATGGACTGGGGATCGATCCTCGACGATGGCGGAAACAAATGGGTAGAGTTTCTTTCACCCTGATGCCCCTGTTACCTAGCAGTAAATAGCTACCTGGGAGTTAGTCAGCTGTCACGGGCTGCTTCCTGGGGTGTGTGTGTGGTGTGGGGAAAAAAAAGGTAGTTAGTAACAGTTGATTGACAGTTAAGAGGCAGGCCGATGGAGCAGAGCTCAACTCCCGCAAGCACAACTAGGTGAATACAGAAGTGCCAAGAAGCTGCATCAGGTCCCGGCTCAAAAGGAGAAAAATGAAAAGCAACAGAAGAATCTATGGTTAAACCAGGAATGTAAGGTAGCGAAGCAACTGAGTACAAGAACATGAAGAAACTACAGGAATAACAGAACACCAGAGAGCAGGGAGAGATACCAGAGGGCCAGGAATGAGTACCTCAGAGTGAGGAGGGAAGCAGAGAGACAGTATGAAAATGGCATCGCAAGTATAGCCAAAATCCAATCAAAACTGCTTCACAGCCACATCAGGAGGAAAACAGCAGTGAAGGAACAAGTGATGAAACTGAGAAAAGGGGGTGAACAGATACAGAGAGAATGACAAGGAGGTGTGTGAAGAACTCAACAAGAGATCCCAGGAGGTGTTCACAATAGAACACGGAGAAGCCCCTGCATTAAATGAGGCGACAAACCAAGCAACCTTGGAGGAATTTGAGCTCACCAGTGATGAGGTGAAAAGGAATCTGTTGGAGCTGAATGTGACAAAGTCTGTTGCGCCTGACAGAATCTCACAGTGGACACTAAAAGAGGGTGCAGAAGCACTAAGTGTGCCATACTCTATGGTGTATAACAGGTCACTGGCAACAGGAGACCTACCGTAGACCGACCTTATAGTCCCAATATACAGAAAGGGTGACAGCTAGTGTAATCCCAACATACAAAAAGGATGACAGGCAAGAGGCACTGAACTACTGGCCAGTTTCCCTAACTTGCATACCAAGCAAGGTGATGGAGAAGATCGTGAGGAAAAGACTCGAATAGCATCTGAAGGGAAAGAGCTTTGTAGCACAACCAGCATGGGCATGGGGATGGTAAATCGTGCCTCATCGGCTTAATAGAATTCTATGACCAGGCGACAAAAATTAGGTAAGAAAGAGAAGGGTAGGCAGACTGCATTTTCTTGGACTATCAGAAAGGCTTTGCCACAGTACCCCATAAAAGGCTACTACAAAAGTTGGAGAAACAGGCAGGAGTAAAAGGTAAGGTGCTCCAGTGGATAAGGTAGTATCTAAGCAACAGGAAACAACGAGTAACTGTGAGGGTGGCGAAAACATCAGAGTAGCGAAATGTCACCAGCAGAGTCCCACAGGGCTCTGTACTTGGACCCATCCTGTTTCTGATATATGTAAACGATCTTCCAAAACAGTATAGACTCATTCCTCTCAATGTTTGCTGATAATGCAAAAATTACGAGAAGAATCAGGACAAATAAAGATAGGCAGAGACTACAGGACGATCTGGACAAACTGGTCTAGAAAGGGCGGGAGGAATGGTCCAGAAAATGACTATTAAAGTTTAACTCGGGAAAGTGTAAAGTAATGAAATTAGGCGAAGGAAGCAGGAGGCTGAACACGAGGTACCATCTGGGAGGTGAAATCCTGCAAGGGTCAAATAGAGAGAAAGAGCTGGCGGTTGATATCACACCGAGCCTGTCCCCAGAGGCCCACATCAAAAGGATATCATCAGCGGCATATGCTAGGCTGGCCAACATAAGAACTGCCTTTAGAAACTTGTGTAAGGAATCGTTCAGGACCCTGTATACCACTTATGTCAGACCAATCCTTGAGTATGCAGCTCCAGCCTGGACTCCATACCTAGTTAAACACAAGACAAAGTTAGAGAAGATTCAGAGGTATGCCACCAGACTAGTCACAGAACTGAGAGGTATGAGCTACGAGGAAAGGCTACGAAAGCTAAACCTCACGTCCCTGGAAGACAGAAGAGTATGGGGAGACATGATAACAAGCTACAAAATTCTCAGGGGATTTGACAGGGTGGACAAAGTCACTATTTAGCATGGGTACAACACGAACAAGGGAACACAAGTAGAAACTTTGTACCCAAATGAGCCAAAGAGACATTAGAAATAATTTGTTCAGTGTTAGAGTAGTTAACAAATGGAATGCAGTAAGCTGTGATGTGGTGGAGGCTGACTCTATACACAGTTTCAAATGTAGATATGATAGAGCCTTATAGACTCCCGAATCTGTACACTAGTTGAGTGACAGTTGAGAGGCGGGACCAAAGAACCAAAGCTCAACCCCCGCAAGCACAACTAGGTGAGTACACCACCGCAAGGCCCAGCGGTGGGTTTGCGGCTGAGTGGTCAGCGCTCTGGGGTCGTAGTCCTAAGGGCCCAGGGTCGATCCCCGGCAGTATCAGAAACAAATAGGCATAGATATTTTCACCCTGGTGTTCCCTGTTCACCTAGCATTAAACAGGTGCCTGGGAGTTAGACAGCTGCTACGGGCTGCTTTCTGAGAACGTGTGAGAGAAATATATGTAGTAGACATAAGAGAGGGAAAATAAATTGATTAGAAAGGAGGGGACCAAGAGCTAATAGCTCGATTCTGCAGATACAAATAGTAAAAAAAAGTACAAAGAGAATATACACATATGGTGACCACCAGTTTGTCCCTCCCACCGTCCTCTTCTTGTCCCCCTCTTCCCCTTTTGTCACAACATTTATTGTCAGAAATCATTGAAGAACTCTTTAGGAAACTCACCAACTATTTAACATTTGATTTAATGAAAATTGTCTGTGGTTCTCTATAAATGCTAATATTTCTTGAAGTATTTAACTTAGGCCGACCACGACTAGCCCACGACTGTACCCAAGATCATTCTCCCTGCAAAGTTTGGTGAGGCTAGCCCAAAGTATCTGGCCTCCAACCTTAGACAGATAGTTTCAGTTTGAGGCCATAAAGTAGAAGTTGTTAGGCGTATTCCATCGAATACTGGTAGGTAAGGCTTAGGACCGTAAGTTGGTGTTATATGTAGCACAGAACTGTCTTGAGTGACATGAAACACAAGTTTTTCCTGAATCTCCGTTTGCAAACGCAAAAATTTTTGCTATCGCCTGTCATATACACAAAACGCTTAATAGATCATCTGAGTTGTAACACAAATCCCATAATAGATCGTCTTGTAACAGGAGTGTTGTAATTCCGTCTAGTTTCATAAAACTATCGCGATCATTTGTTATTCAACACAAAATCTGTTGTTATCGCTCATCTTTCAACACAAAGTTTCAGGACATTACAACTGTTGAAAACATTCACCAATAAATGAAGACCATTACTGTTAAACTTTGCACGTAAATGCCGTCGCAATTTCCACGGCAACTTTGGCTGATAGCCTTTGACTCCAGCTTTCCCTCGAGTTAAGAGACTCGACCAATTATAGTGCTCCTCCTTGAACATTGTTCTTAAACTAGAACAATTGACAGACTCCCCCTTCCTTATCTTTGGTAATCTAGAATCAGTATATATTGTTACAATACTACTAACAATATCGCCTGACAATTTCTTGATTTCTCACTGGAATAAAAGGTTAAGGAGTACTTCCCACCAAGATCAATGAGGTTCCTGGATTCCCTCGTTAGGGCACTGAAAGGCACTAGACGAGCTCTCACGTTAAATCCCATTTTTTCTCTCAGAACAGTATAAGATGACTGTTGCGGTTTTCATTATAAAAGACTGAACAAGAGTGTATCCACAAGTGCTCTGAGAGAACTAGCCTCCACCTCCTGCCGGGCGAGAGGGGCTCCCGAGACCTCTTCCACTTCCTGCAAGCCTGATATAGATGGCCGTTTCTCCTAGATAACTAAGTAATTATGGGGAAAAAACACTAATCCAGTACGACTCTGTAGTGCTTGGAAGGGATAAGAGGACAAGGATCGGGAATAGAACTGAGGGAAGGAACGGTGCCCAAGCACTAATGTGTAGCATTATACTACACAACTATCCAGCATTATGCTACACACCTGTACAGCATTATGTTACACACACCTGTACAGTATTTGGCTACATACACCTGTACAGCATTAGGCTACACACACCTATACAACATGAGACTACACACACCTGTACAACATTAGGCTACACACACCTGTAGAACATGAGGCTACACACACCTGTATAGCATTAGACTACACACACCTCAACAGCATTAGGCTACACACACCTGTACAACATTAGGCTACACACACCTGTACAACATTAGGCTACACACGTGTACAACATTAGGCTACACACACCTGTACAACATTAGGCTACACACATGTACAGCATTAGGCTACACACACCTGTACAACATTAGGCTACACACACCTGTACAACATTAGGCTACACACGTGTACAGCATTAGGCTACACACACCTGTACAACATTAGGCTACACACGTGTACAGCATTAGGCTACACACAACTATACAACATTAGGCTACTCACAAAAACCCTGTGGTCACCATCACACCAAAATCTCTGTAACAATAAAACAGTTGCTGAACATTGTTCGCCAAAATGTTACACATAAACATTTTAGTATTATAAGCATGAATTTAGTAATTTTGAATTCTCTCATTGGCAGCCTTATTCGCGGGAACCTTAACTTGGCCAGCCTCGTCCAAATTTATTTACCGAGAAAAGTCATTATATAAATAATGACATTATTTATGTCATTATTATAAATAATTATAATTATTCATTATATATATATCACTCATTATATAAATAATGAGTGGAGGAAAAAGGTGTTAATATTATTCGTAGGAACCGAAGATTTGAAAAGATTAATACAAAATACATAATTTGTGAACCGTTTTTGGTGCCTTTCGAAATTATCCTCTTTGTCGTCGACGGTGAAGGATTTTCACTGCCCCTTGGGATTCACTTTCACTCGTCCTGATTGAAGAGAAACTCACTGGTGGATGGGATGTCCTATTCCAGTAGGAACATCCCAACCACCAGTGCCCTCAGAAGTCCAAGAGAAGGACTCCTTTTCCTCGGGAAGACAGAGACGAGACAGCCCACACTCAACGGCGATGAACATGGCTGTCGACCTTCACGCGAGCCGACAAGGACAAGAATTTGATTAAAGTTAACTTCTTTTTTGAGTCTTCTAACCGGTCTAACTAGCAGTCTAAGTGCTTCCATTTGCTTAGTGTCAGTATTACGACGAGCTATCAAGTTATCGAAATTAATGGTAAACTAATAGTTATTCAAGCATTTATTTTCTACAACTTTTCGCTCCACTCTGGAACATAAGGTACACTTTTGTGTTAAAGGGGTTAAGTTGTATGGGGTAAAGTGAAGGGTTGAAGGAATAGGGGTGGGTGGTGGAGGAGGGCAATTAAACATTGGGAAAGCCGTTATGTAAAACTCTGGTACTCTTGGGCAGGTAGACCTCGGTAAAGATGTCGTTATCTAGTGATGTTTGGTGAGATCTTGATCTGAATGTCACAGGATAGCGAAGTCGTTATTCTATATATTTAAAGTGAGTCTTTTTCTTCTGATAAATATAGCTTCCAGGATTTGCCATCTTCTTTGGTCATTGGTAGATTCCAGTATTTTTTTTGTAATCTACTAGCGTGTTGCTAGTGAGTGTTGTGTTACGCTCATATTGCATACGGTTTCTAAGGGCACCAGCTTGTACATGGCAGGTCAGTTTGTCAAAAGCTTTGTGGTGGTCATACCACTATATGCAGATCGAAGATGACATCCTTCATGTGGGCCATGTAAATTGGTATACCTCGTTTGCTTTTTAGACGGGGTTGTATTGTTTATTGGGGCTATTATTTAATAGCCCCAACCGCACCATTGATCGTCATCATTGATAGATGATCAATGGTGTTGTGTTCACGATACTGTGTACGTTTACGGGTGATTCTCGACGTCATGGGTTCGAATCCTGGCCGGGTCAATTAGAGTTCTTATATATTATATATTGAGATTATATATATATATATATATATATATATATATATATATATATATATATATATATATATATATATAACTAAGAATATATATATTCTTAGTGATATATATATATATATATATATATATATATATATATATATATATATATATATATATATATATATATATGTGTGTATATATATATGTATAGTAACCATAAATCTTGACAACATAATTAACCCCGTCCTCTTGACTTCCCACAGTTCCTAATAATTGCCAGGAACCTCTACAATGTAGATCTCCCGAGCGAGAGATTGTCTCCTAGTCGCATGTTAGTCTAGCTACACCTTAAGATATACTGAGAAGTTCCTAAGACCTTGCTAGTCTATATGTAATGGCGGTAGAGTATGGCCTACTTTGTTACTTTTCCTTATGAATACTATTTAAAAGAAGATCAGTAGGAGCGATGGGATGAAAGGTGTTATCAAATCTTCTACCAAGTTCGAGCTCAAAAGAAAACAAAAATACTGGATCAAATATATGGAATAGAAGATGGACTGGGCAGGACGTGTTGGTAAGTTACAGGGAAGGCTGACTTGAACTTGATGGCCCTCGCGGGAGAACTCACACTGGTGAGAACCATACTGTCTCCTAACTCAAGTGAGGTGAGGTGTAGGCACGGACACGCAGACACGTAGAGAGAGAGAGAGAGAGAGAGAGAGAGAGAGAGAGAGAGAGAGAGAGAGAGAGAGAGAGAGAGAGAGAGAGAGAGAGAGGAGGAGGAGGGAAGAGATGTATATGAATGTATGCATGTAAGAGATGCACAGGAAATGTGAGGAAGAATACACACACACACACACACACACACACACACACACACACACACACACACACACACACACACACACACACACACACACACACACACACACACTACGGCAGTTCTTCACTAGAAAGAACTTTTTCAGTGGAATGGATTAGAAGTGATGAAGGTGAAGGCAGACTCCATACATAGTTTCAAAAGTAGATATGATAGAGCCCAGTAGGCTCAGGAATCTGTACACCAGTTGATTGACAGTTGAGAGGCGGAACCAAAGACCCAGAGCTCAAACCCCGCAAGCACAACTTGGTGAGTACACATGGAGTCTTCACTGCTGAGCCTGAACAGTGAACTCCCTCTCTGGGAGCTAACTATTCAGGCTCAGAACCACTCGCAGCTCCTATTAACAGGTTTAATAGAAGTCTACGACCAGGTGATAAAGATTAAGTAATAAAGAGAAGGGTGGCAGACTGTATTTTCTTGGACTGTCAAGAACTTCTTAAGCCAGTACCCTGTAAGAGGCTTGTGCATAAGTTGCATAAGTTGAAGGGAGAAACAGGCGGAAGTAACAGGTAAGATACTCCAGTGGGTAATGGAGTACCTAAACAATAGGAAGCAGATAGTTACTGTGAGGGGTGAAACCTCAGACTGGCATATTGTCATCAGCGGAGTCCCACAGGGTTCTGTACTCGGGCCTATCCTGTTTCTGATGTACGTAAATAATCCCAGAGGGTATGGACTCTTTCCTCTCAAGTTTTGCAGACAATACTAAAATTATGAGAAGGTTTAAGACAGAGGAGGACAGAATGAGGCTACAAGATTACCTGGACAAACTGAAGGCATGACCCAACAAATGGCTGTTAGAGTTGAAAACACATACGGCAGTGATAAGCATACATGGCAGTGGTAAGTATATATGGCAGCGGTAAGCACATTCAACAGTGGTAAGTGTATCACATCGGAAAGTATATACGGTAGCTGAAAACATACATGACAGCAGTAAACATCAATGGTATCGGTTTGCATATATGACAGCTGTAAGTCCCTCTTTCCTTATCGCCCTCTCCTTCAATATCGCCCTCTCCTTCCTTATCACCCTCTCCTAGATTATCGCCCTCTCCTCCATTCACCTCGTGCACAAAAGTTCCATTGAGCTTCTCCGGGCCTCGCCGGGTGCTTGGGACTTCCTGATGTGTTCTTGTGTTGTTTTGTAAACATTGGCTTCCTGCTGCCGTGTGCTTCATTTGTCTTCGCTTTAATTGTTCACTCTCCCTCACTCACCTCTTTCTTCCCTCTTTCTCACTCACCCTACTTTTCTTCAACCTCATTTTCTCACCTCTTTCTTTCCCTCCCTTTCAGTTACCTCTTTCCTCCACTCTTCCTCACTAGCCTCATTTTTCATTTCTCCCTCATTCACGTTTTAATTTTTCTCATGCCACTAATTTTTCTTCCCCTCTCTTGTGCACTTGTTCCCTTTTCTCTCTATCATACACACATCTCTATTCACCTTGCTACACCATTCTTATTTCTTGCTCTCTCTCTCTCTCTCTCTCTCTCTCTCTCTCTCTCTCTCTCTCTCTCTCTCTCTCTCTCTCTCTCTCTCTCTCTCTCTCTCTCTCTCTCTCTCTCTCTCTTCTGTCTTATGCACTTCTTTCTTTCCCTCCCGCTCACTTTTTTCCACTCCCACTCGGTTCCACTTTATTGTGTAAAGCGAGAAAGCGCCCATAACCCTTCCTTTCAATCTTGTTCCGATAGGCTTACCTAGGATAGGTTTTAGGCTTAGTACAAATACCTAAGCCTAAAATCAAGTTGCACAATGTTTCTGAAGTTTGTGAAGGCTTGAGCCTAAAACTTAGCCAAGGTAAGCTATTGGAACAGGACTGAAACAAGGAGGGGGGGAGGGACAGGTTGTCGGAGCTTTATTGCTTTATAAACCTATGATATCCTATCCCAACCTAAGGTTAGTCCATCCCATCATAATTTATCCTAACAGAAACTAAATCTAGCTAAATTTAAGGAAATTTAGTATATCCCACACTAATTTATCCCACTAGAAGCTGAATCAACTTAAATCTAGGTAAATTTATCATATCCGAATTTATCCAACTTGAATTTTACCGATCCTAATTGAATTTAACCCATCCTAACGTATAATAGCCCATCCTACCCATGTGATATACTATCTAAGTTGCCCTTTTCCAACCTAGGTTAACCTAGCCAATCCTAATATCCTAATTCTACCCAATCGTAAACTAAATGCAGTTGAATTTATACAATCGTATACAATGCGTAGCTAAAGTCAGATAAATTTACCCAAATTTAACCTGTAATAAAATGTAATACCTATCGTAACCTATAATAACCTATCTTAACCTATGATGTCCCTTCCGAACATATAATATCCTTTCTCACCTTAGGTGACCAATCTCTACCTAATACATCCCGTCCAAATGTAAAGCACTGACGTTTTCCAATCCCCAGCCTCAAAAAGTTGGGTGGGTTGTTTAGGATTCGCAATTTTCTCTCTAGGCAAAAGAATTGGCCAAATTGTGAGAACGGGGGTGGGACCAGACTTGTTGCCGCCGACAGCTGGGGCAAGGAAACGCTGTCAGCTCGAGTTAGGCTCGTCTGCCTAATGATCTTAATGGAGATATCTGCTTTACTACCGGCCTGCGGTTCCGTCGGCCTGGCCCATAGCAGGTGGGGGGGTGCACAGATGTTCCGCTGCCTATTTGTGCCCTCGGGAACTGAGCTCCTGGGCCCTTGCCTTCTCGATGTTGTAGTGACTTCTCGACTTTGTTCTGCCTAATCTGTTTTTTTTCTTTGCAGGCTATGTGTAGAGTTAGCTCCCCTACTCTTAACCTATTATTCATTATTTCCTTTCACTTACTCCTCGTACACTGGTGAAGTAGTATGTACTGCTTCCCCACTCATCTCTGATCTACTTGAACATGAACATGAACTTGCTCTTTCCAGCCGAAGAGCCGATGTTGGTTTACATTCCAGCTAAGGAGACTGTTGGTTTACGTTTCAGCTAAGGAGTCTGTTGGTTTACATTCTAGCTGAGGAGACTTGATTTACATCCCAGTTGTGGAGACTGTGTTGGTTTACACTGAAGCTGAATAGACTGTGTTGATTGGTCAGATTATTCACAGTTAAGCCTAGGTAAAGGAGTCTTAGCTACGTTTATTTAAGCAAGGTTTACAATACAGGAATCAAGTCATTTACCAACAGTAACAAATCTCAGCTAATTTCTCAAGTTAATGAAGCTCATCTGAGCTCATTGCCCCAGGCTGCTGTTGGACAGTCATTCGCTCGAGACCGCGACGTTAGCTCTGCCAGCCCAAGAAATGCCGAGTGTTAGAAAGTACTACAAGGAACTACACTCGTTATTATTAATGATATTACACGTATTTTTTCGTTTGGGAGTACTTGGCTCTTGTCCCTGAAGTGAGGATGGTCTTCCTCGTCATGATCACATTATGTAGAATCATGTGGAATCTGGCCCACCCTAGCAAATGAGTTTGACAGCCCTCCCAGTCCAAGCTACTATGGACTATGAAAAGGTCACTGTTCATGGGTCATATTTATTTGGCCAATGCAATTTTGGTATGCGGATTTGAAATATTCTGATAAAATATTGGCATATCGATTAATATATATATATATATATATATATATATATATATATATATATATATATATATATATATATATATATATATATATATATATATATATATATATTTATATGTATGAGGGACTGAGTGCCATTTGGCGAAGTTGAATAATGCAGGTCATAAGTTCCGTGTTTGATAGGTGGCAAGACCGTTTACTTAGCGAGACTAAGCAAGGCTAAGCAACACCGTTTGCTTAGCGAGACTAAGCAAGACTAAGCAACACCCTTTGCTTAGCGAGACTAAGCAAGGTTAAGCAACACCGTTTACTTAGCGAGACTAAGCAAGGCTAAGCAACACCGTTTGCTTAGCGAGACTAAGCAAGGTTAAGCAACACCGTTTGCTTAGCGAGACTAAGCAAGGTTAAGCAACACCGTTTGCTTAGCGAGACTAAGCAAGGCTAAGCAACACCCTTTGCTTAGCGAGACTATGCAAGGCTAAGCAACACCGTTTGCTTAGCGAGACTAAGCAAGGTTAAGCAACACCGTTTGCTTAGCGAGACTAAGCAAGGCTAAGCAACACCGTTTGCTTAGCGAGACTAAGCAAGGTTAAGCAACACCGTTTGCTTAGCGAGACTAAGCAAGGCTAAGCAACACCGTTTGCTTAGCGAGACTAAGCAAGGCTAAGCAACACCGTTTGCTTAGCGAGACTAAGCAAGGCTAAGCAACACCGTTTGCTTAGCGAGACTAAGCAAGGTTAAGCAACACCGTTTGCTTAGCGAGACTAAGCAAGACTAAGCAACAAGTGAGCCCATTAACGCAGAGCCGTGGGTGGACACCACCACTTGGGGCTTGGGTCAGCGGACACTTCATTGATCTGCACTCTCCAAGCATTAGGGGAGACCTGATCCAGCAAGCTGTTGGTGAAGGCTGGCGTATTATCATATTACCAGCGTTGTATCACACATATTAATAATTTCAGAATATATATATATATAATTCAATGTTTATATGACGCCAAGAAAAGTTAACGGTTAATGTACATCTTTTATGAAGTTTTTGGGTTGGTCCAGAGAGGGCGTGCGTGTGGTGGGTCGAGGGGGAGTGGGCGCGGTGTAAGGGAAGGAAAAGTGTGTGGGTGTGGTGGGTCGGCGAGGAGTGGGCGTGGTGGGTCAGCCGGAGACTGGTACTAACGTCAAAAGAACCTTTTTTTTTTATCTTTCACAGGGATATTCCTGCGCGGACCTTGAGCCTCTGGCTGACCCGCTCCGCGTTTCTGATGTAAGCATCCCTCAGGGACCAGGCGGCCGGCGAGTCCTTAATCTGTCTTGTTTATTGGTTTGTGTATTCCATGTGTTGTATGCCATGTGTTGTGTCGCATGTGTTGTATTGACTGTGTTGTGTCCCATGTGTTGTGTCTTATGAGTTGTGTCTTATGTGTTGTGTCTCATGTGTTGTGTCACATGTGTTGCATTCCCTCTGTTGTATTCCCTCTGTTGTGTCCCATGTGTTATATTCCGTGTGTTGTATCCCATGTGTTGTATCTCATGCATTATTGTTATTATTATTCACCATAGTATTCACCTATTATTCACCATAAAGTGATTGCAAGCCTAGTGCTTCTGCTCCCTCTTATAGTATCCATGGTGAGACTCCATCTAGACTAACAACTTTTGTCCCCTTCAGTTCCAGCCAATGTTTCCTGACCTCACCAATGGTAATTCCTCCAGTGGTACCTGGTTTAATGCCCCCTCTCTTAGTTCACAAACTTCTTCTTGCTCTATTGTGAAGATTTGGAATCTCTTGTTGAGTTCATTTAACCTCCTTGTCATTCTCAGAGAGCTAGTCTGCCACTTTGCTGACTTTCATTACCTGTTCCTTTATTGACGGGGGGGTGTGAAGCAGTTTGGGGAGGGTTTTTGCTGTTCCTGCCATGTCATTTTCATAGTGGCTCTCTGCTTCTAAGCCTTACTCTGCGGTACTCATTCCTGCCACTCTGGTATCTTCTACTCTCCGGTGTTCTGTTATTCCTGTAATTTCTCAATGCCCTTGTACTTAGCTGCATTGTCTCATAACATCCCTGATTAAAGCATGGGCTCCTCCCTCGGATGTAGCTGTAGACAAACTTGTTTACAGCTTCCTGAAACTTACGGGAGATGTAATCCATCATGTCTTGTGCAGACTTTTCTCCGAGCTCTGTTACTCATGGTAATTCCGTAATGAACTTTATCTCTTCGTAATTACCCCTTCGGTATGTCCGTATTTGTTTTCTAGTCCCGTTCCTTGAGGAACCTATCCCTACTTTCACCAGATATTCAAGCGTCAATACACAGTGATCATTCATTCCCATGGTGGGCTTCCAAATTCATTTTCGTTTTGAGTGAATCCCAGGTCATGTCTAGCTGGCTACTACCTCTTATTCTTGTTAATCCCCTGACATGTTGGCTTAGAAAGTTTCACGTTGTCGCGTCCGATAGTTTTGTTCTCTCTGTTTCTGTGCCCCAGGGTAGCTCTTTGTTCTCCCAGTCTGTCATTCCATGGTAGAAGTCTCCCATGATTAGATATCGAGATGGATTCCTACAGGCGACAGAGGCTACCCTCTCTCGCATAGAAATATGCGTCCCATGTGTTGTGTGTGTGTCACAGTGTCACATGTGTCCCCATGTGTTGTGTGTGTGTCAGTGTCACATGTGTCCCATGTGTTGTGTGAGTCACATGTGTCCCATGTGTTGTCACAGTGTCACATGTGTCCCATGTGTTGTCACAGTGTCACATGTGTCTAATGTGTTGTGTGTCATAGTGTCACATGTGTTGTGTGTCACATGTGTCCCATGTGTTGTGTGTCACATGTGTCCCATATGTTGTGTGTCACATGTGTCCCATGTGTTGTGTGTCACAGTGTCCCATGTGTTGTGTGTCACATGTATCCCATGTATTGTGTGTCACAGTGTCCCATGTGTTGTGCGTGTCACAATGTCACATGTGTCCCATGTGTTGTGCGTGTCACAGTGTCACATGTGTCCCATGTGTTGTGATTCACAATGTCACATGTGTCCCATGTGTTTTATCAGTGTCAAATGTGTCTCATGTGTTGTGTGACAGTGTCACATGTGTCCCATGTGTTTTTATCACAGTGTGACATGTGTCTCATGTGTTTTGTCTCATGTGTTGTTTCATGGGTTGCCTCCCATGTGTTGTCTCATAGGTTGCGTCCCATGTGTTGTCTCGTGGGTTGCGTCCCATGTGTTGTCTCGTGGGTTGCGTCCCATGTGTTGTCTCGTGGGTTGCGTCCCATGTGTTGTCTCGTGGGTTGCGTCCCATGTGTTGTCTCATGGGTTGCTTCCCATGTGTTGTCCCATGTGTTGTGTCTCGTGTGTTGTCTCATGGGTTGCGTCCCATGTGTTGTCTCATGGGTTGCCTCCCATGTGTTGTCCCATGTGTTGTGTCTCGTGTATTGTCTCATGGGTTGCCTCCCATGTGTTGTCTCGTGGGTTGCGTCCCACGTGTGAGGGCGTCCCCTGGTGCATGGTGTGAGGGCGTCCCCTGGTTCATGGTGTGAGGGCGTCCCCTGGTTCATGGTGTGAGGGCGTCCCCTGGTGCATGGTGTGAGGGCGTCCCCTGGTGCATGGTGTGAGGGCGTCCCCTGGTGCATGGTGTGAGGGCGTCCCCTGGTGCATGGTGTGAGGGCGTCCCCTGGTGCATGGTGTGAGGGCGTCCCCTGGTGCATGGTGTGAGGGCGTCCCCTGCTGCATGGTGTGAGGGCGTCCCCTGGTGCATGGTGTGAGGGCGTCCCCTGGTGCATGGTGTGAGGGCGTCCCCTGGTGCATGGTGTGAGGGCGTCCCCTGGTGCATCGTGTGAGGGCGTCCCCTGGTGCATGGTGTGAGGGCGTCCCCTGGTGCATCGTGTGAGGGCGTCCCCTGGTGCATCGTGTGAGGGCGTCCCCTGGTGCATCGTGTGAGGGCGTCCCCTGGTGCATCGTGTGAGGGCGTCCCCTGGTGCATCGTGTGAGGGCGTCCCCTGGTGCATCGTGTGAGGGCGTCCCCTGGTGCATCGTGTGAGGGCGTCCCCTGGTGCATCGTGTGAGGGCGTCTCTGGTACGGGTCACGTTACCATGCTGGAGCTACAGATCCTGGAGAGGGCAGGGCTGAAAGGGTTGGACCAGGCGAACCTTTTCGAGGTAGGGCGGGGAACGGTGGGCTGCGTGGGGTATGCAAGGCTGGGGGATAAGATGTTATGTGGGGAGTGGCGGGCCTGAGCGGGAAGAGTTCGGGAAGGGTTGGGATGTGGTGGGCAGAAGTGGGGAATGGTGGGCCGAGGTGAGGAGTGGTGGGGTAAAGTGAGGTTTGGATTTCGGCAGTAGGTATAGTGGACCAAGTCAGGAATGGAAGGAGAGGGTGGTGGTCGGAATGTACAGATCAGGCAAGCAATGCGTGAACCAGCCATTCAAGGCGTTAATGCCTCTCTCCCGTCAAGCGAAGCGAGGGGCACTCTAGAGGCACTCTACACTAGGCGCAGATTGGCAACCAGTGCCCAAGTGTTTTCAAGATTACTCCCTGCACATGATGTTGTGGGGCAGATACTAAAGATTGGTACGGCCTGTGACCTTGGCTAAAAAGAGGGTGGTCTGGAAGACGCCGGAGAACTAGGGAAAGGACGAAGACATTAATTGTCAAGGCTATTGACCCCGAGCGGCCGATATGATCTTTAATATAGTGATGATCCGGAACCAAAAAGTGTGCTAAAGTAGAGGTGAGAGTCAGCGACAGAGCGATGACCCAGGGTGTGGTAGTGGAAATAACACGACAACTGCTTCCAGAGCTCCCTGGTGGGGAGACAGCCAAAACAACTTAATGGACTTTGTTGGTGACGAGTGTTTGTGTTTGAGTGAGCCTTGGTGCGTGTCTGAGTGTTTATACGTGGGTGAGTGTGTTTTTGCTCTTTTTATTTACTATTTGTGCCTGCAGGATCCAACTGTTAGCTCTTGGACTCCACCTTTCTAACCGTCGGTTAGGAAGGTCGACTCCAAGGCGGGGCTCTATATGCCCTCCCAGCACCTAGTCATTAATACCTGGCTCGCTAATTACGTCTCTCAGTATTAACATTTTCATAATACTTTTTTCTTACATGCTGTGAATGTAATTGGCTTCAACAACCTTTTCCTTCAGTGCATTCCACTCACCAACCACCCGTACAGATAACGAGAACTTCCTAATATCTCTTCCACTCAATTGCGTGTCCAGCTTCCACTGATGTTTCCTTGTCCTACCGCTTTTTAATTTGTCCACTTTGTCTATTTCCCTCAAAAATCTTGTATGTAGTTATCATATCCTCTGTTTTTTTTTCACTGTAAAGTTGAGAGCGTAAGCTCTCTCAACCTGTGTGTTGGTATGCATACGTTTTGCGAGCGTGTCCGCTCTATAAATGTTTGTGACACGTAGGTGCCAATAACTGTGTACAGGTGAGAGGAACTAATATGATAAACACACAGTTTTCCTCGCTTAACACTGGTACGTATCCCCAACCTGTCCTCTCGAGTTCTCACAGAGGACAGAAGATGATATGTATTAAATTGATCAATCCTGCTACTTGGCTTCCTCCCTTTCCCTCTATTCTCTTTCATTCCCCCTGCTCCCTACTATTCCCTTCTCCACCACACAAGTTTCTCCCCCTTTAAAGTATAAAAATAAGGGTACGTGAACTTCACATCAAAGCAATGTAGCCTAGAGACTTGCAACAAAATTTTTCTTTTGAATTCGTCATGCTTCGCACGGTATAAGAATACATCTTTGAAAATGTTGCTAATATATATATATATATATATATATATATATATATATATATATATATATATATATATATATATATATATATATATATATATATATGTATGTTTGGCTTGACATCACCGAGGCACTACACATCAAAAAGTCAACACCAGCAATCAACAGCCAATTAATACACAACTATATTCTACCTACTTCAAGACCCCGAACCAATATGGAAGCAGCAAGAGGAAGTATGGGCCAATAGACCTTTTGCAGTTACTTCCATTCATATGTTCACTTATCCAATTTATACCCGTTGTTTCGTGTTCTGTCCTAGCGACAACGCAACCTCCCCCATAGTGTCCACAACCACCATGGTCGGGGTCCTCCACACCACCACCACCATGGTCGGGGTCCTCCACACCACCACCACCATGGTCGGGGTCCTCCACACCACCACCACCATGGTCGGGGTCCTCCACACCACCACCACCATGGTCGGGGTCCTTCACACCACCACCACCATGGTCGGGGTCCTCCACACCACCACCACCATGGTCGGGGTCCTTCACACCACCACCACTATGGTGGGAACCTTGTGAGGGGCAAGAGACAGCTCCCATTCCTGGCGGTCAGTAACTGGAGACGCTGCGTGCGGCCGGCCCAAGGATTTATTGACATTTTATGCTCTATCGACGAGCTGCCACCCGACTCTTGTCTATACCCTCCTGCCCAAATGTGTTTTATTCTGTTCCTCTTCCAGTTTATATTTACGAGACATGCAAAAAGTATTCGGAATCCCCGTTATACCAACTGCTCTCTCAGCTTGGTGATTATCCTCGTTAGGATGCAATTAACTTAAACACTTCAGTTCAATCCAAACACAATATGAAGTACAATCTAGGTAAATTTAGATAGCATGATATACTGTTTGGCCTCCTTACGGGCCTAAGTTATGTTTTAACTAAACTATCAAGTTAGAAGTTAGTTATCAAGTTAGGGAGCCGGTCGGCCGAGCGGACAGCACGCTGGACTTGTGATCCTGTGGTCCCAGGTTCGATCCCGGGCGCCGGCGAGAAACAATGGGCAGAGTTTCTTTCACCTAATCTTACTGAAGCTTACATAAATACTCATACTCCGCCTAAGTAAAACAGAAACAAGCAACACTTAGTGGACCAGCCAGAGGGTTAGGGCCCGCGCAGGAATATCCCTGCAAAAAAAAAAAAACTTCTCACAGTACCTGGGGAAAGAGAAATATGGAAGTGTAAGGCAATAATGGCTTATCAAAGGACCAATTTTGGACGCAATGTCAGACCAGTCATGTAGTTATTAATGGTCATTCATTGATTCGTGACATTGATATAATTCATCATGCCAACCATGGAGCTCAATAATTCGTCAACTGTGGGGTCGATAAATAGCCATTTATATACTCATCAACTGATCAGTTATCAACACGATAAATGGTAAATGATGAACTTGACATTTACGGTATCAGGGCATTAATAACAAGGCAATCATTAACTGAATTATTGTTAGCCTTGTATTTGTTAAGTGATCAGTAAATCAATTATTAATTTACCAGTCAATTACTCATTATCTGTTGACCAGACCACACACTAGAAAGTGAAGGGACGACGACGTTTCGGTCCGTCCTGGATCATTCTCAAGTCGATTGTCGACACAGTGGACCTGAGAATGGTCCAGGACGGACCGAAACGTCGTCGTCCCTTCACTTTCTAGTGTGTGGTTTGGTCAACATATTTCAGCCACGTTATTATGACTCCTCGTCTGCACTCATTATCTATTCAGATTCAATAGAACATAGTAACTAGCTAATGAAGGCTTCTATAACTGGCTAATCAAGGATTCTATAACTGGCTAATCAAGGATTCTGTAACTGGTTAATCAAATACTCAGTAACGGGCCAACTGTGATATTAAGAACTAGCATATTAATGCCTTAATAACTGTCCAATCTCTGACTGGTAATGAAGTCATCAACTAGTCAGTGACTAATTACCTTCCATATTCCAGTCTCATTAACTGGCCTGGTTGGACGGGTCGCCAGTCAACGCTGTAATTGCCGCGGTCGACTCCGGGATGTAAATATATGAAAAATAAGGATTTACGAGTAAGCTTATTGACGAGGGTCGCGCTCTCTTTCTCTCTCTCTCTCTCTCTCTCTCTCTCTCTCTCTCTCTCTCTCTCTCTCTCTCTCTCTCTCTCTCTCTCTCTCTCTCTCTCTCTCTCTCTCTCTCATTCTCTCTCTCTCTCTCTCTCATTCTCTCTCTCTCTCTCATTCTCTCTCTCTCTCTCTCTCTCTCTCTCTCTCTCTCTCTCTCTCTCTCTCTCTCTCTCTCTCTCTCTCTCTCTCTCTCTCTCTCTCTCTCTCTCTCTCTCTTTCTCTCTCTCTCTCTCATTCTCTCTCTCTCTCTCTCTCTCTCTCTCTCTCTCTCTCTCTCTCTCTCTTGACCTCTCTCTCTCTTGACCTCTCTCTCTCTTGACCTCTCTCTCTCTTGACCTCTCCCTCTCTCTCTCTCTCTCTTGACCTCTTGACCTCTGGTTCTTGTAATTAATATTCTGGTCTTTCCTGTGTGTACCTGTTAATAATTACCTGTTTTGAAACAAAACCATGGGAGGCCAAGGGGAATATGGGTACAAACTTGAGGGAATTTAGACAAATTATTTTTAGTGTAAGGTTAGCGAACAACTGGATTGGACTACAGGGGGAAATAGTAGAAGCTAAAACAATGATTACTTTCAAAATTAAATATGAAAAAATAGGTAAAGCCGGGAGTCTGCATAGTAGTTAACTGACAGCTGATCTGGCAGGGTACAGCTGGAGTCACCATTCTCAACCCTGCAATCATATGTAGTGTACACACACACACACACACACACACACACACACACACACACACACACACACACACACACACACACACACACACACACACACACAGGAGGAAGCTACAAGATGACCTAGACAGACTGAATGATTAGTACAACAAATGGTTACTAAAGTTCAACCCGAGTAAATGCAAGGTAATGAAACTAGGCGGTGGAAACAGGAGGCCAGACACAGGATACCGAATGGGAGATGAAGTACTGCATGAAATGGACAGAGAGAAAGATCTAGGAGTTGATATCACACCAAACCTGTCTCCTGAAGCCCACATAAAATAATTACATCTGCGGCATACGCGAGGCTGGCTAACATCAGAACTGCCTTCAGGAACCTGTGTAAGGAATCATTCCGAACCATGTATACCACATACGTGTGACCAATCCTTGATTATGCGGCCCCAGCATGGAGCCCGTACCTTGTCAAAACACAAGACGAAGCTGGAAAAAGTTCAGAAATATGCCACTAGGCTAGTCCCAGAACTAAGAGGCATGAGTTACAAGAAAAGGTTCCGTGAGATGCACTTCACGACACTGGAAGACAGAAGAGTAAGGGGAGAGATGATCACTACCAACAAAATTCTCAGAGGAATTGACAGGGTAGATAAGGATAAACTTTTTAATACGGGTGGTACGGGAACAAGGGGACACAGGTGGAGGCTGAGTACCCAAATGAGTCACAGGGACGTTAGATAGAACTTTTTCAGTGTCAGAGTAGTTAACAGGTGAAATGCATTAGGCAGTGATGTGGTGGAGGCTGACTCTATACACAGTTTCAAATGTAGATATGATAGAGCCCAGTAGGCTCAGGAATCTGTACACCAGTTGATTGACAGTTAAGAGGCGGGACCAAAGAGCCAGAGCTCAACCCCTCGCAAGTACAACTGGGTGAATACACACACACACACACACACTAATAGCCAGTGTGTGGTCCAACACGACTTAAAAGAGATTATCGGACCAACGTAACAATAGGGAAGACAGATGAAGCAGATCAGCTGTCGAAAGCCTGAGAACGAACGGAACGTGACCCCGCTCGCTGATCCACCTAACTGTCGGAGATTGGCGTGTGTCAGTTGTGTGTATCCCTCGATAATACACAAAGGATATGGCTTGTTACCCATCGTAATTTAACGAGGATCAGATGTGAAGCATGTGGCGTGCTGGGACAGGTGGCAGGGAGTTTGGGGTCATGGTGGGGGTAGGAAGCTTGGGGTCAGGGGGGGGGGTAGGGAGCTTGGGGTCAGGGTGGGGGGTAGGGAGGCTGGGGTCAAGATGGGGGTAGGGAGCTTGGGGTCAGGGTGGGGAGGAAGGGTGAGTGCTCAGGACTGGTTGGTCATCTGTTACCTAAGCATTAGCATCTGCATATCTGCTGTCTCTGCATCACGTCTCTACATCTGCCTGAGCACCACCATCTTCTGCCTGAGCGCCACATTTGCTGTCTCTTCAAGTGCGTCGCTTTCTACTGCCTATCGCATATACTGCGTGTGCATCAACATATGTTGCCTGGCCATCTCTTTTCCTACCTGAGCATCTTCATATTCCTGAGCATATCTGAGCATCACAATTTAATGTCTAAGGATCATCTGCCTAAGTATCACCATCTCCTGCCTGAACAGCATAGCAACCTGAGCATCATTTCTGCATAAGCATTATATCTGCTTGAGCATCACCACCTGGTGCCTGAGCATCACCACCTGGTGCCTGAGCATCACCACCTGGTGCCGAGCATCACCACCTGGTGCCTGAGCATCACCACCTGGTGCCTGAGCATCACCACCTGGTGCCTGAGCATCACCACCTGGTGCCGAGCATCACCACCTGGTGCCTGAGCATCACCACCTGGTGCTTGAGCATCACCACCTGGTGCCTGAGCATCACCACCTGGTGCCTGAGCATCACCACCTGGTGCCTGAGCATCACCACCTGGTGCCTGAGCATCACTACCTGGCGCCTGACCATCACCACCTGGGGCCTGAGCATCACCATCTGGTGCCTGAGCATCACCACCTGGTGCCTGAGCATCACCATCTGGTGCCTGACCATCACCACCTGGTGCCTGACCATCACCACTTGGTGCCTGAGCATCACCACCTGGTGCCTGAGCACCACGTCTGCCTAAGCAGCACCATCTCCCATTGTATCACATCTGCCTGACCACCGCTATAAGCTGCCTGAGCATCACATGTGCTGTTTGCGTGTGCGCACACTGGTAGCTCATTGCAAACTAAGCTTGCTAATAACCATTTCACAGAGATGCATTATATTTCCTACAGATAAATAAACAAACATTTCAAGGCAGTGAGATGGTAAACACCAGAAAATGTATTTAACATTTGATTTGATAAATCTTTCACAGCTTTATCTAGTCAGTAATATTGCTTCCTTCACTAAGCATTCATAAGTCTGGCATCTCGGGAAGCCAATTACAGCCGCCTGATTATACCAAAGGAGAAAGCTTATAAAGCTAAGGCTTAGCATTGGTATAATTGGAAGCCATAAGCAATCGTCTTTAATATGTCTCCCTGACATTCATCTGCTTATCTTCTTCACCGGTGAGTTCTCCTTCCCTCTGCCTCTCCTCTTCCTTTTCTCACATTCCCTTTGACCCGTTATTCTACCCCCTCCTGTTCCCCTCTACTCTCACCCACACCTCTACCCCTTCCGTCTCCTACTCTCATTCACACCTCTACTTCCCCACCATATCTATCACCCTTTCCTTCCTCCTGACCTCTACCTCTCCTATACCCTCTCTCCCTCAGCCTGCTTTTATCTCCTTCCATTTTACTTTCTCCCTTCTCTCTTGCTTGATACCTGCTTGATCCTATCCCCAACCTTCCTCCTTCCCTCCTTTCTTCCCCTCTACCTTCATCCTTTCCTACCCTTTCCCTCCCTTCTTCCCTCTCTCTACATCCTCCATTACCCACTCCCTCATGTAAGATTTTCTATTTGCATTTCAACGCAACATGTCACCAATGGACTGTCTCTCTCTCTCTCTCTCTTGGTGTAATACGCAAATTATCGATTATTTCCCTCAACTGTAAATCTCTGTGGTTCTTGGTAAGATGTGAAGCTTGGAGTTTAGCAGTAGACGCGGGGGCATGCTGATGCAACCCGTCCTCATTAACAACGGCCAGAGTCCATTCCATGCACCCGCCAAGCCCCATGTTTATGAATGAAAAACGGTTTACACACGACTCTCAACTGATGACGTCCGAACACTTCCGGAATAAGTGCTTCGCTGACGACTTTTGTTCGAACCACAACGGTGTAAATGCTACACTCACGTACTAAAAATTCAAATAATCGGCAACAGAACCTAAACACCTAACCTAACCAGTCCCTAAATATGCACAGTAGTATGCTAATATATAACAATATTAATTTATATATGAGAAAATTCCCATTTTGAATGAACAGCATTTTAAAATTGATGAATACGTCTTTGGGGTCGACCTCTGGGTGGCATGGACTTGGTATTATAATGGGTTGCGCAGGAACAAGCACATACTCACGATTTCACAGGATTTACCTGAGCGACTCTCTGGTCCTTCCCAGAGTGAAACACGGAATGGTCATATAAATACAATCTGTAAACATTGAGTTTGTTCTGGAGGCTAAAATGGCATCAGTAACATAAAACTATGAGTTTGTTTTTATTAAAGTATGTTTTTGGAGTTTAATATGTAAATTAATATGAGGGGGGAACTTTCTTTCCAAGTTTCAGTAATATGAAACGCAAAGAGGAAAGTTCGCGCGGAGTGTTGGTGGGCTGAATGACGAACCTTGCCAGACTGTGTGTGGGGGCGGCCACACCTGACCCGGTGTGGGCGGGCGGCCACACATGACCCAGTGTGGGCGGGCGGCCACACATGACCCGGTGTGGGCGGGCGGCCACACATGACCCAGTGTGGGCGGGCGGCCACACCTGACCCGGTGTGGGCGGGCGGCCACACATGACCCGGTGTGGGCGGGCGGCCACACATGACCCGGTGTGGGCGGGCGGCCACACATGACCCGGTGTGTGGGGGCGGCCACACATGACCCAGTGTGGGCGGGCGGCCACACATGACCCGGTGTGGGCGGGCGGCCACACATGACCCGGTGTGTGCGGGCGGCCACACATGACCCGGTGTGTGGGGGCGGCCACACATGACCCAGTGTGGGCGGGCGGCCACACATGACCCAGTGTAAGCGGGCGGCCACACATGACCCGGTGTGGGCGGGCGGCCACACATGACCCGGTGTGTGCGGGCGGCCACACATGACCCGGTGTGTGGGGGCGGCCACACATGACCCAGTGTGGGCGGGCGGCCACACATGACCCGGTGTGGGGGGTTGGGCACTCATGACGCGTTTTCAGGCTACAAAGACTAGCAGTGCCTCGTCCTACACCACACAACACCAGCAGTGCCTCCACACAACACCAGCAGTGCCTCGTCCTACACCACATAACACCAGCAGTGCCTCGCCCTACACCACATACGTTAGTGGTTACTTTTGTGTTATGTTAGTGGTTACTTACAGGAATTAAACCTCACGTCACTAGAAGAGAGAATAGTTAGAGGAGACATGATAACCACCTTCAAAATTCTGAGAGGAATTGACAAGATAGATGAA
Organism: Procambarus clarkii; assembly: GCF_040958095.1. Classification (NCBI taxonomy): domain Eukaryota; kingdom Metazoa; phylum Arthropoda; class Malacostraca; order Decapoda; family Cambaridae; genus Procambarus; species Procambarus clarkii. The sequence goes on from NC_091176.1 coordinate 26,322,216, forward strand.
GACAACTCCGGTGGTACTCGCACAAGGGGACACAGGTGGAAACGTGAACACCCAAGTAATCCACAGAAATCATAAAGATTTTTTTCAGTGCCGGAGTAGTTGAATTGAATGCACTAGGAGGTGATGTGTTGGAGGCTGACTCCATACTTAAATATGATAAATCCCACTCGGGAATCTGTACACCGGTTGATTGACAGTTTAAAGTCGAGACCTAAGAGCCGAAGCTCAACCTCCGAAGGCACAACTAGGGGAGTACTTCACTGGGTTATATTTCTCTCTTAGACTAGTAAACTAGTATACTTCATTAATGTATACTGCCTCAAACTCTCTCTCTCCTTGGACCGCGCGCAAGTAAACCTACTCAGAACCAACCAAAAATAACTTCACTTCCTTTATTCACTTCTCATTCATCATTTCCATTTCATCACGTTCATTTCCATTCTTTGTCTTTCCGTACCGAGTTGCGGGATGGCACAGGTGGAGCGCGCGCGCCTCACAGGATTGAACACAAGGCATCTCTGAATACCTAATTTTTCCTGCAGCATAAATACTTTTATCCCATCCAGCAACACCCACCTCATCCAGCCAGCAGCACCCACCTCATCCATCCAGCAACACCCACCTCATCCAGCCAGCAGCACCCACCTCACCCATGCAGCAACACCCACCTCATCCAGCCAGCAGCACCCACCTCACCCATGCAGCAACACACAAGACACACGTGTGCCGTGCAATATGCATGTCCTGCAGGCAGCATCGCAGGAGGGGGGAGCTCAACAGCCGCCCTCAGGCTGAGCAATAACACAAAGTGAACACAAATTGCGCAAGAGACCATAGGCACGCCCCAAGACGTGATCCTTGGATGGTCCTGCCAGCTAATTAAACTAATTTTGAGTTTGTTACACACACATTTTATATATATATATATATATATATATATATATATATATATATATATATATATATATATATATATATATATATATATATATATATATTAGATAGTCACTGTGCTTTCGACTATCGAATACATACACCGAAATGTATATAGTCATGTAAAACTTGAATTGTTTTTCATAGAAACATTTAAATACGGATTTTACAGATATAGGTTAAAAAATTTACATTGATAAATTGACGTTGAGATTTTTTTTTTCAAAGATACCGGGAATTTTATTTAAAATCTTTTCTGCGTACGGAGTGAACTGTTTATGAAAGCCATAAAGTTGTACGAGCTAAGCCTTACCGTTATATATATGTATATATATATATATATATATATATATATATATATATATATATATATATATATATATATATATATATATGTATATATATATATATATATATATATATATATATATATATATATATATATATATATGTATATATATATATATATATATATATATATATATATATATATATATATATATATATATATATATATATGTCGTACCTAATAGCCAGAACGCACTTCTCAGCCTACTATGCAAGGCCCGATTTGCCTAATAAGCCAAGTTTTCATGAATTAATTGTTTTTCGACTACCTAACCTACCTAACCTAACCTAACCTAACTTTTTCGGCTACCTAACCAAACCTAACCTATAGAGATAGGTTAGGTTAGGTTAGGTAGGGTTGGTTAGGTTCGGTCATATATCTACGTTAATTTTAACTCCAATAAAAAAAAATGACCTCATACATAATGAAATGGGTAGCTTTATCATTTCATAAGAAAAAAATTAGAAAAAATATATTAATTCAGGAAAACTTGGCTTATTAGGCAAATCGGGCCTTGAATAGTAGGCCAAAAAGTGAGTTCTGGCTACTAGGTACGACATATATATATATATATATATATATATATATATATATATATATATATATATATATATATATATATATATATATATATATATATATATATACATATATATATATATACACGTGTATGTTTGTCTCTCCGACTTTGACAGGGCAAGATAGCTGCTATGGAAACTAAACTAGAGTGTTATTAAGCACTTAACCTCAGAGGATGATTCAAATGCTTTTACAACAGTTTTGTAAGAAAGTTTCTCAAAACTGCCGAGTTTTGAGAAAACGGAAAGCAGGAAACACAGAGAACAAAACTAGAAGAGACTACCAAGTGGAACTTCTGACTATGGAATGGAGGAAACGAGAAGATGAAGCGATTCCAACCAGACTAGACCTAATCAGTACACAAAATGGTGTCGGTGAAAACCAGGTAAGGGGGAGAGATTGGAGACGGAGACTAGCATACCGCAAAAGTTGAACATTAGAAATCAAAGTTCCTAATGACAACATCTCGGGAAATGGACAGTAATGAGGACAGAAATGGATGGAAAGAAGACGACAGGGACAGTACAAACTAAACAGAGAGGTAACTCCCGGAGTGCGAAAAGGAGAAAGATCTTGGAGTTGACAAAGCTCCAAACCAGGCAACAATAACATTCGTAGCATACACGAAGCTGGCAAATATCAAGTCATGTCGAGTACCTAAATAGAGACATCTCCAAAACCTTATATGCATCCCATAATTAACGTCATTAAATGTGTGGGTTGGGTTTATTTCTTTTCAGTCACGTTATTGCGACACTCTCAACACGCATCCTATGTCGGGCCCACACTTGAACATGCAGCCCCCAGCCTGGAGGACCCACATCCAAAAAGCAGCAAAGAAAAGTAGGAAAAGTTGAGAAGTAAGCAACAAGTCTGGCCTCAGAGGTGAGTGGACTTGGGCCGCGAGACTGAGAGAACGCATCCTCACAACACTGGAGGGAAGAGGAACCAGGGAAGATGTGATAGTAAAGAAAATGTTTAAATGAGAAACGGTAGGAGCAGGGGACACGGATGGAGGCCGGAGAGACAGATGAGCCGGAGGGATCTCAGGAAACACCTCATTAGTGTCAGAGTCATGAGCAGGTGGAATTGACTTCAGGAGGAGCATGTCGAGGTGTGCTCCATAAGCAACTTCAAAATGAAGCGCGACCAGGATGATTGGAGAATAAAAATCATTTCATCAGTCGTCACACATCTCCACTCGTCCCATCACGCACTCCAGCACACTCATCATGTCACACACACCCTGTAAAACACGCACGCACGAACACACACACACACACACACACACACACACACACACACACACACACACACACACACACACACACACACACACACACACACACACACCACCTCACTCATTTTCATTCATACCCTCACCACTCTCCGTCACGGACAAGTCCCCGTACCGTTACCTCCTGGTGGTACACTCTGGACCACGCCATCAAGTGAGACAACGCACGCACACAGTCCTGCCTTTACCCCATCACACACCCACACTCCTTCTATTATATTTATAGGGAAAGGTTTGCCAAGCAATTTAATGCATGGAATACGTCTGTCCGTCAGTCTGAGGGCGTCTATTTATTACTCAGTCTTCCTAACACTCCAAAATATTGCCTCCAAACTCTGGGCTCAGTTACCGTCCGTTCCTATGTGTATAATTCAGTGTTTGAAAAATGTTGTGTTGACGTGTAAACCACTTCGTTTTCATTGGCGGGTTTCGTTAATCGGGTCACAAAAGGTCACGAGAGCAGCTAGCTATGTGACAATAGTGCATATGGAAGCAGCGAGTCGTGTAGCAAAATGGCATGAAAATAACGAATAAGTTACTACAACAGTTGTTGCAAAAACTGAGTCCGGTCACAAAAAGTGCGTGAAGAAGTGAATCAGGTCACAAAAGTGCGTGAAAACAGCGAGTCACGCAACAAAAATTAATGCAAACTGCAGTAACAACAAAGGACAGCCTTCTTTGATTATGGACCGCAGAGCAATATTAACGAAGCATGACTGACGGCGAACGCATTAAAGAGAAAGATGGAAGACGAGGAGGAGGGCAGGAAGAAAATAGAAATGTGAGGAGAAGGAAGAGGAGAAGGAGGAGAGCGCGAGGGAGGAAGAAAAGAGGAGCATCTTACCAAATATTACCTCTTGTCGAGGTTTGTTTGTTCCAACGCGGGCGATTCTCCGCCTGACGAAAGGCTTTCAGTGGGCGATGGTTGAGGCGATACACCACCAGCATGGCGGCGTTGGTGGAGGGTGACCCCGTCCTCCACACGCGCCCGCACCACCTGATGGGTCACACACACACACACACACACACACACACACACACACACACACACACACACACACACACACACACACACACACACACACACACACACACACACACATCACACACTCACACACACACTTTCTCTCCCAGGAAGAGCAACACAAACTATCAAAAGCAGGCATACTATCACAGGCACTGTGCCACATACACCGCCAACAGGTATTCATCCACACACACACCACCCCTCCCCCTACCCCCCCTCCCACACACACACAGCAGTAAGGTATAAGCGCAGGTGAGTAAGGGGAATACAGTACACCACCATTAATATAAGACGTTATCCACCCATCGCCTCACTCAGCACTCTGACTCACTTAACACCATGTCTCTCTTGAAATAAATACGTTAATCTTTAAGCAGCACTTATTCCACATTCCGAGTCTTGGTTAAGATCAGCCGACCTGTCCTTGGCGTGCAGTGACAAGGTAGAATAGACCTACATAGACACGAGCAGATACACAGTTACTCATAGGAGGCGAGAATAGACAATCCTTCACAGATAAGGGAAGATAATCATATATATATATAGACGGAACTAACATTACCGAAGCTATAGTCTATTATCAAATACGAGTTCATTTTAAAATGTTTAATATATCCGAATCTTTTATAAATTATTTATTAATAATATGTTGACTTTGTGTTGGAATATGGCCCTTGGTGTATGATGAGTGCATTAATTACGACTCTAAGCCACACAGCGCCTGCCTATTGAGGCCCATGCTCTGAGGACCACGGCTTCTTCCTTCACCCTTATGACACTATTATGTAAGGCTTAATTTATGTGGGATAATTTGTTTCAGTATAAAACTGTTTGCATAATTATTACCAGTGTATATATACGTGAGTTGGGGAGGCTTGTGTGTATAGCTAGTTACGTAAACATTCTTAAATGGGAAGTATAAATATAAGAGATAATGTTTTAATTTGCTCTATTTTATCTATATAAACATTGTATTTCATAAATGAGGGGAGGGGAGGGGGAGCAGGGTGTGTGATGAGGGGGGAGGTGGGGAGCAGGGTGTCTGATGAGGGGACGGGAGGATCAACACCCTCTCGTGCACATAAAGGTGTTTAACACCCTTCCACCTTGTGACCCTCTGTGGGTCACTATCTTCTCGTGGAGGAAGGTGATGGCTCCTTACACCCAAACTGAAGGCCAACTGAACATGGATGGTGAAACACCTCTGCCGACCAAAGTACAGGAGACAGACTAAGGACTTAACTTCGCCTTGGCTCGGGCCATGTGGTAATGTTTGGCCGCAGAACTCTATCCTTTCTAGTTTTAGTCCTGTTGGAAAGACAAAATGATATGATAGACTAACCTAAATATGGAGCAGTTGAGAGGCCTATGTCTTGGGATTAGAGGATGAAGGATTCGATAATTGCATTGGTGCCATGTTGAATGATCGCACAGAACACGAAAACTAGGTAGTTAAGACCTTGAACAGTAAACGTATTGTTCTCTAATTGCGAATATATTATTCACTTCCTATGATATCAATCATTCCAGTAAGTTTTTCATTGGAATGATTGATATGACCAGAAGTTTATTGTGCTGAGCCTGATCTATTATTTGATAAGAACTGTATAGACCATGAGGTCTTGTCTCTGTTACAGAGTACACACTTTGAGAGCTTTCAAGAGGTCCCAGTAGCTTAAATGCTCTAATGACCCTGTACGAGACATAAAAGATTTCCAAATATTTATTAACACGAATATCTGCTAAGCCTTGAATGGTGATGTGAGCACTAAACAATATTTAAGACGACGGAGTACCAGTGTTTGGACAAGTTCCAACACGGCCGTGGCATCCCGTCTAGAGAAACAGTAAGTTAAGAGTAGAGTTTATTCACTTGAGCCATCGGGGTCTCGAACCGCAGACCCCATAAACAGCGGTCAGCAGCTCTCCCAAGTGAGTAGGTATAGACGCTACTGTATGACAGGTTCACCTGCAGACGCTGTGTTCATCCCAGTGGCATTCCTCGCCCTGACCATTATTATTATCCAGACTATAAATTTGTCCTGACTGATAATCCATTTGTTGTATTTACATTGTATTGTAAATTGTTTGTAGTATTGTTCAACGTTTAATTGTTTGAATCTTGTCCTTGTTCACTTATTCTTGTTTACTTTCTTGTTGACTCCTGTCTGTGAAGAAATGTGGCTGGAAAGAATTTTTTTTTGTTCACCTTAAATATCATTGTGTTTTCCGTTACTTTTGGGAATTGTTAACATGTTATTGTTATTTGTATGCCCTTTACACGAAAGGTCACAATGCCTTTGGTGTCACCAGTAAATAATTAAACGAATTGGAATTGTATTCTTATCTATTTCTTCTTCGAGAATGCGAATGATCAGTTTTGAGAGAATCGTATCTTTTTTAGAACTGAGCTTCGAATTGTACTCAGATTTTGATGGCCTATCGCTGTGATTTATTAGATCTTAAGCTTTAGTTTCCACCTCTCTACTTTACCTGTTTATTCATTTGGATATAAATTTTATGGCACTATAGTCAAACTTTATCAAACATTTGAAATCTGAATGTAATGTTTGCATTTTGGGTTCCTTCTTTCACCTTGATCTACGACCGTTATCTTTCCTTATACTGATAACGCTATCTTTCAAAAGACGTTATCTTTCCTCCCTCCCTCCCTCCCTCCTAGGTTTTCGTTTTGCTTCGCAAACGCAGATTCTACTACTCATCTTCACCTTATCTTCTGCAGTAGAAGTCTTCCTACCTCGTCTACTGGCCTCAATTGTGAACCACTTCCAAGAAAGCCACACCTCCCCATCCGTACTCGGTTCTTGCTAGAAAAGGTTGTGTGGTGGAGAATGGGGCGAAGGAGGCGGGGCTGGGGAGCTTGGTGGGGGGGGGGGGGGATGAGTATACAGTGCACACAGTTCTCATTAACGACAATGCACTAGGGAGCCGCTAGGAAGCAGTGTTGCCAATTGATCGCCTCCACCGTTACACCGGCCAAAACTTCCGCAACTGATAGTCACGTTTTCAGCGTCACAGAACAGTCACACCTCTTACGCCAGTCTCCACCGTCACACAACAGTCACACCTCCACCGTCACACAACAGTCACACCTCCACCGTCACACAAGTCACACCTCCACCGTCACACAACAGTCACACCTCCACCGTCACACAAGTCACACCGTCACACAAGTCACACCGTCACACAACAGTCACACCGTCACCGTCACACAACAGTCACACCGTCACCGTCACAACAGTCACACCGTCACCGTCACACAACAGTCACACCGTCACCGTCACAACAGTCACACCGTCACCGTCACACAACAGTCACACCTCCACCGTCACAACAGTCACACCGTCACCGTCACACAACAGTCACACCGTCACCGTCACACAAGGTCTAGCATTACCCAGAGTCTTCACTCTCACACAGGATCAGATACGCTTGACTACCTTTATGGCGACATAAATGACCGCTTGATACATATATAGACAGTAATATGCCCCGCCTGCGTTCCTCGCCTGCCTGCCTACCTACCTGCCTACTGCCTGCTTGCCTGCTTGTCGACTTGTCTGCTTGCTTGCCTGCTTGTCGACTTTTCTGATTGCTTGCCTGCTTGCCCTGCTTACCGACGTGCTTGCGTGTGTGCTTGCCGACTTGTTTGCTAGCTTGCTTGCCTACTTGCTTGCTGGCTTGCTTGCTTGCTTGCTTGCACTTCGTATGTAGCTACTTGGGTGAAAACTTAATTCTGTAAAATATCATATTGTAGCTAAAAACCAAACGCCAGAAGGCTTAATTTTGAAAAAAAAAAACATATATAAAGTCCACCAAAGCCCAGGCCTCTAGGTTCCAGTGCAAATATACATAACATTAGTTTTAACGAGCGCTCAAAAGCATACTTTTCAGACTTCCATATTTCACTCTTGTGGAAAACACATAACCACTTGTTACTGGCCAACTTAACCCAACAACGGCGGACCGGTATCCTGCAGCAGCTCCCACCCGAAAACATGAATGTAAAGACATATTCTGAGCATTACAATATTACAAATCGAAAGGGCTCAAACGCGTGAAATGATGGTTGATGATGTAAAAATGTGGAAGACATTGGTTTTGATTTTGTAATAAAAAATACATGTTAGGAACATTGTAAACTAGATGTTTTTAAATCACGTTTGTGAGTCTCTTATCAGTCTCGCACCTTTTTGGAGAACCATCCTTTCGGGTCCTTCTTGAAGCACTGCCTCCTCGTGCTGGATGGGTGGAAAGTTTGCACGTTCCGAAGCTCCCGAAGACAGTTGGGTGTGGCTTGTAAATTTCCTCTCCTGGCTGAAAGAGTGGTGACAGATTAAGGGTTTCCTTTCCCTGACAGACAGGGATTGTGGCCTTGTTAATCCTATAGTGCATTTAACTCTTCCTTTTGGAAAGGAGAGCTGGTATTGTCAAGCCAACCTAAAGGTTAGATTAATATTTGTTTATAGTGCCAGTGACCTCTTTGTTACGCCGGCAGGGAAAATCTACATCTATAATAGATAATGTCTGTTTGTCTGTTCGAGGTTGGGGGACATATGCTTAACCTCACCAAACTTTGCAGTGATTTGTGATTGTATGGCGAATGTCTTAGGGGTGGCTGGGGTGGACCCCATTACCCCTCTTTAAGTAGGATTGGCTCCTGTTTTGTTAACCAAAAACCCTATCAAGCCAAAAATGTAATTTTTATTGTCCATATAGTGTTAACAATTGACTTTTCAGCTGTTATCGACGTTGAATCAGCGTAGGGGGTTATGGGGAGAATATGTGTGGGGTGGAGATGGGGAGGCTGCGTGTAAGTGGAGATGGGTATAGTGTGAAGATGTTTACAGTGAGGAATCGAGATTCTGACCTCTCAATTGTGTCTGGTAGGTGGAATAACTCTCAGATAGGTAGACTCGTTCTTCAGGCTACCTGGGGTCATAACACCAGATACAAGGTATCATGGGACAGGAAATTTTTCTGGAATCAGAGAGAAAGACCTGGGGGTTGATATCACGACAGACCTGTCCCCCGAAGCCCACATCAATAGGATAACCTCAGTGGCATATGCCAGGTTGGTCAACATAAGAACGGCCTTTAGAAACTTGTGTAAGGAATCATTCAGAACCTTGTATACCACAAGGGAGCCGGTCGGCCGAGCGGACAGCACGCTGTACTTGTGATTCTGTGGTCCCGGGTTCGATTCCCAGGCGCCGGCGAGAAACAATGGGCAGAGTTTCTTTCACCCTATGCCCCTGTTACCTAGCAGTAAATAGGTACCTGGGTGTTGTCACGGGCTGCTTCCTGGGGGTGGAGGCCTGGTCGAGGACCGGGCCGCGGGGACACTAAAGCCCCGAAACCATCTCAAGATAACCTCAAGATAACCACGTATGTCAGACCAATCCTGGAGAATGCAGCTCCAGCATGGAATCCATATCTCGTCAAGCATAAAACTAAATTGGAGAAATCTAAGAGGTTTGCCACCAGACTAGTGTGTGAACTGAGGGGCATGAGCTCTGAAGAGAGACTACGGGAATTAAACCTCACGTCGCTGGAAGACAGGAGAGATAGGGGAGACATGATCACCACATACAAGATTCTCATAGAAATTGATAGTGTAGACAAAGACAGTTTATTTAACACAAGGGGGCACACGCACCAGGGAACACAGGTGGAAATTGAGTGCCCATATGAGCCATAAAGACAATGGAATGCATTAGGAAGTGATATGGTGGAGGCAGACTCAATACACAGTTTCAAGTGTAGATATGATAGAGCCCAATAGGCTCAGGAACCTGTACACCAGTTGAGTGACAGTTGAGAGGCGGGACTAAAGAGCAGAAGCTCAACCCCCGCAAGCACAACTAGGTGAGTACACACACACACACACACACACACACACACACACACACACACACACACACACACACACACACACACACACACACACACACACACACACACACACACACGCACATACACACAAGCACGTACGTTCTCTCAGAGCTACAAACCCTCGTGGGAAAGAGGCTCCCGGGGGGAAGGGGAGGGGATGAATTTGGTCGTAAATGAAGGCATTAGTAACCGAGTAAAGGGTGAGGCACAGAGTTGTGTGGTTCTTATGTGAATGATAGATTCCAGAATTGTTAAAGATGTTTACTGCTGAAATATAATGTTGCTTCTTCTTTTGTGAGGCTTCCTTGTTGGAGGCTTCCTCGCAGATGAGTTTTTTCTTGATCGTGGCTTCTTGGATAATGACTTTGTTTTGAGCGAGGACTTCAACCCATATTCTAGATACAGAAAGCTTACTACCAATGAGTCCTCCCGCCTCTAGCACAAGCTCAGGTGTTGCAGCGCTAGCAACGACGAAAGCTTCGTCTTGGCCGCAACACATCCAAATTGCCTACAGCCTCCTGTGATGCCAGCAGGTCTCCCAACACGGGCAGCAAACTCCTATTTGCAAGGCTTTAGTTTCCAGCTGAGTTTTGACGCAGAAATGAAGTTAGTGTGCAAATAGGAAGGTTGGAGCTGCGGGGAGAGGTCTCATGCCGAGGCAAATGGCCTCTTGAACTGCCCAGCAGCCAGCTTAACGCCCTCGCTGTGTTCCGGAACTGTGCGTGGTGTACCTGCTCTCTGTGCTTCCTGCCTCACACCACTACCTTTTGGCCTTCCTGAACTTCTTCATTGGAAAACGCTCGTTCTTGGCCCTTTAGTTACTATGCCTGACTGAACTAGTGGCCTTACTGTGGCCTTAACCTTCACTATAGCTTAAATTGTGACGTATTTTGTTATCAATATTTAACTGTTTCTCTCGTTTATTTTATATGTTGACCATTGTTATCAACAAGGTGATGTACCCGGCGTTGCCAGGGTGGGGAACGGGCCACATCCTGACTCCGGGGGTCCCCGGGTTCCCCAGAGTTCGATTTTCGTGGAACACATCACACGCATGACAGTGCATGTACTCACTACAGTTTTTTTCCGTGTGCATCTTTACTACACACGATCTTCTTAATTGTGAAATCCTCACTACAATGACTTCCCCTGAGTGGACTCAGGGCCTTAAAATGATGGGTTATGAGTCTTTCCTCGCGGCCCTCGGGGTCTTCGCGGCCCTCGGGGGTCTTCGCGGCCCTCGGGGGTTTTCGCGGCCCTTGGGGTCCTCACGGCCCTCAGGAGTCTTCGCTGCCCTCGGGGTCTTCGCGGCCCTCGGGGTCCTCACGGCCTACAGGGGTCTTCGCGGCCCTCGGGGTCTTCGCGGCCCTCGGGGTCCTCACGGCCCTCGCGGCTCTCGGGGGGTGTTTGCGGCCCTCATGGCCCTCGGGGTCCTCATGGCCCTTAGGGGCCTTCGCGGTCCTCGAGGGTCTTCGCGGTCCTCGGGGTCCCCAGAATCTGGCTTATTTATAAGCCAAACAATTTTTAGTTTTGAAGACAGATACTAATCGTTTCATGGGAGACTATTACAAAAACAATTGTATTTGTATTTCTGTAAAGATAATCATTGTTTGATACACGACCCAGGAGCTGAAACGCTATGTAGCTTATAACCGACCTTGGGTCCAATGGAGAAGTGTTGACAATAATTTTTACAGGACGTTGGGTAAAGCAGTTTATGGATGCACTGAATAGGAAGTAGATAAAAGTGAAGCTTTAAGGTGGTACACTGGTCACCACAATAGCTTAATCAACCCGTTCTCTCAGTGCATATAAACCGATTTTTTTTTTTGCGATTGTCGTTTCAAAATGATCTCCACAAAGATGTTAAGATAATTGACCAATAGTTGGACGCAACTCGCCACGATTCCGGTACACTACTTGACTAATGATTAATTAAATATGAAAGTCAATGAGTCACTAAACTCTTGTTTGCAGTCTTTTAAAACCCTGGCAAAGACTTCGTCTAGTCCTGGAAACTCTTTTGGGCTTTACTTTGTATATTTATTTAATAACTTTTGACCTAGAAACAAGTAAACATTAAACTTGTTTTCTTTGCCGCCTACTTTTTTTCAGGTGTAGGTCAAATATCCGGCTCCTTTCCTAGTAAATACTGAGATAAAATGCTTCTTTAGAATACTCCGTTTCTTTGTGACAATCAGTTAGTTGACCTAACTCGTTTCTCAAAGGATCAAGCCTTCTCCCAAGTCTTTGTTAGATCATCATAACATAATCCTTAAGAGCTTGTGTTTGGCTTCCCTGCTGTATACAATTCATAGTTTCGTTTTTGTTCACTGCGTCATTTTCCTTCCCTATTATTTTACATATATTTTGTGTTTATCTTGGGCATATTCGTGCACATGTGTGCGTGTAGGTGTGTGTGCGTGCAGGTGTGTGTGCGTGTAGGTGTGTGTGCGTGTAGGTGTGTGTGCATGCAGGTGAGAGAGGCGTGACATTCTGTGGTGGCGGGAGCGAGAGAGTCGCCGTCACAGTGACGAAGACAATAGAGGAACTGCGGAACAAGTAGTTCGGGTTGACACAGAATGTCTCCGCGAATTGTTTGGCAAGGGACACTCGCAGCCAGGGCTACCACCACACTGGTGAAATGTACACATGTCCTTCTCCCACCCCCACACCTCTCTCCCTTACTGTCTCCTGTCTGAAGAACGCCATCCATCACCAGGCGCTTAAGTCGAGGTTTCGTGGTGAAGACAGAACATGGGTGTGCATAATTGCCTGCCAGGACAATGCAGCGGGGCCTGGCGATGATGGGTGTGCCTGACGTGTTGGCAGCCCTGGTGAGAGCTCCTGAGCGCTTGCTGGCCACCTACCCAGCTCGGCGGCGGCGGCCACGTGGCGGCGTGCCTCGGGCACCGACGGCTGCCAGGGGTGATGCCCACCACGTGCCGAGGGTGAAGCCCACCACGTACCGAGGGTGATACCCATCACGTGCCGAGGGTGAAGCCCACCACGTGCCGAGGGTGAAGCCCACCACGTGCCGAGGGTGAAGCCCACCACGTGCCGAGGGTGGGCTGTGTGTGTCAAGTTGTTAAGGGGCTTGATTTACGACTTCCCCATCCACGTGTGCACGGGTCCGGTACACATTGACACATGTCTCATTACATGTGTTGTGCCATGGGTCGGGAGGCTGGAGAGTTACTCTGTGGCTCGCACGCTGCGCATTATATAGGTCAAGGTCAGGTTTACTGTATACAGCTTACGCTTGGTGCTTGGGGTCCGGTTGTGTTTTTTATTATGATTCCTATATTAATCTTATGTGATTGTTTTTACATTTGGTTCACGATTGACTTCTTCGTGGTACCTGCTGTGTTCTGGACATTTTTGTTTACTGTTGTATTCACCTAGTTGTGCTTGCGGGGGTTGAGCTCTGCTCTTTCGGCCCGCCTCTCAACTGTCTCTACTACTACTACTTTTTTTCCCCACACCACACACACACACACACACACACACACCCAGGAAGCAGCCCGTGACAGCTGACTAACTCCCAGGTACCTATTTACTGCTAAGTAACAGGGGGATAGGGTGAAAGAAACTGCCCATCGTTCCTCGCCGGCGCTCGGGATCGAACCCGGGACCATAGGATCACGTGACCAGCGTGCTGTCCGCTCCGCCACCGGCTCCCCGTGTGTTCCACGTTATGTTATGAGTTTGGGGTTTGGTTTTCATTACTTTTGTGACCTTTGTATACGTGATCTCTTGCATTTACGTGCCTCTTGTAATTTTGTACGCTCCCAATGGGTCCCCCTACTTCATGCATTGTTCTTGTTACTGAATGGGTACTTGAGAGCCGGATGGTTGGTGTGGAGCCCTGCGAGGTACAATGTTTGTATATTGAATTATTGTTTGATTTTGTGATTTTTTTTTTTGGGTGGTAGTTTGTTGTCAAATGGTTTTGTTGTTGTTGTTGTATTGTGTGTGAAGATATTTCCATGCACTATTGTATGTACATATTGTATTATTGTTTCAATAAAAGAGAAAAAAAGAGCGAAGCCCACCACATGCCGACGTGGGCGTTGTTACTATTACCGCTCATAACCACGCCCACCAGGTTGGCACGCCCACAGGATCCATGCCAGGAACACTTCTATTATTTCCGTCGGTAGTACCAACCCTGGAGGCATCTTACATTCCAATACCAGTAGTACCCAGTGGACTGTTAAAAGTATTCCAATACTATTAGTACCCAAATTCACTCAGCTTGTAGATACCGACCCTTACGTCCGGTTTCACACGGCTGGTCGCGGCAATATGTCCTGGGAACCCCTCACTTAAAGCAGTTATGGGGGCTGCCTGTATTGAAAAAAATGCATGGTATATCCCATGACTCACACCGAAGACGGAACATCCCTCGACTGCTGCACATACACTGTCTGAATGCCATTAAAAAACCCTTCGCCGGGCCAGACGTGAATTTGCTGGCATATACACGTGCCATTGTACCATTCCGAGACAGAATACAAATTATCACCGAGTCAGCCATGTCGGACGGTGTATCCTGTACCATGATGTGTACACCATTGCTCAAGCCCGACACCCACAAGTCGCCCATCCCATTATGTACGGGAAACACCCGATCCTTACTCCGGTTCGTAAACACCCTGAAGGTTTCGTCTCCTTTAAATTTCATCACCACCCGGCAAAGACTTTAAACGTTGAATCCCTATGAGCTCGTTCAGTTGAGGTGCGGAGCACATCCGCCAATGCTTTGCCCAAAACAGCAAAATTCACATGGCTTGAAAATTGCAATCCTGCAGACGGGGGAATGTGGTAAGGGATCCATGTAATCACTGACTACAACACCCTTCCCGCCCCACACGCTCGACACAGCAGGGAAGGGGCGCCAGACACAGGCTCCCCAACCACTCCAACAACCGCGTGGCTGGAGAAACAACAACTAAGACACTTCGTCACTCGAAGCTGTTCGTAGCTAACTCCAAGACAACGTATATACAAAGTGTACACCAATAATTACATGTGTGAAGGTCCGGCTTACCCATCTGAATTTTAAAAGCACAATTGGGCTTTTATGCATGGAAAAACATTCATTATATTTAATGTTAATAATTCAAATATGGTAATGAACACACGTGTTGTAATATAAATATTTTTATACCAATGTTTATTTTATAAATCGTTTAATTACCAAAAATATTATCTGGCAACTCTGTGCTGCAGAAATTACTAGTTGGCAACCACCTTGGGTAGGTGACGTCTAGACCCGTCGTCAGTCACTCGCGAGCTCTGCTGGGAAGGGGTTGTTTCCACGCACGGCTCCCACACAAATAATATTACCTCAATTTTGTATATGACATAGGTACATTTAAATTTATACAGCTGCTCTAAATAATATAGAGGGTAAGACAGTGTGCGCCAAGGGCTATAGCTATGTGTTTCATACAGCTGCATCTCTCAGGATGGTTAGTCCTACTTGGTTTTGTAAACCTTTGGCTGCATGCTGAAGATATTATAAAGAACTCGAGAGTCAAAATAAGTAATATTGGTATTAAAAAATGCCGATCTGGCATGACGGTTACTCATACAGAAGCATGTGATCAGTAGCCTGCTAGAAATGTCAGCACTTTAGGGAAATGCCCGACAGACCACTGGAACATTATCTAACACAGTGCACAGTTACAAACCCATTAAGATTTCAACTTAGATTCAACAGAGCAGAAGAAGTTGTTAAACACATGGGACAAAATCTTACTGAAGCGACCATACGAGTCATAAATACTCACACTCCGCCCAAGTAAAACAGAAACAAGCAACACTTTGTGGGCCAGCCAGAGGCTTAGGGCCCGCGCAGGAAAATCCCTGAAAAAAGTAGCCTGCTCTTGCAAACTTTGTGCACATTATACAAGTATTCTCTGCTACACGAGTGAATAAAATAATTGCATATCCTTCAAGTACCTCATACCAATAGGTCTGATGGGTTTACTGACTGAACCTTCACTAATGTAGTGTGTAGGGTCCAATATCTCATTTTAATTAACATTCTTAGGTATATCTGCATTTATGCAACCACCCTAGACCATGTGAAAAGTTAAATATTGTGACAAGAGCTAGCTATGTGATGATAAAAAAATCCTCATCTACCAGGGTGTTTTTTATTTTTCCTTTATTAACATATAAAGGAACATGTTCATTTGTGCAGGTAAGTTGCACTATACAAAATGTTACATAGTTTGTGTAAAGAGGTGACTATGTGATGCTAAGGAAAAAATCCCCTTCTCACAAGGTGGTTAGCCTACACTGGCCAACTTTGGGTGCATTATGAGGATATTCCTCAGGAACACGAGAGTGAAAATAGTGATTGCAAAGCTTTCAAAAAATAGTGAAAGCAAAGCTTATGGCTTTGCAGATCTGAATGGCCTAATGAACGGACATTCAATAATGTAGTGTGAGATCATGGGCCACTTCCCCAGCTCACTGAGGTTGCACATGCAGAATTCAACGGCATCTTTTTTTTAACACAGTAGGTACATCTGCATTTGTGCAGCTGCCCTAGACTATATGAAGGGGAGTACAGTGTGTTAAAAAGCTAGCTACGTGATGCTAAACAATCCCCATCTCGCAGGATGGTTAGTCATACAGGGCCATATGTTCAGTAGTCTGCACTGGCAAATTTTGAGTGCAATATGAGGATATCCTCAAGAACACGAGAGTGAATAAAGTAATTACAAAGCTCCAGGTACCTCATGCCAACGGGTCTGAAAGGTCTAATAACTGGGCATTCGGTGATGTAGTGCGGGAGATCATGCCGCAGTTCCTGCTCACAGAGTTTGCACCTGGAGTCCTCAGGATTGGGAGACCCGTCACCTGCAGCCACCTGCCACAGGTAACGGTAACCCAACCTGATCCTGGCAACCACTGTGTCGCACAGTCTGGTGGACGTTTTGTGCTGCCCATAAATATAGGTTTCAGATCTTAACAAATCATAGCTTTTAATACTGGTGCTTTCAGGTCGTTGGGAGCCAGTAATTTCTTTCCTGTCAGACCTGAGTGTTTGGACCAATATAGTTTTGACAACAGAGATGGGAATACCTAGATCTAATTCAACTTTTATCTTTGTTGTACGTTAATTTGGCTGCAATGTCTGTTTCATATCTTTTTTTTTTTTTTTTATTAAGATATGATCGAAACTCTATGGCATTGAATATCCACTGTTCACTATGTCCTTCAGCCCTTCCTGCTGTATCTTGGGATCTTCAGAACCTTAGGTTAATTCTCTGCTGAAAGAATGTACACGCACACTGGAAGCATCTGACCCCCGTAATTCGCATACAAAACAATGTATAGACCTTAATACCTCCCGAAATCACAGCGGGACAATCTTTTTAGAAAATACTGTTTGATACACTTGGACCTGGTATCATCGAACTTTGATCTTCTCTCTGGATCGCCTCTAATCCACAGCTCTGCTATAAGACGATTTTCGCTTCCTTCAGGCTATTAATGGCAAGCCGGGTGCTTGAGAGGGAGGCTGGTTGGTTTCCTGCGCCACTGTGGTCTATGGTCAGTGCATGAAGATGGCCGTTTTGACACAACACAATTTCGATGTGACCACAGGTGGGTCGTAGCCAAACAGAATACGACCTCTCAATGACATCACGAATGCCAGTGACCCTGGCCACTCCCAGGGCTCGCTCATTAACGTGGCACCTGCCAAGTCTCTTCCCGTTGGATGCTGGCCATAATCCTCTCGTGATGTCATGAGAGAATCTGTGACTACCGATCCTTCTAGAACATTCTCGCACAAGCGGAAATGAAAAAAATATCCCCAAGTACATATCATACTTAAGTGCTCACTCTCCACAATTATTAGATGTATGTGACACAGAAGTGTCCTAAATCTTGGAGTGGATGAGGAATAATGAGGACGAGGAGAGCTTTGTGTTGGACTGGGGAACAATAGTATATTATTGGAGTCACCATCTTGCTGAGCTTACGATAGATCATGTTGCTGACCTTACGATAGATCATGTTGCTGACCTTACGATAGATCATGTTGCTGACCTTACGATAGATCATGTTGCTGACCTTACGATAGATCATGTTGCTGACCTTACGATAGATCATGTTGCTGACCTTACGATAGATCATGTTGCTGACCTTACGATAGATCATGTTGCTGACCTTACGATAGATCCTGTTGCTGACCTTACGATAGATCATGTTGCTGACCTTACGATAGATCATGTTGCTGACCTTACGATAGATCATGTTGCTGACCTTACGATAGATCATGTTGCTAACCTTACGATAGATCATGTTGCTGACCTTACGATAGATCATGTTGCTGACCTTACGAGAGATCATGTTGCTGACCTTACGATAGATCATGTTGCTGACCTTACGATAGATCATGTTGCTGACCTTACGATAGATCATGTTGCTGACCTTACGATAGATCATGTTGCTGACCTTACGATAGATCATGTTGCTGACCTTACGATAGATCATGTTGCTGACCTTACGATAGATCATGTTGCTGACCTTACGATAGATCATGTTGCTGACCTTACGATAGATCATGTTGCTGACCTTACGATAGGTCATGTTGCTGACCTTACGATAGATCATGTTGCTGACCTTACCATCGCCACAGTGCAGCAGCCTTTACGGTAGTCTTGTAACGGACATCACACTTGTATTTTGTAGTTGACATTGCAATAGTCACATGTTGGTGAATACTATTGCCATTTACAGCTGACATTGCGATAGCCTTCTAACGGACATTACAATATAGTACGTTGTGGTGACCATTACAGTCGCTTACTACACTTAGCATTACAGTAGTCTGTTGGCTCTTGCACGGCGGTAATGGCCTTCTGACAACATAACGATAATCGTATAATGTTATTATTAAGGTAGTCTCATACTAATGTTACCGATGACCACCTGTGTGGCGCCCGAAACCATCGCTCTTGCTTACCTCCTCGCTTATGGCTTTCTATTTCAAGCAGCTTGAAACTTTGAATCCGTTGCTTAGCTGATCCTTTCACGTGCTTGAGACCAGATTCGTGGTATTTCCCGTTTCCTTATATTTAATTTAAAGTGGTGCATATCCTCTTAAATCAAGCTTGTTGCCTCTTGTGCTCTCGTATTCACCCAGCGGATTATGTATCATTTAAATCAGGTAAGTTAGGTAATTATCAGGAAAAACTGCTAAGCCAGTACGACTATATAGCATTCGTAACGGATATGAGGATAAGGATCTGGGATTAGACGGAAGAAATAAATGGTGCCCAGCCATATGAACCATTGGGGATCGAACACAGACCTGAATGAAACGAGGCCCTCGGTGTATCGACCAGTCCATGTGGTTCAGTCTCCTGGTAATATTCCCTCTCTTAAAGGTTGAGGCGATTTTTAGTCATACCTATGTCAGGTGATATTCTTAGGGGTGACTTGGGACTTGCTTGGCCATTGTCTTGGTTGGCTTGTGTCTTGGCTGGTTTGTGTGTTGAGTGGCTTGTGTCTTGGTTGGCTTGTGTCTTGGTTGGCTTGTGTCTTGGTTGGCTTGTGTCTTGGTTGGCTTGTGTCTTGGTTGGCTTGTGTCTTGGTTGGCTTGTGTCTTGGTTGGCTTGTGTCTTGGTTGGCTTGTGTCTTGGTTGGCTTGTGTCTTGGTTGGCTTGTGTCTTGGCTGGCTTGTGTCTTGGTTGGCTTGTGTCTTGGTTGGCTTGTGTCTTGGCTGGTTTGTGTGTTGAGTGGCTTGTGTCTTGGTTGGCTTGTGTCTTGGTTGGCTTGTGTCTTGGTTGGCTTGTGTCTTGGTTGGCTTGTGTCTTGGTTGGCTTGTGTCTTGGTTGGCTTGTGTCTTGGTTGGCTTGTGTCTTGGTTGGCTTGTGTCTTGGCTGGCTTGTGTCTTGGTTGGCTTGTGTCTTGGTTGGCTTGTGTCTTGGTTGGCTTGTGTCTTGGTTGGCTTGTGTCTTGGTTGGCTTGTGTCTTGGTTGGCTTGTGTCTTGGTTGGCTTGTGTCTTGGTTGGCTTGTGTCTTGGTTGGCTTGTGTCTTGGTTGGCTTGTGTCTTGGTTGGCTTGTGTCTTGGTTGGCTTGTGTCTTGGTTGGCTTGTGTCTTGGTTGGCTTGTGTCTTGGCTGGTTTGTGTGTTGAGTGGCTTGTGTCTTGGCTGGTTTGTGTGTTGAGTGGCTTGTGTCTTGGTTGGCTTGTGTCTTGGTTGGCTTGTGTCTTGGTTGGCTTGTGTCTTGGCTGGTTTGTGTGTTGAGTGGCTTGTGTCTTGGCTGGCTTGTGTGTTGAGTGGCTTGTGTCTTGGCTGGTTTGTGTCTTGGTTGGCTTGTGTCTTGGTTGGCTTGTGTCTTGGTTGGCTTGTGTCTTGGTTGGCTTGTGTCTTGGTTGGCTTGTGTCTTGGTTGGCTTGTGTCTTGGTTGGCTTGTGTCTTGGTTGGCTTGTGTCTTGGTTGGCTTGTGTCTTGGTTGGCTTGTGTCTTGGCTGGCTTGTGTCTTGGCTGGCTTGTGTCTTGGTTGGCTTGTGTCTTGGTTGGCTTGTGTCTTGGTTGGCTTGTGTCTTGGTTGGCTTGTGTCTTGGTTGGCTTGTGTCTTGGTTGGCTTGTGTCTTGGTTGGCTTGTGTCTTGGTTGGCTTGTGTCTTGGTTGGCTTGTGTCTTGGCTGGCTTGTGTCTTGGCTGGCTTGTGTCTTGGTTGGCTTGTGTCTTGGTTGGCTTGTGTCTTGGTTGGCTTGTGTCTTGGTTGGCTTGTGTCTTGGTTGGCTTGTGTCTTGGTTGGCTTGTGTCTTGGTTGGCTTGTGTCTTGGTTGGCTTGTGTCTTGGTTGGCTTGTGTCTTGGCTGGCTTGTGTCTTGGCTGGCTTGTGTCTTGGTTGGCTTGTGTCTTGGTTGGCTTGTGTCTTGGTTGGCTTGTGTCTTGGTTGGCTTGTGTCTTGGTTGGCTTGTGTCTTGGTTGGCTTGTGTCTTGGTTGGCTTGTGTCTTGGTTGGCTTGTGTCTTGGTTGGCTTGTGTCTTGGTTGGCTTGTGTCTTGGCTGGTTTGTGTGTTGAGTGGCTTGTATCGAGTAAATAAATATTTACCTTAAGCACTCTCCTACTGGACGGCCGTATCATTTACTGTGTGGAAGGTGTGTTGAGGTGAAGTGTGGCTGCCTCTTGAGGTCGCAACTGGAAATATTGATATTGATCGCGATCTGTCGGGGATGCGGACTTGACGAGAGTTAATAATGATATTATCTATTTGTTCGATATCACTGAGCACAAAACACTCGAGGCTGGCATCAGCTCAGTATGAGAGAGCGCAGGGGGGGGGGGGGTTATGGGTGACATCCGCAAAGACTCGCAAAGCGCAAAAGATTGCTGATCTACATCAATTCATTTCGAATATATTACCTGGCAAATTCTATTTTGTTAATGGCATAGCAAATGCTAACTTATTAAAAATATCACACTGCATTATTATAGAACGGGTAAATTTTCTCACAAGGGCATTACCTGTCGGCCAGTTATGGCTGGAAACCTTAGGATAATAGTAATCAACCAAAGTGGAGTTAGCATACATTAGAATAGTCCTAATTTGCTTTATGTCTGTAATTATGCAGGTCGCACGGATTGAATTATTTGAAATTGTTAACAATTTAATAAAAAATACCATAATTATTGCGAAAAACATGCTTTTTGTGCAATGTGAATCGTCTTCGGTGCGTTCCACATGACTTATCAAACAAAGTGAGACGTTGAGACTCTGTGATTGACGCTAAAAAATTCGTTGAATTTTGCGTTTAATTATCCATTAGATTCTGGAGTCAATTGTAGTGACAGGAATCGGCAAAGCTTGAAACTTGTTAGTCGCAGAGCTTGAGTGGTTCAGTGGTCAGAGTTACAGTGAGAGAGCTAGAGCAGGAGAGCTACAGTGTGGTAGCTACAGCAGGTGATGGAGTGGGCTTTGACGATTTTTTTAATTTATTCACCCAGCCAACATATATTTTGGGTTATAGAATATTTCCATCAGTACCAGACTCGATCACCGACTTGTGGGCATGTTAGAATTGCTACATTTGTGGCATTCGATCTCTCAGGACCTGCACTGATTGGCACTTCAACTCTCATGGTGGAGTTAATTAGATCAGGGATTATCAGGGACCAGCAGAGCACAAGTTGTGTGTCAGGGATAATTAACTTGGCTGAGAAATTGAACGAGCTGCTCAGGGATTTGGGTCCGGGAGTTAGGCTCTCCCTAAAGTTAGACACAGAGCAGGGGAAACAACCTTTTAACTTGGCCTCGTTCATTATTATTATATTTATATATCTTACTGAACCGTTAGCTCAAAGACACTTTACTTAACTGGTTCAAGCCTTGAGAATCTTCATGGCAAGATGCGGCGTGACCTGTCGTTATGGGGAGGTCTAGATGAATGAATGAATGAATGAAGGGAGGGAATAGTGTCTTTCAGTGACCTTAGAAATATTCACAGGTTATTCAAAACAGATAAGAATATCAAATATTTTTGTAATTATATAAAGAGTATGTTCGATATGAGAGGTCATACACTTGGGGCACCTCACCTAACTTTCAAGATGAATCATGGAGTAATGAGCGTGCCGTAGGCCAATCGGGGTCAGCTCCAGTACCATACTTTTAAGAAAATATCGGCATTTATAGTGACTGCGATTTTCGTGCAGTCTGAAATAAAATAAGGAGTTGTTTTTTCTGTACAGCTTTGATCATTACTCCCACATCACTCATTTGTGTTACAGTATTGCATTTTCTGAGACATAGGGAGAGATAGAGAGGAAGAGGGTTTAGGTTGGAGGAGAAGGAATGAGAGAGTGGAGAGAAAGGTAGAAAGAATGGGAGAGGGATAAGAGGGTAGTGTGGGAAAGAGGTCAGTATAGGAAGATGGTGGGAAAGAGGAGGAAAGGGAAGAGACGGAAGCGAGGAGAGAAGAAAGAGTGAGGGCAACCTAGGTACCCCATCTAGTATTAATATAAAAGATAATGTTTGTCTGCCTCCCCAAGGTTGGAAACCAGATGCTTGCACTTACTATCACGTGACTTTCTATGGTGATTTGTATGTGTATTGAGAGCGTCATAGTGAGGTCGGGGTTGATTACCCCCCTCCCATGCTATACTTTAAGTCGGATTGGCTCCTATTAGAACAACCAACGGCGCCTGTGAAGCTGGAAATGGTGGCTTGGTTTTGCATAGAATTTTTCAACATATTATTCAGATGTTCATCATACACACAGATACACACTCAAGGAGGAGGTCAAGAGACACCTGCTGGATCTGGACATTAGAAAGGCTGTTGGTCCAGACGGGAATTTCACCATGGGTACTGAAAGAGTGTGCAGAGGCACATTGCTTGCCACTGTCCATAGTGTATAGTAGGTCACTGGAGACGGGAGACCTACCAGAAATATGGAAGACGGCGAATGTGGTCCCAATATACAAAAAGGGCGACAGCCAAGAGGCACTGAACTACAGGCCAGTGTCCTTAACTTGTATACCATGCAAGGTGATGGAGAAGATCGTGAGAAAAAACCTAGTAACACATCTGGAGAGAAGGGACTTCGTGACAAATCGCCAACATGGATTCAGGGAGGGTAAATCTTGCCTGACTGGCTTAATAGAATTCTACGACCAGGCGACAAAGATTAAGCAAGAAAGAGAGGGCTGGGCGGACTGCATTTTCTTGGATTGTCGGAAAGCCTTTGACACAGTACTGCATAAGAGGCTGGTACATAAGCTGGAGAGACAGGCAGGTGTAGCTGGTAAGGTGCTCCAGTGCATAAGGGAGTACCTAAGCAATAGGAAGCAGAGTGTTACAGTGAGGGGTGAGACATCAGATTGGCGTGAAGTCACCAGTGGAGTCCCACAGGGCTCTGTACTCGGTCCTATCTTGTTTCTGATATAGGTAAATGATCTCCCGGAGGGTATAGATTCATTTCTCTCAATGTTTGCTGACGACGCCAAAATTATGAGAAGGATTAAGACAGAGGAGGACTGCTTGTGGCTTCAAGAAGACCTAGACAACTTGTGTAAGGAATCATTCAGAACTTTGTATACCACATATGTCAGACCAATCCTGGAGTATGCAGCTCCAGTATGGAGTCCCATATCTAGTGAAGCATTAGACTAAACTGGAAAACGTTCAAATGTTTGCCACCAGACTTGTACCCGAACTGAGAGGTATGAGCTACGAGGAGAGTCTACGAGAATTAAACCTCACGTCGCTGGAAGACAGAAGAGTTGGGGGGACATGATTACCACATACAAGATTCTCGCAGGAATTTATAGGGTAGATAAAGACAGGCTATTTAACACAAAGGGCAGACGAACTAGGGGACACAGGTGAAAATTGAGTGCCCAAATGAGCCATAGAGATATTAGAAAGAACTTTTTTAGTGTCAGAGTAGTTGACAAATGGAATGCATTAGGAAGTGAGATGGTGGAGTCAGACTTCATACACAGTTTCAAGTGTAGATATGATAGAGCCCAATAGGCTCAGGAACCTTTATATAAGTTGATTGACAATTGAGAGGCGGGACCAAAGAGCCAGAGCTAAACTCCCGCAAGCACATCTAGGTGAGTACAACTAGGTGAGGACACTCACATACATAAATTTTTAAATGTGTGGGAACAGCGCTCTGGGGTCGTAGTCCTAAGGGCCCGGGATCGATCCCCGGCAGAGGGAGAAACAAATGGGAAGAGTTTCTTTCACCCTGGTGTTCCTGTTCATCTAGCAGTAAATAGGTACCTGGGAGTTAGACAGCTGCTACGAGCTGTTTCCTGAGGATGTGCGTGTGCAAGAGAAATATGTAGTAGACATATATAGAGGAAAAATAAATTGGTTTGAAAGGCGGGGTCCATGTGCTAATAGCTCGATTCTGCAGATACAAATAGTATATGCAAATAGTAAATACACACACAAGAGACATTGGGTAAGAAGATAATAATTAGCATTGGAGGAAACCTGTAAGATCCCTTACTGAAACTCAGCGATTTTATTTTTATTCAACCTTTCCAATTGTTATTATTTGTTATTTCATTAGACTAAATGAAGTTGGAAAGAGGTGGAGATATGTCAAGTTGCTCTGGTGGCAGGTGGGAGCCAAGGATGCAGTAGACCTTTGTGTGATCACCCTCTCGATGATCACACAAAGTGCTGCAACATGTATAAGCTTTGACCCTCACTGTTCAGCACACGTCTGCCGGATTTTCCTCCTGGGATAAGGATATTGAATCCTGTGGGGTTAAAGTTGTACTGTTGATCTCATCTATAATAATTAAGCATTAGTGTTTCTCTGTTTTGGTGACACCACCTGTTAGACCTGCGTTAAAGGGGGATCTTTAGGTCAGTCATGATGGATACACAGATCTCTCTCTCTCTCTCTCTCTCTCTCTCTCTCTCTCTCTCTCTCTCTCTCTCTCTCTCTCTCTCTCTCTCTCTCTCTCTCTCTCTCTCTCTCTCTCTCTCTCTCTCTCTCTCGTAGAATATGGTAGGAGCACACTCCTCTGGACCTAAGCTTGTTAACAGATAAACAAGTTAAGTTATTTAGCGGTCACTGGCGGTCCCGCCGCCTGTTTACCGCAGCTTCAGGTAGGCGTTAGCTTGACTGCTTGCTCTTCAGCCTTCAAAATGAGCAGCGTGTTTTACTCGAAGCTCTGTAGCCACCGCCGCCTTGCAATCCTGCACCTTGCAGACTGGAAATTTTCCTTGGCGGCCTTTATGTCATCCACGGTTGACTTGTCAAACTTTGGCTTCGGCCATTGATCCTCTCGGGTCCTCTCACTCTGGTGTTGTTCAGTTTTTATAGAAAGTTTTCATCCTGGTGGTCAGAGTGATCGGCCATGGTGCTGGAGGCTGTGGCAGCACAGATCATTCTGATAGCGAAGGCAACCCGATATTCAGCAAGACACAGCATCAAGAACAGTTGCAGACACTCGGAGCTGGCAAGAGAATTTCCAAATATTTCAGTAAATGTTTCGTGTGAGGATTTCCTGTAGGGAGGTGAGGCTTGGAGAGAGGCAGGTGAGGTTTGGAGGAGAGAGGGAAGGAGGGAGGCGACGTCTGTTGGAGACAATACAAGATAGCGGTGGGATTTTTGTCTTGTTTTAAGTTTTGCATTTTTTGTAGAAACTGCGTGTTTACAGCCCCTCCACGCACTCACGCACACATTTAAGAGAATACACAAAATTGAGAGGCAGGGCGATAGTAAGTGGAAGAGCACTGAAATCGGTAAGAGAGTACCTGACAGACAGAAGTCAGAAAGTCACAGTGAGAGGCGAGAAATCGGGCTGGTGTAGGGGAACAGGGGAAATCCCTCAAGATTTGGTGCTGGGACCCATGCTTATTCTCCTTTATGTTAAAGAACTGACTACAAGGTTGAGTTCTACATGTCGATGTTCGCAGATGATGCAAAATTAATGAGAAGAGTCGAGAGAAGTGAGGATTGTAAAATACTTTCAAATTGACTTAGATAATTTGCAGAGTTGTTACGAGATATGGCTTCTAGAATTGAACACTAACTAGTGTAGGGTGATGAAAATGAGGACAGTTGCCATGAGGCCAGAAAGTCACTACACAGTTACTGGACAGTATCTCAGTATCGAATAGAGAAAGAGTCCTAGACGTAAATATGACACCAGGTCTATCTCTTAAGGCACATATAAATAGGATAACATCAGCCGCATACTCTACACTGACAAACGTCAGAACAACATTCAGGAGCCTAAGCAAGATTACTGGATTCCACAAACGTAAGACCAGTTTCAAGTATGCCGCCCGTCGTGGACTCTCCCCTCAAACAAGCACTCAAGAAAACTTGGAAAGATGCAGGGATGTGCAACGGGGCTCGTCCCAGAATTACGAGGGATGGCATATGAAACAAAAGATTGAGAGTTAGACCTAACGACGCTAGAAGAAAGGAGGAGAGAAGGTATAATAGATTCATATAAAATACTTGAGGGTATTAATACCAAAATCAAAATAGCCGTGAGAGTGTGCTCGTGTGACAGTCAGGTCCACAGCGCGGAACTTGCTACTCGGAGAGTCTTCTGGGAAAGTCAGGTCAACAGCCCGGGACCTGCCACTCGGAATGTCTGTCATAAGTCATAACTTTACTTGTGACACAAGTTTCAGGACGGCCAGAGCAGAATTTTGTATGGCATGTCAGCTCTATGCATGACTTTTCTTTTTGATCTTTTTTCTTTACCTAGTAAGCCACCCGGTATTGGTAAAAGTCGGATGATTTCTTAATAGCTCCTTGATTTTATTCTGAAACAGCTGCGTATGATTACGCACGCTGTGGACATGAATACTCAAATTGAATACAACACTCTCACACAAGCGCTTGTATTCACACACATTATATTACAGTATAGTACACATGTGTATATTACAGGCTGTAGACTACATAACTAACCGATCTTTTTCAGTGTTCAAAAGGGAACTTGATAAACATCTCCAAAGAGTGCCTGATCAACCAGATTGTGGCTTAACGTTTGATTGCCGACAGCGGCATATAACAGCCTGATTGACAATACCGTCAACTAGGAGGCATGTTCAGAAACCGGACCTTGGGGACATTGATCCTTGGAACACCTTGAAGGTAACCTAGGTATACATGCAGGGTAGAGCTTCCAGTTATCGATTTTACCGCAATGATGTGATTATTTCCTGAAATTCATCATTACTTTTGAAACTGCTTATTGATAATACTTCAACAGTATATTCAACTGTAAGCCGCTCAGTGTATTTTCACCTGCAAGACTGAAGAGTGGGCGTTGAGGGCTGATGAGGCTGCCTCACCCTACTGAACCAGTTACAGCACGACCCCGGGCCTCTGTAACCTCTGTAACACCCACCACCCCGCCAACACGCTAAGCACGGGGGGGGGGGGGAGGTAAAACTTCAACTCCCCTCCCATTCCCCAGGGAACACCGCGCGCCTCTGGTGGCAGGAATTACGTTCCCTGAACGGCCCGGATGGCAGCTGTGTAGTCCTACGTCTGACCAAATGATGTTAGACTAAGAGTTCCTATTTTCTAGAGATGAGCCCTGTGGTCCAGTTGGACAACAGAGCCCGGTTTCCTCCAGTTTGGCTCTCAGTTGTGGAGTCGCGCGGATACATGAAGGATCCAAAATGTGGGATCAATATGGTTTTGATACTTCACCAATCATCTCGCTATTCGGGAGCATGATAAATCAAGGAATTAATTAATTAATCACCAAGTTTAATACATGAACACCCTTCAATATGCATGATCCCTCCCTCCGTCCCTCTCCTCCCATTGCGTTATGCATAAACAAACTCCCTCAAGCACAAGAAGGGGGCACAGACTCCCCTACCTCCTCCTCCTCCTCCTCATCGTCCGCAGCGGTATATCGATTTTGTGGCGATCTTGAAGAGTGGGAGAAGAAGCAGTTACCTTAATGTTAGGTCCGATTAAATATTATTCTACACACTTGAACACCGTTTCTAACGTTCAGTGTTGTTGTGACGTTGTTGGTTCCCGACTGTAAATTTGTAGGTTCCAGTGGGAACCAACAGAGTTAATGAGACCTCACTAACATTAGCTCATCTTCAATGTGATGTTGATGAGGTCTTTTAATGGGCCTTAAACAATAGTATGATGTTAAATGAAGAACAATTTCAGTTCCTGCGATCTGGAAAAAACCGGAAGCCACATATAAAACAGTCATATCACTATGTAGAAGGAAACGACAAGATTTGGGAGTGCTCTGGTCGAGAGACCTTACTATTAGATATCAGTAAAGCGGCTGTTACAACTGTAAGAAAAATAACAGGTTGGTTAACAAGAGACGCCATACCAATGGTGATACTTTTCAAGACACTAGTGCTCTCTAACGGTGGAATATTGTTCAACCTTTACATGTTCAACCAGGAGAACGTGCAAAGATCATTTACTAGTAGAATCCACTCAATAATGATTCTGCTCGAATTGCAACGAAATAAATGCCTCACCCAAGTACTTTAAATGCAAATAATTGCCAATAGAATCTAAACACATAGCCTAACCTAGACCTAATTATATACTAATTTATAATATATAATACTTTCTATTTGAGAACATAGTTATTTTTTATATACAGTTTTGTTTAAATTGACTAATGTGCCTTAGAGCCGGCTGCAGCTTGGACGAGCATAGTCTGAAGATGAGTTGTGTGTAAAGATTTAAATTTAAGAAACAGATAGTCGAGTTTTTTAATGGAGCCCCGTGATTATTTTTAAGCTCGGGTATCGCCGAAGGTCACTATCTTAGCGTCACGGCGGGAACATTTGGGTACAATGTCAGGCTCTGACTAGTGCTGTACCTGGCGTACCCTTCCCTACCTGAGCCACCGCCAATATCAACTAGGACACCACGTACTGTGTAGTGCGTTGATCAGTCAACCCATCTTCTCACTTAATACCTTGCCTTTACGGGATCAATATATCCGTTAAAATTTGACGTATTGGTAAAAATTGAAGCACCGTAATACTGACGCTTTCTAAGCATCTGCCTCGGTTCATTAAGTTCTTTCCTTTGAGTTCGTACGCTTCTGGATTGGCAAACCAGTTGCATTGGTAGTAGAGTATAAGAGCTGAGTAAATTTTCCCTACCCTACTCTATAAGTAACCCCAACCCAATCCAGCTCAGACCAACCTAATCTAACCGAAATACGAGATAAAATGTGTTTTCTGTATGTGGTATGTGTGCGACATCTCTATGACGTAATCACTTCATCTGGGCTCACATTTTATATTCTGCTTTTTTTTACAGCGGAGAAAACGGCATGGATCAATACCCACATTTGGACCTGATTAATTCATGTCTCCTGCGCCGCTGTGTAAATGTTAAACTGTTAATTCCATTAATTGCACCTACAGCTGTCCCTTCTGTAGATCGTTACTTCTAATGCTTTCGTATTAGCAGAAAAAAGACCATGGTGATGTTTGCCAAGGATGTTAATGCTGCATTATAAAATGGTCCTCATGAGGTAATATATCACTGCCAAGCGTTGCAAATTGCTGTTAGATAATGGGGAATATTATGAATTATTGCAATTAAAACATGTTTGTTTTCTCTTTGTTTTTTAGCGATGGGTCGTTATATATTCAGGGGGGAGGAAGCCGTCGTACTGTTGATGCGCATAATTTTAATTCGTTTTGTAGGGGGACAGGAAGCCTGTGAATATTATTATGTGTATGTGTTAAGGCCACATACTTTAATAATATAATCCTGTACAATAAAATTTCATTATATATATATATATATATATATATATATATATATATATATATATATATATATCCAGAAGGTAGGGAGTTATGGGGTTGCCTCCTGGAGAGGATAACCCTGGAAACACAAACCGAAACTGTCTCTATTTTCCGCTTGTAACAACTTGTAATAAAGTTGTTACATCTTGGCTTAATGTGTTTATGACGTATTGGAACGTTGTTACAACTTGATATATTAGTTGTTATAACTGGTTAGGTGGTGTTAAAACTTGTTCGAACGTTGTACCAACGTCGTAGTTTCGGTGTGTGTTTGGAGGGAAGTACTGGGTTGTCTCACCACAAAGGAAGGAATGAAACAGGAAATTACTAAGTACTTTCGTATTTATCAATACATCTTCAGAAGTATATATTGATCCTGCTGAAGATATATTGATAAATACGAAAAAACGTAAGGAACTTTCTGTTTCATTCCTTCCTTTGTGGTCAAACATTGTTTCATTATTCATCTCGTGTTAATTTCTTCGTGATTTAGGCGTTGTATCGAGGTTCACCAAACTCGAACCAAGTACTGACCCTCCCCAGGAGGCGACCCCATAACTCCCTACCTTCTGGATATCTATTTACTTGTGGGTGAACGGCATCATTCGGTGAAAGGAAACATGTCCAACGTTCTGTCTCCGGGAATGGAATCTCCGGGATCCCTGAGTGTGAATCGAGAACAAAGCCAAGTGTACCTTACGGACAGTTATATCATTCGCAAGTTATAGTCGGCGAACAATTTGATCGTTCGCACGACAGTCGTAGTCGGGAGGTGAGATTGGTGTCACAAGCTGCTGAAACACAGGTCAAAACAGGCCCCAAGGTATAATGGTTTGTGTTAATATGCGCGTCATATCGCGGAACCGTCAATGGCGATTGGACCAACATACAACGAATTTAGTTGTGCATGTGAGTGCAACACAGTGTGGCATATGAGCGTCTGCAACACAGAACATGCAAAACAGATTACATAATTTTGTATTGCAACACAACTGGCTCGCTCGACAATGATGAGTTCTTGATTCCAACATTGACGAACACCAGTTATCAGATCCACGTGTCACTCATAGGTGAAAAGTGGAGGATACATGAGGAGAGGGTGTGAGGGGGGAGGATACATGAGGTGAGGGTATGAGGGGGGAGGATACATGAGGTGAGGGGGAGAATACATGAGGTGAGGGTGTGAAGGAGGGGGGGGGGAGGAGTCATGAGGTGAGGTGAGGATACATGAGATGGGGGTGGGGGATGAGGAGGAAGCGAACACAAATTTGTTATCTACTTTTTTCATTTGGGGAATAAATATTCTTTTTATGGACCCACATAAATATTGTTGAGTTTGGGGGTATTAGCGTGGAGGGGGAGAGGGTATATATTTAGCTCCATGCTTGTCCCCACCCATTCCATCTTGTTCCGTCCTATGCCGTCCTGATCCGTCTCTTGCCGTCCGTCCCGTTCCGTATTGTGTTGTCCTGTTTCGTTGCGTTCCGTCCCGTACCCTCCTGCGCCGTTTCGTCTTGCCCTGTTCGGTCTCGTCTCTTTTTTCCTTTCCGTTCCGGGCCTTCCCGTTCCGTGCACAAAGCACCCGTCTGCCTTTCAGAAATTACTCTTTTTGGGCAATATCATAAATAGTTTTGACTCTTGGGGTTCGATGCGACGAGGTGCTGTCTCAACCCCTAGCTTCCGATTTCACCCTTAAGGGTTGCCACAGGTGATGTGTGGTGCCACAGGTGCCCAGTGGTGCCTCAGGTGGCTATGTGTGGTGCCATATCCAGGAGCAATGTGTGATGTCACATGTGCGCTATGTATGGTCATGTGTGGTGCCAACTTTCAAGTGGAGGTTCCATGTTGGGGCTGCATACTCTAAAGTGAGTCTCGCGTACCTTGTACCTAACACTTGGTAGGCTCCTTTGCCTAATGTCTGGAAAGCTATTAGGACGTTGGTAGCTAGAATCATAGGCCAAAGCGTGTTTAATAATGTCATTGATGGTTTTCAACTTAAAACATGTTAAGTTTGGTTAATTATATACGCAATACAGTATTAATTTAATTAAATTAAATTAATTAAATTGATTGATAAGTCTATATACTGCAAATGTTTAATGAATATAACATGGTAATCTTCGACTATTTTTTCCAGGTAGGCAAATGTGATGAGTGACGCCCCGTCGTGAGTATTGTCTCTGGCTTTTCTTAGTACACGTTTATTGGTAATATTGCAGTGTGAAGTAGTGTGAAGAAATACATAAGCGTAGTTTGTGTACGTCACAAATATAAATACAAGGCCAGCCACAAGCCCCAGCGACTATGGCAAGCACCACCAGCCCCAGCACCATCCGGTCTCCTCTCACCATCCTCCAACTCTCACCATCCTCCCCCTCTCATCATCCTCCCCCTCTCACCATCCTCCCCCTCTCACCATCCTCTCCCTCTCACTATCCTCCCCGTCTCACCATCCTCCTCCTCTCACTATCCTCCCCCTCTCACCATCCTCTCCCTCTCACTATCCTCCCCCCTCTCACCATCGTCCCCCTCTCACCATGCTGCAGCCCCTCACGCCTACAGTTGTAGTTAATGTCCTTCAGGAACTCTCTTCATCTTGTGTGTGTCGGCGGCGGCAGGGCGGTATGTATTCATCTGTGTCGTGTTGCCTGATAAACTATTTTTACTTGACTTGTACCCGGGGCGGGGCGGCCTCGTGCTCCCCTGTACAGCCTGGTGCTGTGGACCCCCTCCTGCAGCTGTGGACCCCCTCCTGCAGCTGTGGACCCCCTCCTGCAGCTGTGGACCCCCTCCTGCAGCTGTGGACCCCCTCCTGCAGCTGTGGACCCCCTCCTGCAGCTGTGGACCCCCTCCTGCAGCTGTGGATCTTCTCCTGCAGCTGTGGACCTTCTCCTGCAGCTGTGGACCTTCTCCTGCAGCTGTGGATCTTCTCCTGCAGCTGTGGACCCCCTCCTGCAGCTGTGGACCCCCTCCTGCAGCTGTGGACCTTCTCCTGCAGCTGTGGACCCCCTCCTGCAGCTGTGGACCCCCTCCTGCATCTGTGGACCCCCTCCTGCAGATGTGGACCCCCTCCTGCAGCTGTGGACCCCCTCCTGCAGCTGTGGACCCCCTCCTGCAGCTGTGGACCCCCTCCTGCAGCTGTGGATCTTCTCCTGCAGCTGTGGACCTTCTCCTGCAGCTGTGGACCCCCTCCTGCAGCTGTGGACGCCCTCCTGCAGCTGTGGATCTTCTCTTGCAGATGTGGACCCCCTCCTGCAGCTGTGGACCCCCTCCTGCAGCTGTGGACCCCCTCCTGCAGCTGTGGACCCCCTCCTGCAGCTGTGGACCCCCTCCTGCAGCTGTGGACCCCCTCCTGCAGCTGTGGACGCCCTTCTGCAGCTGTGGACCCCCTCCTGCAGCTGTGGACGCCCTTCTGCAGCTGTGGACCCCCTCCTGCAGCTGTGGACCCCCTCCTGCAGCTGTGGACCCCCTCCTGCAGCTGTGGACCCCCTCCTGCAGCTGTGGACCCCCTCCTGCACCTGTGGACCCCCTCCTGCACCTGTGGACCCCCTCCTGCACCTGTGGACCCCCTCCTGCAGCTGTGGACGCCCTCCTGCAGCTGTGGACGCCCTCCTGCAGCTGTGGACGCCCTCCTGCAGCTGTGGATCTTCTCCTGCAGCTGTGGACGCCCTTCTGCAGCTGTGGATCTTCTGCAGCTGTGGACGCCCTTCTGCAGCTGTGGACCCCCTCCTGCAGCTGTGGACGCCCTTCTGCAGCTGTGGACGCCCTCCTGCAGCTGTGGACGCCCTTCTGCAGCTGTGGACCCCCTCCTGCAGATGTGGACGCCCTCCTGCACATGTGGACGCCCTCCTGCACCTGTGGACGCCCTCCTGCACCTGTGGATCCCCTCCTGCACCTGTGGACCCCCTCCTGCAGCTGTGGACCCCCTCCTGCACCTGTGGACCCCCTCCTGCAGCTGTGGACCCCCTCCTGCAGCTGTGGACCCCCTCCTGCAGCTGTGGACGCCCTCCTGCAGCTGTGGATCTTCTCCTGCAGCTGTGGATCTTCTCCTGCAGCTGTGGACGCCCTTCTGCAGCTGTGGACCCCCTCCTGCAGCTGTGGACCCCCTCCTGCAGCTGTGGACCCCCTCCTGCAGCTGTGGACGCCCTCCTGCAGCTGTGGACGCCCTCCTGCAGCTGTGGATCTTCTCCTGCAGCTGTGGACGCCCTTCTGCAGCTGTGGACCCCCTCCTGCAGCTGTGGACGCCCTCCTGCAGCTGTGGACGCCCTCCTGCAGATGTGGACGCCCTCCTGCACCTGTGGACGCCCTCCTGCACCTGTGGATCCCCTCCTGCACCTGTGGACCCCCTCCTGCAGCTGTGGACCCCCTCCTGCAGCTGTGGACCCCCTCCTACAGCTGTGGATCTTCTCCTGCAGCTGTGGATGCCCTTCTGCAGCTGTGGACGCCCTCCTGCACCTGTGGACGCCCTCCTGCAGCTGTGGACCCCCTCCTGCAGCTGTGGACCCCCTCCTGCAGCTGTGGACCCCCTCCTGCAGCTGTGGACCCCCTCCTGCAGCTGTGGACCCCCTCCTGCAGCTGTGTATATACAAATATATATATTTGCTCTTCTTAATACTGATGCTTATAAAATAGAAGCACAGAAAGCGCACACTATAAGATTAACAAAGCCAGCAATACGTTAATTTTTAACCAAATGTATTGAAAGGAAAGGAACTCCTGCTGCCCAAGTATACAAACAATATATATATATATATATATATATCTATATATATATATATATATATATATATATATATATATATATATATATATATATATATATATATATATATATATATATATATATATATATATCAGCTTAGAAGCAGCCCGTAGCAGCTGCCTAACACCCAGATATCAATTTACTGCTTGGTAATAGGGGCATCAAGGTGAAAGAAACATTTTGCCCATTTGACTCCGCCTCCACCGGGGATCGAACCCAGAATCTCAGGACTACGAATCCGAAGTGCTGTCCACCCAGCTGTCAGGCGCCCTATACAATAGAGTTTAGTTTACAGTTTATACTATAGAGGTACTATAGAGTTTATCTCAAATGTTAAGTGCCAAATGGGAGACGAAATCCTTCATAAAACTGACAAAGAGAAAAATCTGATGAGTTGATATCATACCGAATTTGTCTGCTGAAGCCCTCCTCAAAAATTATCATCAGCGGCATATGCGAGACTGGCTAACATCTGAACTGCGTTTAGAAATTTTTGTTAGGAATCGTTCAGACCTTGCACACCATATGTCAGACCAATCCTGGAGTATATGGCCCCAGCTTGAAGTTCATATTTAGTCAAGCCTAAGACGAAGATGGAGAAGGTTCAGAGGTATGCCACCAGATTAGTTCCAGAAGTACGAGGTATGAGTTATGAGGAAAGACTACATGAATTGAACCTCACATCGCTGAAATACAGAGAATTTAAGGGAGATAATTGCAACATGCAAAATTCTCTGGGGGAATTGATAGGGTTGATAACGGCCAGACTATTTAATACGGGTGGTACACGAACAAGGGAACACAGATGGAAATGAGTACCAAAATGAATCACAGACATTAATTTGAATTTTGTCAGTGTTATAATTAACAAATAGAATGCACTAGGAAGTACTGTGGTGGAGACAGACTTCACACACAGTTACAAATGTACATAAGATAAGGCCTACTAGGGTCAGGAACTTGTACACCAGTTGATTGGCAGTTGAGAGGAGGGGCCAAAGAGCCGAAGCTCAACGCCCGCAAGCACAGTTAATTACTGTTAATTAATTAATTAATTAACACACGCACACACACACACACTTCCCCCTCACTCTCTCTTTCTACTTCTCCCTCCCTCCTTCTCTCTCCCTCCCTCCTTCTCTCTCCCCTTCCTCTGTTTCTTTCTCTCGTGAATACATATGAATAGAGGAAACTGCAGAAGACCTATTACCACATGCGAGGACGCTCCTATTTATATTCAACAAAACTCATATACTTGTCCAACCTACGCCTGAAACAATCGAATGATCCCACGTCTATTTCGTTATTTAACAATATGTTTCTTAAATCAACAACTCTATTTCCAAACCATTATTTACCCAGGTCACTGCTAAACCTGAACTTACCCAATTTTCACCCAATGTTTCATATTATATTTATTATTATCATATTTGTTATACCTAATCATCCATTTAATCTCCTCTCCCCCTTCCATTCTCATCCCCTCTCTCTCTCCCCCATCACTCTCTCCCCCATCTTTCCCCCTGGAAGTATCCCCATGAACCTTACTCTTCCTCCCCTAGTAATTAACACTCAAACATTATTATCTTTTGCAGCACGTTGGTAACATAGAGGGTTTTTATCTGGTGGGTTATTTGCTAATACGCTCGTGATAGTCTTCCTCTTTACCCTCCTGGAGTAATGTGATCACTTCGCGCATGCTCTCTTATCTATATTAGGATTCTTACAGAAATATCCTTATGCACATTTTGACGTGTAAAAAAGCCTCAGGATCCCTAGAGGATTCAGTTGAATCCAAAGTTGCATTGCATTTGACCATGTCGTGGTGTAGTGGTCTAAGGCATGTGCTTGGGAGCACCCAGAGCATACGTTCGAATCTTCTTCACGGTTCCTACAGATTTTATCATTGATACATCACGTTAATGTGATTTCTTTGTGTATTTTGACACAGTTTGCTTAAATGAAGAAGATAATATATATATATATATATATATATATATATATATATATATATATATATATATATATATATATATATATATATATATATGTCGTACCTAGTAGCCAGAACGCACTTCTCAGCCTACTATGCAAGGCCCGATTTGCCTAATAAGCCAAGTTTTCATGAATTAATGTTCTTTCGACAACCTAACCTACCTAACCTAACCTAACCTAACTTTTTCGGCTACTTAACCTAACCTAACCTATAAAGATAGGTTAGGTAGGGTTGGTTAGGTTCGGTCATATATCTACGTTAATTTTAACTCCAATATAAACAAATTTACCTCATACATAATGAAATGGGTAGCTTTATCATTTCAAAAGAAAAAAATTAGAGAAAGTATATTAATTCAGGAAAACTTGGCTTATTAGGCAAATCGGGCCTTGCTTAGTAGGCTGAGAAGTGAGTTCTGGCTACTAGGTACGACATATATATATATATATATATATATATATATATATATATATATATATATATATATATATATATATATATATATATAAGTTTCATCCGTATTCATCAGAAATACGTACGAAATCTCCTTTAGGAAAGGTGATAACGTGCATATTAAATAATAAATTTGTTAACCATGCAGGCGGAGCCGTAATGTTAATATTATAGCGGTGCATATTAGCTTTAAAGGGATTTAGTGGTTAAGCTTCTGAGTTCGGTCTGGCGAACTGACGTGTTGTATTTTAAAGAACGAAGAGATGAAAGTCAGCCGTCACTCACGAGTATGAGAGAGGGGGGGGGGGTTATGGGTGTGATGGGAGGGTAGTGTGTCATATATATATATATATATATATATATATATATATATATATATATATATATATATATATATATATATATATATATATATATATATATATATATATGTCTCGTTGAATATGACAGCATATTCTGTATTAACTATCTTCTGGTTTAGGGTTTTTATCCCTCTAACTAGTATTCTTGCATCAGGGTTTAGTTGGAAGAGTTCTCCAAGAGTCATATTCGTTTTTCGAAGTGAAGAAAAAATGTAAATTACTGTAGAGTGTATTACACTTACTATACAATTCTCACAGCGTTTCGAACCTACATGGTTCATTCTCAAGGGATAAGAAATTACAAATCGCCTTAGATTTATACCAGAACGGGGTCAGGTGAAAAAACAAATAGTATAAAGGAAAAAGGCAAGGGGAAAATAGGGGAACATACAATGATTAATCAGGTGTAATAAGCCTATTATGTTGAGCAGAGTCTTGTGTGTTGGCATCGTTATGTTCCGGTCTAGTTCTTACTCTCATGGTGGGTAGAGTAAATAGTTCCGTAATTTGGGTGTTCATTGTAGGTTGTTCTATTTTTATGTGAATTGCCTCAAGAATTTGTAATCTTCTTGCATCTTGGGTTTTGTCTATTATGCAGGTATTCTTGTTCAACATTTCTCTTGTTAGAGTGATGTCATGGGCTTGTCTCATGTGATTCCTGGGGGCACCGGATTGAAGATGACATGTCAAACGCCTCGTCAGCTTGGTCGACGTCATACCTACTTAGATTGAAGGTTACATCCTTCGTGGGGGCAAGTGTACATGTATACAACGCTTGACTGCTGTAGAGGGTTCTCCGTCGGCTAAGGAGGTCGGTAGTTTTCTTTGTTTTATAGAATATGATCAGGTCTAAGTTTTGGTTAGGAATAATGCTTTTTACTCCTTTACGGATTATTTCTCTCGTTATTCTTTCTTTTTTATGGTCACTGTGCGTAGTTGATTTGTAATATAATTTTATTGGAGGTGAACCCCGACACCCACACCCCCGACACCCACACCCCCGACACCCACACTCCCGACACCCACACTCCCGACACCCACACTCCCGACACCCACACTCCCGACATCCACACCCCCGACACCCACACTCCCGACACCCACACCCCCGACACCCACACTCCCGACACCCACACCCCCGACACCCACACCCCCGACACCGACACCCCCGACACCGACACCCCCGACACCAACACTCCCGACACCAACACCCCCGACACCCACACTCCCGACACCCACACCCCCGACACCCACACCCCCGACACCCACACCCCCGACACCCACACCCCCGACACCCACACTCCCGACACCCACACTCCCGACACCCACACCCCCGACACCCACACCCCCGACACCCACACCCCCGACACCCACACCCCCGACACCCACACCCCCGACATCCACACTTCAACTGCATCATGTCACCAGTCCCACCTCCTCCATCGCTTTTCCACTTTATATCCTTATATTATTCCATTTTTTTCCAGTTTCATCGTCTCTTCCTTGTTCCTCTTCACTTGTGTTGTGTGTGTGTGTGTGTGTGTGTGTGTGTGTGTGTGTGTGTGTGTGTGTGTGTGTGTGTGTGTGTGTGTGTGTGTGTGTGTGCAAGCTGAGGCGGTCCGCTTGCTTTCCTCACACTCGTGCCTTCAATGGCAGGAAGTACACTAGCTTGAGTGGTTATGTACACAAACCAACATACTGAATTATTTCAAGCGGGCCTTCAGTAGACTTCAGCACTAGAATGTGGTTTATATGTTTGGAGAAGAATATCCACGAGGCGTCTCCTCCTCGTAAGGACACTTGATCCCTTCCCCTCCTCAATCGCAAGACGCTTCTTAAACGTATCCAACAAAGATGGGTGAGGTCTGCGATCTGCGCCAGTGATAGATGAGATAGGTTAGGTTACTGATAATGACAAATGTGGCACATTCGAAACAAGCACTTGGTCTCTTTTTCTTACTATAAACGAACTATATTTTACCTGCAATTGAACGGAAGTATATTGGAGGTGAATAGGTCTGGATGACTAAATGATTATCAGGGACGAAAATATTAAATTTAAAAGTGAAAAAAACAATATCTCGAGACCAGACGAAGTGTTTCTAAGTCTTTGAAGAATGCAGATATGCACTTAGCGAGCCTATGTATTGCATATTAAATACATCATTAGACTCGAGCAGAGTACAGGAATCGTGGAGGGTTGTAAATGTGCAATTTTATACATATATATATATATATATATATATATATATATATATATATATATATATATATATATATATGTGTGTGTGTGTGTGTGTGTGTGTGTGTGTGTGTGTGTGTGTGTGTGTGTGTGTGTGTGTGTGTGTGTGTGTGTGTACTAGAAAATTCCGAATGCCCTTGCTGGAATTGGAACCTCCGCCCGCGTGATGCAAAGCAGAATGCTGTACCACTGTACCACAAAAGCACAGTAGAGTCTTTATGTACTCATTCAACCCCATGCCCGAGTGCACTTCCTGTTATGTGGTCAACTATTTCATCTATTCTTGTGGTCAACTTCTTCATCTATTCATCATAGCTTGTGTACTATTCAAACGTGAATAGTACACAAGCCTCCCTTTAAATATTCAAAAATTCCAAATGCCCAACCCCAAATGGTGTTGAATGAATTCATAAAGACTCTCCTATACTTTTGTAGTAGTGTGGTAGTACAGTGGTACAGTACTCGGCTTAGCATCACGCGGGCAGAGGTTCTAGTCCCAGCAAGGGCATTTGGTAGCCAGCATTCATGGGGGTTGAATGCGGCCATTAACCCCTATTCTTCCTCTTCCCGAGGCCACTATCCTCTCTTCTTCCCAACATGAGGCCTCTAACCTCCTTTCTGCCCCTCTGGGCAGGGAAAATAGTAACTTAGCCCCGAGCAGGGAAAATTGTGTAGTGGTGCAACACAAGAGGCAGAAAGAGCCGATAAATAAAGAACTAAGCGGCTTGCAACATTCCCAGCTTGTCTTCCCTCAGGCTTGCAACATTCCCAGCTTGTCTTCCCTCAGGCTTGCAACATTCCCAGCCAAGCTTCCAGCCTGTTTGAAACATTCTAAGTGGCTCTTCCAGTTTTGTTTGAAACATTCTAAGTGGCCCTTCCAGT
This sequence comes from Procambarus clarkii, assembly GCF_040958095.1. Lineage (NCBI taxonomy): Eukaryota > Metazoa > Arthropoda > Malacostraca > Decapoda > Cambaridae > Procambarus > Procambarus clarkii. Next base: position 26,363,312 of record NC_091176.1, read on the forward strand.
CTTGTTTGAAACATTCTAAGTGGCCCTTCCAGTCTTGTTTGAAACATTCTAAGTGACCCTTCCAGCCTGTTTGAAACATTCTAAGTGACCCTTCCAGCCTGTTTGAAATATTTTAAGTGACCCTTCCAGCCTGTTTGAAGCAGTATAAGTGACCCTTCTAGCCTGTTTGAAACATTCTAAGTGACCCTTCCAGCCTGTTTGAAACATTCTAAGTGGCCCTTCCAGCCTGTTTGAAACATTCTAAGTGACCCTTCCAGCATGTTTGAAACATTCTAAGTGACCCTTCCAGCCTGTTTGAAACATTCTAAGTGACCCTTCCAGCCTGTTTGAAACATTCTAAGTGACCCTTCCAGCATGTTTGCAAGATTTTAAGTGACCCTTCCAGCCTGTTTGCAACATTTTAAGTGACCCTTCCAGCCTGTTTGCAACAATCTCTGCACGCAATCTTGCAACGTTCCATGTGAATTCTCGCAAACATGTAACATCCGACAAGTCTTCCTTTCCGGCGTGCAACAGTTCCATAGAGTCTTCCCATCGGCTTCCAACATTTCCAGCCATATTTGGTCTTATAGAGAAGTTGGTCTTATAAGATATTGGTCTTATATAAACTTTTCAAGAGAGCGAGCAGTGATGTAATTATCAGGATATCTAATTATCTTTATTGATCACCTTTTCTAAGGTCAGTGCTGCGTGTATGGCTACGAGCTATGGTGTCTGTCAGTGTACTAAGAACCTAAACTTCACATGTTACGAATGAGTGTTGGAGACTGACTGGGTGTTTGTTTTCTTTCTTAATGAACCCAAGAACGAGTCAGTCATGTGGACACGACAATATGGTAAATTTATCATTTCATAAGAAACAAAATTGGAAAAATATATAAATTCAGGAAAACTTGGCTTATTAGGCAAATTGGGCCTTGCATAGTAAGCCAAGTATGACGTTCTGGCTACTAAGTACAACATATATGTATATATATATATATATATATATATATATATATATATATATATATATATATATATATATATATATATATATATATATATATATATATATATATATATTCACTGTCGAGGGTAATTGAAAAATTAACTCTCCAGAAGTCATCTATTTTCATTTTTATTTATGGTCTGACGCCTAGAAGCGTTTTGCAAGACTTACATTTTCTGATGTCGAGTCTCCTGCTATCGCTGTATTTATCGATGATTTCTGTGTTGCTTGTTAAGATTTCTCTGGTGATGGTTTGGTTGTGAGAAGAGATTATATGTTCCTTGATGGAGCCCTGTTGTTTGTGCATAGTTAATCGCCTAGAAAGAGACGTTGTTGTCTTGCCTATATACTGAGTTCTTTTGGGCTGACAGTCCCCAAGCGGGCATGTGAAAGGGACATGAAAGGGGACTATATAACACAAGGAGATAAACTGAGTATTTCGGTCCCAAACTGTGACCCTCTTCAGCAGTGAGCGAGAATGACAGCTGTAGCTGCTTTTCTGGCGTCAAGTCAGGTGTCTTGGGAACAGGTGTAAGCATTGAGTTATAACCTCCTTGTTACATAATCGTACACCAAAGCTGATAACCACTGCCCTATGGGGATATTAAAATTTTGATTATAGTTTTTAAAAGTAGTTTCTATTACTTTTCTTTTGAAGCCACAATATTAGGGATAAATTATACAAGAATTATCCCAATTAATTATCACATAATATTTATAAGTGTGTATCAATGTAGGTCTAGTCTTAAAGGTGGTGAGTTGGTGTATTTGTCACAGGTTTGCATCCGGAGTACTCGCCAGGTAATTTTGGTGGCGCCGTTGGTGGCCATGTTAATTAAGACTCCTTGGCCGCTTTCTCTCCCCGGAGAGTGTGTGTGTGTGTGTGTGTGTGTGTGTGTGTGTGTGTGTGTGTGTGTGTGTGTGTGTGTGTGTGTGTGTGTGTGTGTGTGTGTGTGTGTGTGTGAGAGAGTTTTACCTGACTGCACGTGTTGAGTGAAGCATCAGTTCCACGATCTTTTAAGTTGTCAGTCGTCACTGTAATACGTTCAAAGATTAATATTTATCATGTTAACTTGAACGTATGGAGTTTGCTTGATCTATATTCTGAAAGGTATTCGGGGAATATTATACCCTCAAAGAGCCCACTTGTGAACTTTTCTGATGCTATAAGAGACATCAAAGTCAGAAGTCATTTGAGTGAACTTGGTTATCTTGGTAACTGGTCGAAAGTAAAGTATTACCAATGTCTCAGCTTTTATAGGTGTGAACTATGGGACCTTGGGAATGTACCCCCCTTAGTAAGTTAAATTGTGAATCGAGGAAATGTTCAAGACGTATTTCTAGAGTCGATCCTGGCACTCATTGCAAGTCTCCTTCCTTGCCTGATGTATGAACACGTTGTATTGAACGGGGTGAGTACACCTTGAGCTACCTCATCCCTTTGTGTCCATTTATACCCCAATGAACATACTTCAATTTCAATTCCAATTCCTGGCCTGATGTCCACATCCACACTCGAAGAAATCATTTAAAAACGAATGATGTTAGTTTCTCTTCAGGGAATTATCGATCCGGCAAACAAAATTACCTCATTTTTCAGGAAATCGCCAATCGCTGTCCACTCAAACTTTGCCAGAAAAAGTTAACTTGATTGTCAGGAAATGTAATTTAATAACTAGTGATGTACATAATGTTGTAGCAAGTTTATAGGAAAGCATAAAACACCGAGTCAGCAGAGAAGACAGAGAGACCTAGCCCCCCCCCACCCCACCCCACTGAATATTTGGAATTATGAGGGAACTACTGTCAGAAAAAGATGGTTTATTAACAAGCATTATAAATGGTATTGTTACACGAGCTGTGTGTTGTGAGTGGCAGTGATCTACGATAACCCCAAACTTTTGTTGATGTAAAATGTTGAGTGTAAATTGCCATATCTTCTTGGTTAAATTAATTTATATTCGTTATCCATCAAATTGTCTTCTCATCATCCAAATTTTTTGACACATTTTTAATTTCATTTGAATAGACCTAATTGTAAACTTTAAGTTTTATATGGCAGTAACACCTGTTCACTCCAGCCACAACTGTGATGATTTTTGCTTACATCACTGGCAAGACTGATAATTTTAAATCCAAATTGTACAGTAATGTGTACGTGCTGTGCTGTTATTGTGATTTTCATTCATGTAATTAATGTACTGTAATTGTGTGTAAACCTATCCAAATATCAGTGTGAAGTCATTTATGCATAAAACTTTTGTTTCGATCTCGTGACTCGTAATGATGAGGTAGGTCTTCCTCACATCTCTGACTCATCTTGTTCTACTTTTATCCTTTTGAACATTTCTCAATATCTTCCGTGTCGATCCTTCTCATATCCTTGTAAACCGTTAATATTGTCCTCCCTTTATATGTGCTGCCTGTTGCAATGAGCTTCTCAATCAGGTCCAGTCCCTCGGTCTCGATCTTGTTTGTTCCATATCTCTAAACTTTGTCTAGTTTAATTTATGTGGGGGGGTTCCACGCCAGGGCTGTGTACTCAAGGGAGTTCTCATATGTTGTGTACAGCGTCCTGAAGGCTTAGCTGTCAAGAATCCTAAAGGCTCTCTCAAAGTTTGCTAGTTCGGCGTATACCTCTAATGCTATTCTGCAAGTTTGTGCCGCAGGCATCAGGTTTGGGGTTATGTCTATTCTCAGGTCTTTCTTCTGTGATTAAAAAAGTTTTCTCGCCTGCATTCTGTGCTGCTCTTATTACTCTCCTTATAACTTTGTATTTATCAGAGTCAAATATCAGTACCTGTGTGCTTGTGTTGTTCCCTAACTGTACCTGTAAGAAGCGCGATATAGAGCCTGGGGCCCCACCTGATAGCTCATAGTGCATGGTGCATGTATCATTCACGAATGTATCCTTTATAGAGCTCATGATATATATACGGTTCCTGAGGCTGTGAGTGGTTGTTGCTCTCCCCATCTCTGCTCCCAGCTCATTACAATTATTTTTCACAGGTACTGAAAGTGAATATTTTGGAAAACGTTTCTAACTCATTTGTATTCCCAACATCCACCTGTGCACCTTGTATTTCTCTTATCTGGGAGAATCTCTGTTTACCTCGTGTTGCCCTCAATATATTGTCTGCTTTAAGCTTATCTCCTCTGGCCTTTCTTCTAGCGTGATTAGATTGAATTCCTTTAACGTGTTTTCGTAATTCGCCTTCCTTATCACTGTCTATAGTCTCGTAGGGAATCTTTGGACTGTCTAAGTCTACTTCTTGTGTTCACTAGATGGTAGGTTCTTACAGGTGCCAGGGTTATCTAGTAATGATCTGGCATAGGGTTTCTGTAGTGTTTTAAAGGGGTCCCCCTTTAGAATTTTAGTGGACGTTCGTATGTTGCCAGTTAAGCAAACGCTGGTGGTATTATTTCGTCAGTATTACTGTTTACGTGCACCTCCGGGTGTTATGCTTGCGTTATGTCCACACTTTGGTCCTCTTCATTTTCTGACTCCTGCAGTGGCCTCACTCTTATTCTATACTCTCCTCATGGCTTCATTTCGCCTCGTCCAAACTTCATTACTTTCCATGTGTTGGAACTGAACATGGGTAGCCATTTATTTTCTCAGTCCTGCAGCTTATATATGCCCTCTCGTAATATCCTGCAGTTCTCTTCTGGAAGAGGGAGGTCAGTGAGAAATATGGAGATTGGGCACAGCGCTATGTATTAGTGAGAGGGGAGAAAGGTGTGAGAGATGACGGAGAACAGAGTCCAGCATTGTGAGCAGGGAAGCAGAATCGTTATTTCGTATATTTAAGGTCGTCTTTTTTCTCTTATTAGAATAGCATCCAGGATTTACAATCTTCTTTGAACAGTGTTAGATCTCAGGATTTTGCTATTATTTACTCGCAGAATTTCACCTCCCAGATGGTACCTTGTGTTCAGCCTTCTGCTTCCTTCGCCTAATTTCATTACTTTACACTTTCCTGAGTAGAACTTTAGTAGCCATTTTCTAGACCATTCCTCCAGTTTCTCCAGGTCGTCCTGTAGTCTGTCTATCTTCATTTGTCTTGATTCTTCTCATAATTTTTGCATCATCAGCAAACATTGAGAGGAATGAGGAATGTGTGTGTGTGTGGTTGTGTGCGTATGTGTGTGTGTGTCTCGTATACTTGTAATGTTGACGTAATCTCTCTTTTGATGCAAAAACATGTCCAATTCTGCTGTCTGACCGCCCTTGTTGAGACGATATTTAACACTGCAGTGCAACTGTCAGAACAAACGTTGATTAACGCAAACTGGATTACTTTACTGACCAAAACACTTAGTATGGTCACTTGCCTCGGTACGCACTCGGATGGTTTGGCCAGAGTGAGTGAAACAGTACGTCACTAATAATCTACCTTGCTCCTCCAAACTCAGTCATACTTGCTGCCGAGTTTTTGAAACAACCAGAAAGCGAGTCGTCCAGTTTCACATCGACAATGAGTAGTAACTTTCTGTCACGTGGGAGAGCACTCGACTCTCTGCCAGTCTTGCGCTAAACATCTTTTTTACCATCGACCAGATCGAGTTAGAAGTGAGACCTCTGGTTAAAATATTGATACATACCAATATGAACCTGAAAACACACATTTTATCATCCTAACATATATAGCAGTCCCTGGGTATGGTCGAGTATGAATCTATGAGAAGACAAAATAATATTATGGATCACTATAGCGTAACCGCATGATGAAGTGGGGGGGGGGATGAGGGGACCCAACAAGGTCAAGAAGCAAGGGTAAATAATGAGGGAGCATAATTAGATGAAGAGACAGGAGGTAATAATGCAACACAGCTCAGTCAAGAATGAAGGGAATATAATAGAAAAGCAGAGGTCAAGACGCAGAGGGTAAGTACTTATGGAATACACGTAGTTTAGGGAGTAGAGGGAGAGAGTGATTCAGTACTCTTGAAGCGCGAAGGTCTGTAGCGTCCCGGATGCTCTCATGTGTGGGCATAATACGCACGTTGGATCAGTTACCCATTACGGGTGTTGGAGCCTCCCACACGGCACCGTCTGCCCTCCTGACACTGGGAGGGCCGCGGTGTCCCTGTCCATCCTGGTGATTATCGTCAACATCATAGCCCTCGCTAACACAGGACACCGACACTCAAACTATTCTTATTGTAAAATGTCTCTTATTGTATAACGTTCAGCTACTAGTAGAGATTGAGAGATCATAAGAGCAAGTGAGGGCTTGTTAAGTTAAAGCTAATAAGTTAATAAGCTAAAGTTATTGATGAGGCATGTTCCAAGTAGCATGGGCTATGGTGAGCCCGTAGTAAACTTACCTGGCACAGGAGCGGGGGCTGTAACTGTGTGTGTAATTTTAGGAGTTGTTGTTGGTTTATATTCAGCTACTCGGAACAAAATTTCCATGTAGCACGGGCTATAGTGAGCCCGTAACAATCTTAGGAAGCTGAGCTGCTTATATTTACTGCGCCATACACCTTACCTCGGCTGCCACCCTCCACTCCCTCCCTCACATTCACCAATAACGCCTGTAAATATTGGAGTCTCGCCTGTTATGCTGAACTGTAAGATATTTGACTAGGAAACATTTTATTTGTTGCGAAGGGGGACGTTTTTTTGGTGGAAAAATCAATAGTTAATGAAATTCAACTTTTGTTTTGTGTATGTTCCGACATCAACATTTGAAGACATTGTTCTCAAAAGCTCAGGTTCAAAATTTGAATTTTCTGGCGATATGTGACGGGTCACCTGTTGACACCAGTAAAGGATCACCTGTTGACACCAGTATAAGGCATCACCTGTTGACACCAGTAAAGGATCACCTGTTGACACCAGTATAAGGCATCACCTGTTGACACCAGTATAAGGCATCACCTGTTGACACCAGTTTAAGGCATCACCTGTTGACACCAGTATAAGGCATCACCTGTTGACACCAGTATAAGGCATCACCTGTTGGCACCAGTATAAGGCATCACCTGTTGACACCAATATAAGGCATCACCTGTTGACACCAGTATAAGGAATGACCTGTTGACACAAGAATGATAATATGCTCTGTCAGATAATATCTTAATGTTCTCATCGAGTACTTGTGTTCTTGGCTAATAATTCTTACCTAAAAGTTCTTGCGAGTTGGGAGAATATCTCTTGGGTCCGAGCTGCCTCTTCTCTTTAGGTTGCCTCGCTGAACTTACAATTTATTGTGATTTATATCATATCTGTTAATATGTTTCACTTGCTAGCTCGCATATACCCTCTGCGCCCTTACTAACACAGAACCAAAAGTACCATATTTGAGATAAGGCATAACAGATAAGGGAAGGCTGACTGCTTATTCCTAGACTATGAGAATATCTTCTATGCACAACCAGACAAAGAGACTCATTTACACAAGGGATAAACGGGTTAGTCTATCAAGAATACTTGACAAATGCACATGAGATATTTACACTTAAAGAGATGTGAGGATGGTTAGGTGTAACAAATGGAGCACCTTAGATGTTCAGTTCTTGGGGACAGAATTCGTGGTAGTATGTGAAAGACCTGCATGAAGAGGGTGTATCCTTCATGTCGGTGTCTGTGTGTGCCGCCTTGCTACTGGGGCAGCTACACTACACCCCTTCCTTCCTCCTCACCTTCACAAACAAGAGTCTCAATAACCTGCTCTTCCCTTCAACGCCCCCGGTCCCTCTCCTAATATGAGGCTCCTCAGTAAACTGCCGCTCCCTGCTGCACGATATAGTCAAGGGACTGATCAGCTCCAATATGTGCTGTGATTTACAAGATGGGGAGCCAGTCGGCCGAGCGGACAGCACACTGTACTTGTGATCCTGTCCCGGGTTCGATCCCGGGCGCCGGCAAGAAACAATGGGCAGAGTTTCTTTCACCCTATGCCCCTGTTACCTAGCAGTAAAATAGGTACCTGGGTGTTAGTCAGCTGTCACGGGCTGCTTCCTGGGGGTGGAGGCCTGGTCGAGGACCGGGCCGCGGGACACTAAAGCCCCGAAATCATCTCAAGATAACCTCAAGAAGATGGTTAGATTTTCGTCCAGGTCGGCTGTGTTGTTCAGGCGCTACACCGACAATTCACTCTCAGCCTGAACTAAAAATATATACTTGATTCGTGTTTTCCGATTTTCAAATCACGTTTTTAATTTATTTTCTTATACTTAGTAAAATTTAGAAGTAAAATTAGAAACGGGAGAGAACTGCTTACAGTTGAAGGAACAAGCAATACAACTGGTTGGAGATGTGGCTGCTAGAGGTCAAACGTAAAAATGCAATGCGATGAGAATTGTGACAGGTGCACACAAACAAGAGAAAGTGGAGAGTGGAGAAAGCTGGAGAGCGAGATGGCAGCCTTCAGAAGTCGTAACAAGGATTTCATCGTATTATACGCAACTGTAAATATTAAGAATATATACCACAACCATGCATGGAGTCTACTCTCTTTAGCTCAACAACAGCCTGAGGGAGTCAGAAGGTTTACCACCAGATTTATTAATGAACTAGAAAAGGTAATCAGTGAAGACAGACTAATGGCGCTAAACCTCACATCGCTGGAGAAGAGATTACCCAGAGTGAAGATGATCACGGCATCCGAGATACCAGGAAAATGGGGTCACATTATATGTGGGTTCACAGTATCAGGGGGGGAGGGACTCATAAGATGAATGAGTCGCAGGATGAGGGAACCACATGATAGAGTCATGGGATGGTGGGGGTTGACAGGATGAGGAGGTCACATGATGGAGAGTCTCTGGATGTGGAAATCGACAGGATGAGTGAGTCCCACACGTAACTTGAACTCTTAATAAACCATGCAGTTAGACAAAGTGACAAACTTTATACACAAATCTAATTATATGCATGACACATCCGATGGGACGAATGTTGCATCACACTCGTGCATTATTCTTGAAATGTTTGGCCCGGTAGCTAGAGCTCATCTCCGCGCCCCGGTGCAGGACCGCACACACTCACTGACACACCCAGACAACTAATAGTAATATATAGTTTAATCTCGACTGGAGATCCCTTTTCGTGCGTGTTGGCGCCGCGTTGATGCAGGTCTTGGCAGCACGAGATAGTGACAGATGTCTCGTTGTGGTCCCGTGACACCATCATTACCCCACCTTACCAACGTCCAGGAGTTAGTGGAGAGGGAGCTGATGTTGTCAGTAGACCAGAACACTGAACTAGAGGCAGCTTCACCCCAGTAGCTGGGGGAGGGTGGGGGGGGGGGGCGAGCTGCTGCTGTTGTCAGCCTCACCCCCCAGTAGGTGGGGGAGGGTGGGGGGGGGGGGAGCTGCATGCTGTTGTCAGCCTCACCCCCCAATAGCTGGGGGAGGGTGGGGGGGGGGGAGCTGCTGCTGTTGTCAGGGGTAACACGACAAAACACATCAAAAACTGATTCGCAACACTGACATGTCTAGTTTGTTTATACATACACATTTATTGATTTGTATAAAGCTCTTACCAAATTGAAATGTTATATTTATATGCACGCTTTGCCATAAGACTAAAGGATTACAATAGCCAATATTAATTACGAATTGTTATTTTAAAAGGGAACCTGTGTATTTCATACATAATTATTCGGTAAAGTTTCTCTAAAGGTTAATTTTGCATTTTCTTTAGTAATATACAAAATTTGCATATATAACGACAAACAAAATAACGCTATACAAGATTTTTAGGAATAATCGTTACTTCTTTTATTCTTGATAATATCTTAACCGAGATCGCTCGGATTTTTGTTTATGGTTTTATATCTATACTATAAGAGATAATGTCTGTATGTTTATCTGTGTCCGAAGTTGGAGGCCAGAACCTTGACACTTTTCAGGGGGAAAGGTCTGGGGTACGGGATGGACATAGGCTGATCTCGGTAGGCCCAAGTTAAATGCTTTAAGAAATATAGCCTATAACACCCCCCCCCCCATCCCATGCAATTTTGATGAAATCTGAAATTTAATTGGGTGTTATTTCTGAAGAGTTTACCGTGAACGTTTATGAGTTACTGGAGTGAGAAGACAATTACAGTGATAAATATTGTTATGGTGACGATAAGATATATAGTTAAGATACTATGTACTGAAGAGATATATATATATATATATATATATATATATATATATATATATATATATATATATATATATATATATATATATATATATATAATATATACAGTTCATCCTCGTGTTTTGGTAATACTTATAGTAGCGATGAGGACCATAGTATAAATACCGACGTACAACGAAACTAGAAAATAGAAATCTTAACTACTGAATTGGACAAACTGGAAAACTATTTTTACTTGTGTTGCTTTGACAAACTAAACTAATCTAACCTAACCTTTCTAGGCCTAATGCACTATATCTGAGGCCTAATATACAACATATGTGTGCTATACTAGGCCTAGGAATATTTGTGTTTTAGCCTCATTTATATTATAAGAATTCCTTACAAGTTAGAATACTATTATCTAAAAGCTAAGTACGGACGAATTCGTGACTATTGGCGATCTTTACAATAGGTACTATCTATACAGAAAGATGGGTTGACATATATATGAGACAGAGATACGCACACACACACACACACACACACACACACACACACACACACACACACACACACACACACACACACACACACACACACACACACACACAAGATCGTTTCAACAAAGATGTTAAAACCTCGAACATAAAACTGAATCTCTAATAGACACATGTCTAGTCGATAATTTAGCCGTGGTGAATGTTGCTTCTCACACGTTGTCCAGACCAGTTTAATCATGGATCCCAGGCAGCTAAATATTCGCATTAAGCCCCTGGAGGCAAGATGAAACGGCTTGCTGCACTTCGCAGTAGGGCGTAAATCACCATGCCATCAAGTTTAATGTGTCTGTCATTCCCTAATCATCCCCCTCACTGTGGGAAATATTGCCATCCGTGGAAGTAGTGTTTACACGTTTGGCTTGTATCTATATCTTATCGTATCAAAGACCAAACATCACCACCCGAACGTGCTTCCTTCACCATGGCAATTAGGTTTGTTCATTTACATGATTTCTCTATCAATTTCGATGGGCTTTGTTCTCAGTGCATGCATTAATCGGATTTAACTGCGCTCCTTAGTGTGTGATAGTTGTACAAATTTTGTCATTTTGTGACATGTTGGGGAGCTATGATGATGGAACAGTAGAGGAGTGTTGCCTTCGTGTGCTGTGCGCCCTTCCCCTCTCTCCCACCTCCGCCCTCTCCGCTCTTTTCACCCTTCTTCCCCGTTCACCCCCTTCTCCCGAGGCCTCCAACCTCGAATTTTAATTTAATACTGAATTTACGTTTTTTTATTATTAATATATTAAGTACATCTGCATTTGTGCAGCTACCCAAGACTATAAGAAGGGGAGTACAGTGTGTCAAGATGCTAGCTACGTGGTGCTAAAAAATCCCCATCACACAGGATGGTTAGTCATACAGAGGCATGTGATAAGAAGTCTGCACTGGCAGACTCTGGGAGCATTATGAGGATATCATCAACACAAGAGTGAATAAGGCAGCAGTGATACTAAAAGCCCCCATCTCGCACGATGGTTAGTCATACAGGGCCATATGTTCAGATTGATGGATACATAGGTGCAGACTGGCAGACTCTGGGTGCATTATGAGGATATCTTCAAGAACACGAGAGTGAATAAAGTAGTTCCAAAGCTCTAGGGACCTCATGCCAACGGGTCTGAAAGGTCTAATAACTGGACATTCGGTGATGTAGTGTGGAAGATCATGCCGCAGTTCCTGCTCACAGAATTTGCACCTAGAGTGCTCAGTATTGGGAGATCCGTCACCTGTAGCCACCTGCCACAGGTAACGGTAACCCAACCTGATCCTGACAACCACTGTGTCGCACAGTCTGGTCCACGTTTTGTGCTGCCCATAGATATAGGTTTCAGATCTGAACAAATAATATCTTTTTATACTAGTGCTTTCAGGTCGTTGGGAGTCAGTAATTACTTTCCTATCAGACCTGAGTGTTTGGACCAATATAGTTTTGACAGTAGAGATGGGGATACCTAGATCTAATTCAACTTCATCTTTGTTGCACGCTGATTTGGCTGCAATGTCTGTCTCATTATGATGGGTTATATTTATGTGTGATGGTATCCATACAAAGGAGATTCGAGACCCTTTGCTCTGTGCATCAATTAGGTCATTTATAATTGGTAGTATGAGGTTCTTGCTGTCGATCTTCCAGAAGTTTTCGATTGCTTGAAGAGCAGACTTGGAATCACAAAACATTATTCCTCCTCCAATGTTTTATAATTAATGTACTGGTAGCTAGTTGTAATGCCGCTTGTTCTGCTTGTTACGTGCGACCGTTTTGCATTAAGAAATCTAAGGAATCGGCCAGCCTCTTTTCGTTTTTTTTGTGTGTGTTTTTGGGGGGGGGGGGGTGTGAGGCCCACTATTTGGGTTTACCCCTTTTTAATACGACCAATAGGATCAACCCCGAGAAGCCTTGTCCGTCTCATTCCCCAGACCATTCACCCTGCAAAGTTTGGTGAGGCTAGCCCCTAGCGTCTGGCCTCCAACCTTGGACAGACAAACAGGTAAACAAACTGACATTCTCTCTTATTGATATAGATTGAAGGCTGTCTTACCATTCGCTCGAAGATACTCCAGTTTTAGACAAAGTTTCTATATTCAGTTTCTCATTACCAGGAAGGAGCCCATCCCTCCCATTAAGTAGAATCTCGTATCCAGGATATACGAGTTGCCCAATTATTACATATTCAACCCAATTTCTTCTTGTTGCCAGGATGAACGAGATGCCCAATTATTGCCTGTTCAACCCCATTTTTCCTCACTTTAAAAATCGACCCATTTTTTCTCATGGTCAGATTATTGGAGTCTTGTTTCGGTGTAAAGGGCAGCAATTGCCAGCGGTTTTGTGAGAGGGTTTCCCGGGGGATGTGTGGCCCCTGCTACTCTCTTTCTTCACCCGCCTTCACCGTGCCTCATACCCACACCGTGCCTCATACCCACACCGTGCCTCATACCCACACCGTGCCTCATACCCACACCGTGCCTCATACCCACACCGTGCCTCATGCCCACACCGTGCCTCATACCCACACCGTGCCTCATACCCACACCGTGCCTCATACCCACACCGTGCCTCATACCCACACCGTGCCTCATACCCACACCGTGCCTCATACCCACAACTTGCAGGGTCACCCCTACTTCAACTCACAATATTGTGTCCTCATGAAGGAGGATTGTAATTCTGGGACACTTAATAGAGTGAGCCTTGAAGATAAGCTGAAGAATTGCAGCTTTACTTTCCACAAGTTGTGTGTGTACTCACCTGGTTGTGCTCATCGTGTACTCACCTGGTTGTACCGCAGGGTCGAGCACTTGCTCTTAATATATCACCTGCTCTTAAGCGTCGTCCTCCGACCATCACTAGTGCAGTGCAGTGATTCATTTCACCTGTTTTTTCTTATCATATTTACATTTAAAGCTGCGTATGGAATTGGCTTCGACACGTTCCTCATCTAGTCCGTTACACTTACGACTCTTAGACTGAAAAAGTTCTTTCTGACATCTATGTAACTCATTTGTGTCAACGGAACAAAACTCGTTTTGCTGCTCCTTAATTTGAACATTGCTTCTATCTCTTCTTTGTCAATCCCCCCCTTTGTATCTTGTACATCGTCATGTCTGATCTAATCCTTCTTTCCTTGAGCGTAGTAAGGTCCAGTTCTCCTCAGTCTTTCTTCATAGTTCAGGAACAAGCCTTTTTGCATAATTTTGGATCTTTTTCTAGCTTTGTTTTGTGTTCCTTTAGGTAAGGGGGTGCCATGCTAGGGCAGCATACGTAATAATAGGTCTCACAAAGAATGTATACAGCGCTCGAAGGACTTTCACCAAGATCCTTAAGGATAACCGGACATTTGCCAGTATGGCACATGCCCTCGTTATTCTGCTGGTGTGTACCTCTGGTGTTAGACCTCGAGTTTTGTTCACTCCTAAGTCTTTCTTATTTTTTAGTAATTGGAAGTTGCCTTCCCTTCATCCTGTGCTAGATTTGAGGTCTTGTTGGTCCACTTCCCATTTAATAATCTTGCATTTGTCAAGGTTAAACTCTAGTTGCCATTTGTCAGACTATCTCTGGAGATTGTCCAGTTCATCTTGTAATGTATTGCAGACTTACTTAGGTCTAACTCGCTTCATTAGTTTAGCATCATCAGCAATCATGAATGAGAATGAGCTTACTTCCTCTGTTAGATCGTTTACGTATATTAGGAACAGGATGGGCCCTAGTACCTACCCTTGAGGTATTCCACTCATTACCTCTCTTCTGTCTGGTAGTTCTCCTCTCACTATGACACTTCTTGTTGTTCCTGAAAGGTAGACCTACACTCACTTTATTACTTTTCCCGATAAACCCGTCTGTTTTGTGAGGAACAGTGTTAAACTCTAATGTTTAACAGGAAATACCTGTTAAGTGATACCAGTCTGTAGGACAGTGGCGTCGCCCGTCTGCCTTCTTTTTGTGTATATAGGTACCATATTTTCCATTTTCCAAATGTCAGAAAGTTTCACCATTTCTTGTGAGGGGTTGATTATAACACGGGGGGTATACAGAATTCTGCACAATGCGTGCATGTGCGTGTGTGTGAGAACACAGAATGTGGCGGTGAAGCCAGGCACATACACAAGATGGTGCTAGCCTGCTCATAAGCACCTTGTTATTGTTACAGATGGTCTCCAACATGTGACCGCCCTTTTACCAGTTCCCACCATTTTCCCCACTACACACATGTTCCCGCCCACCTTCCTCGCCTGTCTCCTCCACTCCTCACTCTCCCTATCTTGCAGCATTCACGCCTATCAAAGGTGAACCCACTGTCAAAAATGCGCACAAGCAGTAATAACAGAGTAACTAAAGCGCGAGAAGAGCCATGTAAACACCGGGTAACATAATGGTGCAGGAACGCGGCCACAGGAGCCGACTGCAGCGCATTATAGCCTGGAAGACCTGTGCTTCCGGCCTGATGAGGAAAACATTATTTCACCCAAGATGGGGCTCCTCCTTCCAGGATTTGCATAATGGAGGATTTCGATGATAGTGGTGCGGTGATGCCATGGATTGATGAGTGTGCAGGACAAGGGGAAGTTGAAGGTAGTCGGTTCTTCTGGAGGATAGTGTGGAACTGGAGATGAGCCGGGTGATAGACGGCTAGCAAAAGAAAGGATCGATTTATTTGTACTTGTCTACTTCCTTAAGAACGAGGCCATAATAGTAATCTAATCTTTGGATAAGATTTACAGATCCCTAGTTGACTTCCCAGCAGGTCGCCCCAAACTGAGGGGAGAGGGCTCCGGGACCCAAGGATAGGAGACCCGGGTCTCCTTTTCTACGGCCAGAATAGTTGCATCAAAGTCAAACACAACAGCGTTCCGGGAATCTGATGCTTCCACTCCCCCTACCCCAAGTAGGGCATTAACCAGAGGATATAAGCATGGAACGGTTTGTAAGGGATAGGTGGATATTGGAGCTGAGAACTGATGTTTGTGTCTGTATTCATTTTCCGAATTTTGTAGGAAGTGATCATGTCTCCTCTTACTCTTCTGTCTTCCAGTGTCGTGAGGTGCATCTCACGCAGCCTTTCCTCGTAACTCATGCCTCTTAGTTATGGGACTAGCCTAGTGGCATACCTCTGAACTTTTCCAGCTTCGTCTTGTGCTTGACAAGGTACGGGCTCCATGCTGGGGGCCACATACTCCAGGTATGTGGCCGCTGTCCACTCAGCTGTCTTACATATGTGGTGTACAAGGTTCTGAATGATTCCTTACACAGGTTCCTGAAGGCTGTTCTGATGTTAGCCAGCTTCGCATATGCCGCAGATGTAATTCTTTTTATGTGGGCTTCAGGAGACAGGTTTGGTGTGATATCAACTCCTAGATCTTTCTCTGTCTGTTTCATGAAGTATTTCATTTCCCATTCGGTATCCTGTGTCTGGCCTCCTGTTTCCACCTGAGTGTGTGTGTGTGTGTGTGTGTGTGTGTGTGTGTGTGTGTGTGTGTGTGTGTGTGTGTGTGTGTGTGTGTGTGTGTGTGTGTGTGTGCGCGTGTGTGTGTACTTACCTATTTGTGCTTGCGGGGGTTGAGCTCTGGCTCTTTGGTCCCGCCTCTCAACTGTCAATCAACTGGTGTACAGATTCCTGAGCCTACTGGGCTCTATCATATCTACACTTGAAACTGTGTATGGAGTCAGCCTCCACCACATCACAATAATGCATTCCATTTGTCTACTACTCTGACACAAGATTGGAAGGTTGTGGGGATTCTAGGATGTAAAATTGTGTGGTGGTAATGGAGGTTTGAATGCATGATTGTGTGTGGGGGGGGAGGGGGGGAATAGACGATGATGGATAGTCTTATGAGGAAAATGTGGTAGAAGAACCTAGGGTGGGTGGATGGCCGGATGGTGTATATTTATGCTCAGCACTGGCACCCTGTGGTCGCCCAGATACATACAGGATTCCGGCCAAATAATACATTCGATATATTTAAAGAATTGTGTTCGTAAGACATTCCTCTTGTACAATCCAAATCTCAGTCTTTTCCAGGAAGTCTATGAATCCAAAGCGCTGTCCACTCAGCTGCCAGGCTCAGGCTCAGCTGTCAGGGGTGTTAACAGCTTTCCCACACTGGTCTGGGGGGGGGGGGGAGTGGCATAGGGTTGGAGCAAAGTAGGTGTGAGTGGCCAGTTTAGAGACGAGTCCGCAACCTTCCCCGGGTACCATGGGGTTGGCGGGAGGATGGCTAACACCACATCAACACCTCATTCCATTACTTCATTAAGACCTCTTGTTACGCTACACACCACATCCAGACACCTGGCTACGCTACACCAGACACTACACCAAGACACCGAGCCACACCACAACAGACACTACACCGAGCCACACCACACTCGGGACTCCGCTGGGATCATTGAGTAATGCAATTGGGTAGGCTTTTACCCCCGTATCCTAAGTGTTGTCCGTCTGTGTGGCAACCCCGCTATCCCTCTTCTCCTTTCCCTTACCTCTCTCTCTTACCCCTCTCCCTTACCTCTCCCTTACCCCTCTCCCTAACCTCTCTCCCTTACCCCTCTCCCTAACCTCTCTCCCTTACCCCTCTCCCTAACCTCTCTCCCTTACCCCTCTCCCTAACCTCTCTCCCTTACCCCTCTCCCTAACCTCTCTCCCTTACCCCTCTCCCTTACCTCTCTCCCTTACCCCTCTCCCTTACCCCTCTCCCTAACCTCTCTCCCTTACCCCTCTCCCTTACCTCTCTCCCTTACCTCTCATTTTTTTCATTGATCTTTATCCATACACATGTGGATATATGTTTATGGATACCCATCTGGGTTTGGAATTATGTATCCCATTACACCTGTGTAGGAATTAATTATCTACACAGGTGTAGTAGGGCATATAATTCCAAACCCATGTCTTCTATGTTCTGGGCTCACCATAGACTGTGCTACATGGAAATTTTGTTATGAGTAGCTGAATCTAAAACAACAACTAGCAACAACGTCTTCTCTGTATTCATTGATCATGTGTTGAAACACGAAAACGTTCGTAATTTTAATATCATTTTCCTAGTGGATAGCAACTATGTTTAGATTCTCCAATTTGCACACCACGATAACGTAACCTATGTATAAGAACGTATATCCGTACAATTAAACATTTACATACAATACATATTTACGTACAATAACGTATATTCGTATAATATCGTATGCATACACCAGTGTGAATATCGACTATTACGTACAGTCATACGTACTATTACTTATGTACGTACAGTAGCGTATTATCGAACAATAACATGTATAAGCACAATAATATATATTCGTACTGTAACGTATATATGTACATTAACGCATGTACATATTCAGTAACGCTTATACGTATAATAAGGTATATACTCACAGTAAAGTATTCACGGGCGAAAAACATTAAAGTCTGGAAAATTTAACAAGTATTTTGATGGTTATTATTCTTCCAGTTTGAAAATATACACAAAAACATGTTTGTGTGCCGGCTTGCGGCCGCCGGGTGAGAGAGCAATTAGTACACCTCGTGCTGATTCAAGTATTTTTATTTGTGTCTTTAATTTCATTTAAAATTAGATGCCTGTGCGGGACTACTACGTGACGTGTAGTTTTAAAAACACTCTTCCATAAGCAAAAACAACTTGAAGACATTTGAAGCGGAAAATGAATCTTTGCAAATTTGTAAATGAGACGAAGAAAATGCTCCTTTACATTAGAATGAAGTAAAGTGCAGAAGGTTTACTGGGTCGTACGAGTCGGATCCTATATAAATCTAACAGAACTCCTTACCATGTATGTCTAACCTGCGTTTGAAATAACCAAATGTACATACAAGCACCTGAATAACATTTACTGTTATATTATCTTCAAGAATTAGAGCAAAGAAAACTTCAAAAGCTAGTCAAGGAATGTTCAAAAGAAAGAGAAAAAGTGATTTAATTGAAAAGTGAGTAGAAAAGTGCTAGAAGGAATTAATTTACAGAGTGCCTTTAAAAGTGGAACAAGTCTTATCGTTGACGCCACACCAGGAGAGAAGATATATCTAGACTGCTAGTCGGTACAACAATGGCTACGCATCTTGCAGGGTCGACGTTCGATCCACGATAGTCAAAAGGGGTTGGGCACCATTCCTTCACCTAAATCTTCATATCCCAACTCTTAGTGTGTCCTCATATCCCTTGTTAGTGTTGCCTAGTTATATTATGCGCTTTCATCAGATTATTTCCTTACTAAAGCCTAGTGTAACCTCCAGGTAAGGAGGTTACACTAGGTTACACAAAAACCAATATTTTGTGTCAAAAATCCAGATTTTGTGGGATATCAGCACTACGAGCTGATTGAAAAGCTGGTTTTAAAAACGTGAGGTTTTAAAACCTCACGCCCTTCAGTAACTGTCCAAAGTACCTACGAGAGTTCCGTCGTTGTCTCAACATAAGGAGACACTTTCTCACGGGATTTGCTGCAAGTGCGTGAAGGACTGCATCTTTCATCTCACCAGACGTGTCCAGCGAGAAGTCTTGACCCCGAACACTTCTGGTAACTTGTTGCGATGCAGCTCACACAGAGTTCTCGTATGATTAATGAAGTGACGGGAAGAAACCAGAGTGTTTATATTCCAAGGTATTTGTGACCTGCAGGACCACCCGGTACAACAAGTCGTTCACTGAGGTCATCCAGACTGGCAGTACTGCGAAGATAACAAACTGGGATATTGCCAAGTTGATTTTGATCATTACATTGTTTCCTGGGTGTATTGAACATCCCGGGTGTATTGAACATCCCGGGTGTATTGAACATCCCGGGTGTATTGAACATCCCGGGTGTATTGAACATCCTGGGGTGTATTGAACATCCCGGGTGTATTGAACATCATGGGTGTATTGAACATGGGTGTATTGAACATCCCGGGTGTATTGAACATCATGGGTGTATTGAACATGGGTGTATTGAACATCCCGGGTGTATTGAACATCCCGGGTGTATTGAACATCATGGGTGTATTGAACATCCCGGGTGTATTGAACATCCCGGGTGTATTGAACATCATGATTGTATTGAACATTCCGGGTGTATTGAACATCATGATTGTATTGAACATTCCGGGTGTATTGAACATCATGGGTGTATTGAACATTCCGGGTGTATTGAACATCATGGGTGTATTGAACATCCCGGGTGTATTGAACATTCCGGGTGTATTGAACATCATTGGTGTATTGAACATCCTGGGTGTATTGAACATCATTGGTGTATTGAAAATCCTGGATGTACGAACCATCCTGGGAGTATTGAACATACTGGGTGTACTGAACATCCTGGATGTATTACATGAAGTAGGTTTTTACTGATAGTGGTTGCTAAACATTAAAATATATTGTAAGATTGATCTTTATTTAAAATTTTTGTTTCAAAGAAGGATGAGTTATTGTGTATTCCTAATATAGAATCTTAATTTTAATAACAAATTGGAGAATCTAAACATGTCGAGTTTTTGTTCAAACTTTAGAAATATATTCAGAATAGTAAAACTAATAATGAAAGTATTTGATCCTTTTTTTAACAAAATCTATTTCTTCATTTGCTGAGGTATTGCCCCTTTTTCTCTGTCTCTTCGTGTTTGTAATGTGTTTAAGACCTCGGTTAACTTGCTTTATTGAAGAGATGATTACACAATAAACATAAGCACAACGCGCGCTCGACCACGCACGCACGCACTCTCTCTCTCTCTCTCTCTCTCTCTCTCTCTCTCTCTCTCTCTCTCTCTCTCTCTCTCTCTCTCTCTCTCTCTCTCTCTCTCTCTCTCTCTCTCACACACACACACACACACACACACACACACACACACACACATCAAAGTAGATGAGAAAAATCTGTCGGATGTTGCTCTCTAACTAGCAAACTCTCCATGAAAAAGAAGACTGGGAAATCAATAGCAAATAGAGAAAGCATGAGTATTCAAGGACTAACTCAACCAACAGATGAAACAAAATCTGTCCACTTAAACTGTACCAAGTCAGCTTTGAGCAAGAGCTTTGAATAGACGTTGAATGTTTTTACGGGGATATTGAACATGTGAACGAGCGTATTGGAGGCTGTAATTCGACCAGGATGGTTCTGCTAACCACCCGTGACAACAACAAAACCATTGAGATGCTGGTCGTTAGAGGAAGTCAGAGAGTAATACGCAACAAGGGCTTCATTAGAGGGTTTTTGTAAGGGCTGATGAATCTTCCAGCGATCCAATACATGTGGTTTCAGTTAAAGGCAACGTGGAGTATGTTTACCCAGGGCTTTACCGTGAGGCAGTGTGGGTATGAGCGCATACAACACAGTATAGCAATCCATCAACCGTTCTCTCATATAGTAAGTCACTAATATTGTATAATCTCTCTCTCTCTCTCTCTCTCTCTCTCTCTCTCTCTCTCTCTCTCTCTCTCTCTCTCTCTCTCTCTCTCTCTCTCTCTCTCTCTCTCTCTTCTCTCTCTTCTCTCTCTTCTCTCTCTTCTCTCTCTTCTCTTCTCTCTCTTCTCTCTCTTCTCTCTCTCTCTCTCTCTCTCTCTCTCTCTCTCTCTCTCTCTCTCTCTCTCTCTCTCTCTCTCTCTCTCTCTCTCTCTCTCTCTCTGTCCCTCTCCCCCTCTCTCACCTACCGCAGCAAGTGGCTCCGAGTTATCCCCAGTGACACCTGGACACACCCACCTCAAGCACTGTATTATCACCTCCCTCGGTGATGGTAACAGAATACCGTGAGTGAGGCCGGGCTGGGGCGGAGACAGCCTAATGAGGGTGCCGCTGCGGCCGACTTATACTGAATGTCGTGTTTATTTTAACATTTACTTTAATTTGGAACTGTTTTTTTCCACAGGTTTTAAGTGTTGTTTTCTGCAGGCCGCTGGTAATTAGTGTTGTAAGGTCTGTTTATTTAGGTCTGGGTTTTATAGAGGATCTTTTTCCACCTTGATGGTCTTGTCTGAGGTTCTTGTCCTCTCTCTTGAATTCGGTGCTCGTTTTTTTTTTTTTTGTATTTTTTGCGTTATGAGGCTTTAGTGTTTGTTAATGGTGTTTTGTTTCTCGTGTTCTCTCCTTGTCTCCCTTCCCCGTCTCTGATGTCTCCTCTTCCTCTCTGTCGTTTCTCATTCCCTCTGTGTCCGCTCCCGTTAATTCTCCTGCCATCCCCCCGTCCCTTGTTGCCTCCTCTCCTTCTTCTCCCCTTTGTGCCCCTCTTCTTCTATCAGTTTCCTTCTACCCACTTCCATCTTCCCTTGTTCTTGCCTTCCTTCTCTCTGCCTGCTGCTGTGTTCTCACTACCAGGACGACACACAGCCCTCTGCCTCGCCCTCGTCTTCATCAACATTTACCTTGTTAGCAGCTCACAGACTTTCCCTTTCACTAGACCTCTATTTTTTGTTTGGGAAGTTGTAAGTCCCTAAGAGAGAGTTACAACATGCACTTTGTCATGTAATTCAATGTATATTCATTTGTTCATTGTTAATCTCAATTACGTAGTCTATATTGTTGAGTTTCCTAGTTCTCTAATATTTGGCCAGATTAGGCATATGTACTTTGATCTCTTTCCTCGCTCAATAGTAGTGATACTGGAGTTCAAAAGTGAGTCGAGTTGTACACACTTCATTCCGAGCCCTGTGCTCTTAGTGGGCAAAGTGATCTTTACAACTTTCATCCAGTGGAACTTTATCTCTTGAGGTTGGGGGAGATTGTTTTCCCAAAGGATCCGGAGGGCAGATTAGTGTTGCTTGCAAGTCCCCTCAAGCAACACTAAAGTGGTCAGGCACAGGAACCAGTTTCCTCGTGCACCATGCACCACAACAGTCAAATCTCATCAAGCCAAATCTATTCTAACCAATCCATCCATCGTATCTACTGATATAAACAAAGCAGTACCTATCCCAATATTCTCAACCTGCT
Source organism: Procambarus clarkii (assembly GCF_040958095.1). NCBI lineage: Eukaryota > Metazoa > Arthropoda > Malacostraca > Decapoda > Cambaridae > Procambarus > Procambarus clarkii. The sequence goes on from NC_091176.1 coordinate 26,385,877, forward strand.
TCGTAATTGTTCTAGTTAGGATCAACCTGTCATCTCACAGTCGCTTTTTGTACTTTATGGTAACCAACGTTAAAAATGCAACCTAGTATGAAAAATAACGCCTAAAAAATATCGACTTTTTCTATGGATCGTAGTGATAGGTTAGGTGGGTTGCTTGGGTTCTGGTTAGATTAAGAGGTTGGATGTTAAAAGTAGTGGCAGATCAAGAGAACTGGCTGGTTTCGGGCAATATGTCAGGGGTACCTGGGGATGGGTCGGCTTAGAAAAGATAGCGTCTGGCTAGTCCAGTGTAGACTATGTTTAGTTACTTTAAACCTTTGCGTGGTACAAATTGAAAGTCCACCATCAGCTCCCTACTCACGTTTTCCACCTGCCAGTATACCCGTCCACAGGCCATCCCCAGGCCCATAATGTTGCCTCCGCCCCGTGTATCTAGGTCACTCCCCACCTTCCTCTTCCTTCCATGTAGCGGCCGGAATCTAGTTGCCCCTCGAGGCAGCGGTAGTGGAACATATGTTTTCCATGGGGCGAGGAACGCCAGGGTGAGCACATGCCAGAATCTCAACACTATTGCTCTCTCTCCCTCTCTCCCTCTCTCTCTCTCTCTCTCTCTCTCTCTCTCTCTCTCTCTCTCTCTCTCTCTCTCTCTCTCTCTCTCTCTCTCTCTCTCTCTCTCTCTCTGTCTCTCTCTGTCTCTCTCTCTCTCTCACTCTCACTCTCACTCTCACTCTCACTCTCACTCTCCCACTCTCCTTTAGCACATGTAACAGAAACTATGATTGGCATTGAGAGCTTCATGACGTGTCATTCAATGGGAGGGAGGTGTGAATGGGCAAGAGGAAGGAGTAGGGGGACTGGAGTGGTTCCACGGTGGTAACGTGTACATGTTTTAAAAGTTGCATCTTTTTGTTGCTTCTCGCTGCTATGGCCAATGTATGACTAGTAGAAAGAACATTTCATTTATTTATCCCGAGATCAGTGAATTATGTTTCATAATACTGGAAAACAAGGGCCCGGACCTGTCCATGTAACACAGGTACCCTATAGGAATCAGGGTGCAAAGTTGGGCAAGGATAGTCCCAAGCGTCTGGCCTTCGTCCTCGGAAAGAAAGACAGACTGACATTTGTAGATATAGATATATATTTGTATTTTAACATTAAATAATTATCTATTCGATACAGAACAAATCTAGGCTATGAGAATGTCTGTCTATGTCCATAGTCAGAGGCCAGATGCTTCGGGCTGGCCTTACTCAAATTTGTAAAGGAAAATGGTCTGAGGTATGGGGGCGGACATAGGATGGTCAGGGTAGGCTTAAGTTAAACGATTTCAGAATTATTCTTAATTACTTATCCGATTCTCATGGATTCAATTCTGGTTAAGTGTGAAATATTGGTGGAGATGACCGAAGACTTTTTCGTCATTAGATTTTTTTTTTCTTAAACACATAAAGTTGTTTCATTTCTCCTTAATGTTATATTTTATGAACGGGAAAAGGAGCGGAGCTGGTGGGGGAAGAGGTGGAGGTGGTGGGAGTCAGGAGAGGAGGGGAGGACTAGGCGGGAAAGGGGCGGGGGGAGGACGATTGATTGGGTGGGGGGGGGGGGGAGGAGGGGCGCGGGAGAGTGTGGAGGACGAAGGGTGGGAGACGGATGAGTAGGGAGGGAGGGATAGATGGATAGGTGGATAGATAAGTAGATGGATAGATAGATGAGTAGATGGATAAATAGGTAGATGGACTGATAGATGGCCAGATAGATTGATGGATAGATTGATTAATAGAGATGGATGGATGGATAGACGGATACAGATAGATAGATGAGTAGATGGATAAATAGGTAGATGAGTAGATGGATTGATAGATGGCCAGATAGATTGATGGATAGATTGATTAATAGAGATGGATGGATAGATGGATAGATGATTAGATGGATGTATCGATAGATGGACGGATAGACAGATGGATAGATAGATGTATTGACGGATGGATGGCTAGAAAGACAGGTGGACAGCTGTGCGGATAGAAAGATGGACGAATAGACGAACTGATATATAGATAAATGGATCTATGGGAGACAGACCCGGGCAACACTGGGTACCCCCCTTAGTAAGTTCTATATATACCAAAACGGTACAGAACCAACATTAACGGGCAGACGGAGGAGTGTTTGTAACGCCCATCACAATAAATCTGTCAGCGTCGAGGCGCCTCTGGTGAACACGAGGTTCCCGTTGGTGGAGAACAAAGCCGATCCCTCGCTCTTGCTGTCAGAGCGAGGGAAGAGGTTCCCCCATATCGTCTCTATGCTTCCACAAGCGGCGACTGGATCATCTTGTTTACCACCGGCAGGACCAGGGGGAGCCGAACTCGAAGAATCTCCCTCGGCAACTTTCGCGTTACGGCAGAAACAGTCTGTAGTTGTGGATGAGCCACTTCGAAGCGATGAAATCTACAGATGGTGCTTATCTTTATTTCCCCAGCGAATGCTGTGCTTTACAGGTCCCTTATCTTATAACGTGAGTTCTGCCCCTCAGCAGCATTGTATAATTGAGAGCTTCGGCTGCTGTAGGAGAACCCTACTTATAACTGTCACCCCCCCTCCCCGCTCGCATCTACCCCGTCCATACCCCGTCTACCACCTCCCACCCCACCAACCCGTCACCACCTCCCACCCCACCAACCCGTCACCACCTCCCACCCCACCAACCCGTCACCACCTCCCACCCCACCAACCCGTCACCACCTCCCACCCCACCAACCCGTCACCACGTGTACTCTTGTCTCGTCTAGCAGCAGGCATTCAGGTGGGTGCCAGAGTGTGCCCCACACTGTCAGCTTCAAGGACTGGGTGTGATGAGGTTCGGGATAATGTAACACACCTCACCATTGGCGTCCATAATTTGACCATTGATGGACACCTTCCCTCGCATACACCCTCACTATACACCTCCTCTTTGGCTATGCATTCCCCCACCCCTTACTATCCACCCCCATCCCTGGTCTTACCCTTCATCCCTGGTTATACCCGACATCCCACATTCACACTACTGGGATGGCCATTTATACCATTAGAAGAAACTAGCATCATTGTTGTGGCCATCGTTGATGGTGGTATAAACAGCAGACGTAACTACGGATTAATGACACAGCTACATAATTGTCCTTAAATGTAATCTCACCTTCAATAAATGATTGTAAACAATTGTCAAGTTATTACCTGCTCGCATACGTGCCCCATCGATGGTCTGTGAATATATTACTTCATATAAAGACAACTCTACCTATAACTGGAATTTTTGTTGCAGGGCAAAATTGTGGCCATTTATGGCTCATTCTTAGCTGTCATTTTTCCTAATTTTACGAAAATTACTGTGTCGTTAAGAACGTAATTCATTAAGCTTTTTTATGTTAAATGCAGAGGTCGTCCATTTGGGGTTAAAGTTTGACAGAGTGCCAACATTTTTGACAGATGTAGTATAGACTTTTTTTGAGCGGCTTGAGGTGCCAGTAGTACAGTAATAGTGTCTCATCCTCTCGCTGTATACCACTTACGGGCTATTCATACCCGTGCCACCTCTTGGGTGGCTTGATCTTCATCAATCAATCAATCTCGCTGTAGGCCCTTCAGTCCAGCCGTTCTGTCATTCAGCCCGTTTTATTTTTCGTTCTTCCGTTCTATCGTCCGTACGTTCATATTCACCCACAGCCATGTCTGTGAGTTAATATGATCTGAGTCAGATCTGTGAGCCAATGTAATCCAAGTTAGTCTTGTGCGGCGCTGCAATCTTTCAAACATAGTGTATAGTGTACACTATACTGTACACTATATACAGTAGTGTAAGTGTAAGAACCCAAGTTTGGAGCTTAGTAATTGAGGTGTATTGGCTTGTATGTATTGGAGTGTATTGATTAAGTAACTTGGATACTGACTCATCTCTCACTGTCCTCTCTCTCTCTCTCTCTCCACAGGTACTGTCTCTAGCAGCGTGAGCATCCTCTGTGGCACGCCCTGGCACTCCCTTAACACTGAGGTACGTGAAATGTGTTAAGGGGCAACGCATCAGTATGTTGCCAAGACAAACACCTTAGGCTAACCTCTGAAGCGGGTGTGTGGCACTAAACACAAAACCTAACTCCGGGTTACACTCTTGACACGATTGTGCGCCACTAGCTATGGGCTCACTGTGTACCCACAAGACATCAGATAGCTTAGATTTACCGCGTATGTTGACCTGGATCCTGATGCCGTGTCTGAAATGATTGAGTCGGGTTTGTTTACGTGAGTTACAGATTAATTTAGGCAGGGAGGGGGAGTGAGGGAAGGGGGGGGGTGCAAGGAGGGAGGTTGGGAAGCAAGGTGAGGAGGAAGGAGGGAGAAGAGATGATGAAGGGGGGGGGGGACTGAGAAAGAAAAGTGAGGAGTAACGGAGTGAGAGAGAGAGAATAACTGAAGCCAGGCAAAAATTAGAGACGCATATATTGAAGGACAAGTAAATTAGGAGAGGAAGGTGAGATTTATTCATAATATAAGAAAAGGGCGAGAGAGAGAAACTGGATTTTATAGGTCATTGTTCCTATTTTCTTGCACTGCCTGACCTTTTCCAGCGTGAGCCGGTCCTGCCATCGCCGGCCCCACGTCCTGCCCCACATCCCAAATGTCACCCCAACTCGCAAGACTCTGAATATTACACGTGTTGGTAGCGTAAGTGGAGGGACGACACTCTCAATCTCGGACGAAATGATTAGTAAGGGAAAGTAAATGATGAAACAGATCGACTAGAAATTGAGGAGAGATTTGGGTATCAGAGAAAGTACAGTAATAATAAAGAATTGTCATAATACTGGTCTTCATTGAAGGGATGGTGGGGGGGGGAGGGTATACTTTGTTTATACATAAACAATTGGACGGCCTTTTGGATTGTTGTCCTGTGGGTGGCACATGTGTGTGGATAAATCATTCACAAAAGCTGTATTTCACCATTAACTTACAATGAAAACTGAACAGACACTCCACACACACACACACACACACACACACACACACACACACACACACACACACACACACACACACACACACACACACACACACACACACACACACAGTGGTTTAAATAACTATGGACAGATACAAATTAACTTTTCCTATATTGAATAAATTTAAAAGTATTCGAGTACTGTTAGTTAACCTCACTCGCTGTTAACTTATTTTTTGTAATATAAGGATCATAAATATTGTTTAGAAATAACATATAACATCTGATGACGCTATTAAGTGATTCGTCTTGATGTTAACTAAACACCTGACAAAATCTTTTCAATATTTTCAACATTTTCAATACTCGAAAACATTTTAAAAACATAACAGGAATTGACAGAATTGTTAATGAAAGCTGGACAAAGTCATTTAAGATTAGCATCGATATTAACACGAAATTATAAGTTAACAATATTTTCTACGAGGAATCTGTGTGTAAATATAATCCCGCTCAGCGCTGGCAGGAGAGGACACAGCTTGGCGCACGCCACACTTTCTGCTACAGCGCCCGCACGCACGCATGCACGCACGAACGAATACACACGAATACACACACACACACACACACACACACACACACACACACACACACACACACACACACACACACACACACACAGAGGGCGCCTGGTGACTGAGTGGACAGCACTCAGGACTCATAATCCTGGGAACCGGGGTACGATCCCCGGCGATGGCGGAAAAAATGGGCAGAGTTTCTTTCACGCTGATGCCCCTGTTACCTAGCAGTAAATAGGTACCTGGGAGTTAGACAGCTGTTACGGGCTGCTTCCTGTGTGTACTTACCTAGTTGTACTTACCTAGTTGTGCTTGCGTGGGTTGAACTCTAGCTCTTTGGTCCCGCCTCTCAACTGTCAACTAATGTACAGGTTCCTGAGCCTACTGGGCTCTATCATATCTACACTTGAAGCTGTGCATGAAGTCAGCCTCCACCACATCACTTCCTAATGCATTCCATTTGCTGTCATCTGCGGCCCAATTTCGTCACTTGACTGTGTGCGTGTGCGCGCCCGCACATTATATAAAGGGATAAATTGGCAGTTATGAGAGCGATGAGGACTTATTGCAGCGAGGCTGACATTGGCCATAATGGTTTATATGGACTGTTATGAACGTGTACACAACTGTGTTGTTTATCTAGAAATTATCTTCTATTTTTCAATTTAGGTTTTTCTGGCCGATGAAATGATTGAACGGTGTTTTATATATATATATATATATATATATATATATATATATATATATATATATATATATATATATATATATATATATATATATATATATGTATATGTATATATATATAACAGTGTCAGACCACGGAGGAAAATTGAAACAGGAATTTCCTTAATTACTTTTGTACATTAATACATCTTCAGAAGGAGTCTCCCTTCTGAAGATATACACACATATATATACGTGATACACACACACACACACACACACACACACACACACATATATATATATATATATATATATATATATATATATATATATATATATATATATATATATATATAACAATTCCCATCTTTGCAACACTTGTTTAGTCAAACGTACAAAAAAAAAAGTGTTCTTCCACAAAAATTTCACGTTTTTGTATTACTAAATTAACTCTATGGAATACTACAAATGGAAACTAAAGAACCTAACCATGACTATCTAAGCAATCTTAGGCCTAATATTGTACACATGTGTGCTATGCTAGGCCTAGGAATGTTTTTAGTTTTTCGAGGCCTCTACAAAATTTATACTACAAAACCTGAACATGACCTTAAGGAAGAGACAGAGGCATAGTCATACCGTCGCACATGTGTTCATACTGCGAGGTATGAACATCTCATACACATGAGCTCATGAACATGAGGTCTTGGTTATGGTTACTCTCCCTCTTTATCTTCCCCCTCACTCATCTTGCCCCCCCCCCCTCACCATCACCTCATTGATCTCACCCCCTCACCATCACCTCACTAATCTCACCCCCTCACCATCACCTCACTAATCTCACCCCCTCACCATTAATAATCACTAGCCTTGGGTATGATAGAGTTGAGAGAAGCCTTACCCACGAGGCATTATCTTCAGCCTGCCCCCAGTGGTGTGTGCCCTCGGTCGCCTCTGGCAACCCTGTGTCTTCTCTCTGTCACCCCTGGCAACCCTGTGTCTTCTCTCTGTCACCCCTGGCAACCCTGTGTCTTCTCTCTGTCACCCTGGCAACCCTGTGTCTTCTCTCTGTCACCCTGGCAACCCTGTGTCTTCTCTCTGTCACCCTGGCAACCCTGTGTCTTCTCTCTGTCACCCCTGGCAACCTTGTGTCTTCTCTCTGTCACCCCTGGCAACCTTGTGTCTTCTCTCTGTCACCCCTGGCAACCCTGTGTCTTCTCTCTGTCACCCCTGGCAACCCTGTGTCTGCTCTCTGTCACCCTGGCAACCCTGTGTCTTCTCTCTGTCACCCTGGCAACCCTGTGTCTTCTCTCTGTCACCCCTGGCAACCTTGTGTCTTCTCTCTGTCACCCCTGGCAACCTTGTGTCTTCTCTCTGTCACCCCTGGCAACCCTGTGTCTTCTCTCTGTCACCCCTGGCAACCCTGTGTCTTCTCTCTGTCACCCTGGCAACCCTGTGACGTCTCTGTGACGTGTTTACTAAATATTACATCACGTGGTACACCAGGAGCGTCTTAACCTCGTCCACACACCCAACCTATTGGGTGTGTGGACCTAATTATAAGTAAAATACATTTACCTATGATAAGAATTTGCCTATTTATCACTATATCTTGCGCAACCCCTAGTTATCTTGGGGGTCCATGGACTCCAGGATAAGAAGCCCTGCCCTAGAACATTGCATCTTACTCGATATCAAAGTACAGTCATTTAGAGAGGCACGGTCAGATTTTAAAACCAATATCAACATCATACACTGAGGTCTGATTAAAACCTTTTGCGCCCTCTGTAATCCTTTAGCACTGCCGCCAACAGAATGCGATCTATCTCTTGAGGTTATCTTGAGATGATTTCGGGGCTTTTTAGTCTCCCCGCGGCCCGGTCCTCGACCAGGCCTCCACCCCCAGGAAGCAGCTCGTGACAGCTGACTAACACCCAGGTACCGATTTTACTGCTAGGTAACAGGGGCATAGGGTGAAAGAAACTCTGCCCATTGTTTCTCGCCGGCGCCTGGGATCGAACCCAGGACCACAGGATCACAAGTCCAGCGTGCTGTCCGCTCAGCCGACCGGCTCCCCCAATGACCGCCCCTGGTGCCAACAAGCAAATTTAATTATATATATATATTATACATATGCCAATTGTATTGTATGTCAATACATACACTGTATGTATTGGCACAGAATTATCAGGAGAAAGCGCTAGGCCAATATGACTGAGAATTAGTAATATCAGTTAGTAATTGTCATCCCGAGACTCCTCTAGCGGAGGACATCAAGAGACTGCAAGATGACCTGGACACACTGAAGGAGTAATTATCAACGAAGCCGGGAAGACTATGTAGCACCAGCAAACTGAAAGACTGGTCCAACAAATGGCTGAAGGGAGCAGAAGGTCGGACACACAGTAGTACCACGTGGGAGATGACATCCTTCATGGGAGGAACAGAGAAGGATCAAGAGGGTCGATATCACACCGAATCTGTTTGGATTCGGAGTGTGTGAATTTATTTATTTATCGTTACCACCGTTATCACCGTTATTTACACGAGTAAATAACGGTGGTATGTATTTTGCATACGTTATTTGCACAATAACGGTGAATGCATGTATTTTGCATCTTTATTGGAAACTACGGAAAACTGGGATCACATGGTGATCAAGGCATATTGCACTTGCAACATGAATCTGTAAATTAATTAATATATTATCAATGTAAATTTGAAATGCCCGTTCTCCTGTTGAATTGGTAGTGTCGATCATTTTTAATCATGGTTGGCATCTAGCACTGCTTGGAAGTACCATGTTTTCGCCTGATTACATTCTTTCCGCCTCAGGCATTTCTCTTAATTTGTTAAGAATTCCTTTGTTCTGGACATTTTTAAGGTGCGGATTGAGTCGTGTTTGCCCTCCGGTGACCAGAAGAAACGCCGAGCAGCGTCTTGTTTATTGTTGATATGTTGATATCGTGTTAAGGATATGTTGATATCGTGTTAAGGATATGTTGATATCGTGTTAAGGATTTGTTGATATCGTGTTAAGGATGTAACCATCAGCTGTAGCTGGGATAACTTTCCTTAGTGGCAAAGAACCCCACAAGCAGCATTATATATTTGACACGCAAACTCCACCATCAACCACCTGGATCACTGACCTCCATGTGTTGTCTGGCCACCACCACCACCACCACCGTCACCACCACCACCACCACCGTCACCACCACCACCACCATCACCATCACCACCACCATCACCATCACCACCTGGCCCACTGACCATCGTAAACTACCGCTATGATCAAAATTATGCTACCAACCAACAAACCACAGTATCATCACCATTCTCACAACAGCCCCCTCCCCTGTCAATGTCATAATTTTTACTATCGCCCATCACCTGTAGTCACCATCTACCATCCTCCCCTTCCCCTCCCTCCACTGCTCTCTCTCTCTCTGTCTCTCTCTGTCTCTCTCTGTCTCTCTCTCTCTCTCTCTCTCTCTCTCTCTCTCTCTCTCTCTCTCTCTCTCTCTCTCTCTCTCTCTCTCTCTCTGTCTGTCTCTCTCTCTCTCTCTCTCTCTCTCTCTCTCTCTCTCTCTCTCTCTCTCTCTCTCTCTCTCTCTCTCTCTCTCTCTCTCTCTCTCTCTCTCTCTCGTGTCTTGCCTGTGGGTGCTGGTGGGGCAGAGTTTATTTTACACGCTTTCAGGTGGTGGAGGTTTCAGTGAGGTGCCAAGAGTGTCAGCAGGGGAGACAGAGGCTGCGGTGGTGATTGTTCACTTGTCCCACCTCTGTGGATGACCCTGTCTGGCTCTGTGGCTCGCCCACCTGCTCTCCGTGGCTCCGTGGCTCGCCCATCTGCCCTCCCTGGCTCTGTGGCTCGCCCATCTGCCCTCCCTGGCTCTGTGGCTCGCCCACCTGCCCTCCCTGGCTCTGTGGCTCGCCCACCTGCCCTCCCTGGCTCTGTGGCTCGCCCACCTGCCCTCCCTGGCTCTGTGGCTCGCCCACCTGCCCTCCCTGGCTCTGTGGCTCGCCCACCTGCCCTCCCTGGCTCTGTGGCTCGCCCACCTGCCCTCCCTGGCTCTGTGGCTCGCCCACCTGCCCTCCCTGGCTCTGGCTCGCCCACCTGCCCTCCGTGGCTCTGTGGCTCGCCCACCTGACCTCCGTGGCTCTGTGGCTCGCCCACCTGTCCCCTCGTACTCCAACGCTCCCAAATACCACGCACACACTACTGCATACCAAGTACCAATTCACAAGCCACACCAAAGTTATACAGGGAGATGTGAGGTCACTGGAGAGAAGTGAGATACAGAGTGAGGTCATTGAAGAGAAGTGAGAAGTTACGTGAAGAGAGAAGTGAGGTCAAGGGTTGGGTCACTAGAGGGCACAACTGTCAGAGAGAGTCAGCACTCTAAATGTTGGCAAAACCATTACACTGTCAGAGAGAGTCAGCACTCTAAATGTTGGCAAAACCATTACACTGTCAGAGAGAGTCAGCACTCTAAATGTTGGCAAAACCATTATGGCTAGTGTTACGACCCTGATGATCAAGCAAGTTGTGCAACGCAATAACATAGAAATATATAGCCAAAGTTCGATCATTATCCTTAAGTGAGAAGTGACATAAGTACCGAGGTGAGCCACGGTTGCCAGATTGAGCTACAAGTAGCGAATTGGGCTACTTTTGAGAGCCCCACGCTCCCAAATTTTTAATTTCGCTACTTGCGACTTTTTGGGCTAGTTTAAACGCAAGTTGGGCTACTTTGGGCTATTAATATTAAGAAACTCAATGATGATTATTTATGCTTTAATAATATAATCTGTACAAATCACAGCCGAGTCCAACAGCCTGATTGACTAGACCACTTACCGCAGGAGAGCCCTGGTCAGAGACCGGCCCCTGGGGACGTTGATCCTAGGAACCTTTGAAAGAAAAAGTAACCGCAAGGCAAGGTAATCCTCCCCAGGGGCCATAGATTTCCCAACCTTAATTGTTAATAATAGTTCATCCCAAAAGCTACACCTGGTTCCACAGATCTTCATTAAGGGGAGAAAGTTATCTAGAAATTTCCAGATTGATAAATGATGGGAAAGATCCCTTACAGTTAATACCTTTGTCAGGAAGACGATGGTTGACAAGGAGCGGTAGTGTAAAGCGGCCGTTTGATCAGTGGGGTTCTCTAACAACTCATTACCAAATAGCTTTTTCCTCTTGTGATAAATATGTTGCAAGGCAACTATTTTCAATGTACGCTGATCCCTCCAATAAGCTATATTTCACATGTCTCAAACCAATCCTAAATGATTTTGAAAGGATGAATTTGCTTTATCAAAAGATGAAGCAGATCAGTATAGCCTTCACACTGTCTTAGAAAACTTCACTCTTGGAATACTCAGAAGAATCTTTCGTCCTCATCATGCAAAGCTTCATGTTAATTTGGACTACAATTCTATGTATCTGCCCCTGGAGAAAGTGGACTTTGGTTACGAATTTTCAACACTTCTGGCCATTAACAGACTAAACAATTTTACATTTAAAATATTTTCGGTATAAAAAGTCGTAATTTGAAAATGACAATAGGTGCAGAGAGTCAGAATTCAGCTCAAAAATCACGCTCAGGAGTCAAATTTCGGATATTTCAGATATTTTGAAAACTGCAGGGGGGTTTGGGCAAAATATGACCCATCGCCGGTTTCAGTAATTGGCATATTTTCGATATAAAATGTCGTAATTTGAAAATGAAAATAGGTGCAGAGAGTTAGAATTCGGCTCAAAAATCACGCTCAGGAGTCAAATTTCGGATATTTCAGATATTTTGAAAACTGCAGGGGGGTTTGGGCAAAATATGACCCATCGCCGGTTTCAGTAATTGGCATATTTTCGGTATAAAAAGTCGTAATTTGAAAATGAAAATAGGGGCAGAGAGTCAGAATTCGGCTCAAAAATCACGCTCAGGAGTCAAATTTCGGACATTTCAGATATTTTGAAAACTGCAGGGGGGATTGCGCAAAATATGACCCATCGCCGTTTTCAGTAATTGGCATATTTTCGGTATAAAAAGTCGTAATTTGAAAATGAAAATAGGTGCAGAGAGTCAGAATTCGACTCAAAAATCACGCTCAGGAGTCAAATTTCGGACATTTCAGATATTTTGAAAACTGCAGCAGGGTTTGGGCAAAATATGACCCCTCGCCGTTTTCAGTAATTGGCATATTTTCGGTATAAAAAGTCGTAATTTGAAAATGAAAATAGGTGCAGAGAGTCAGAATTCAGCTAAAAAATCACGCTCAGGAGTCAAATTTCGAACATTTCAGATATTTTGAAAACTGCAGGGGGGGGGGGGTTGGGCAAAATATGACCCATCGCCGTTTTCAGTAATTGGCATATTTTCGGTATAAAAAGTCGTAATTTGAAAATGAAAATAGGTGCAGAGAGTCAGAATTCGGCTCAAAAATTATGATCAGGAGTCAAATTTTGGACATTTCAGATATTTTGAAAACTGCAGGGGGGTTTGGGCAAAATATGACCCATCGCCGTTTTCAGTAATTGGCATATTTTCGGTATAAAAAGTCGTAATTTGAAAATGAAAATAGGTGCAAAGAGTCAGACTGGTGAGCTAAAGGGAATTCTGCAAGAAGGTTAAGTTGCAGGAGGAGCTTCAGGCGACGAGCACTGCCGTGGATTAAAGAAGTGTACCAGATAGTGGCAGGAAAGTGGAAGCCGACGGTTGTAACAACGAAGAAACATATTTGAGCCAGGAGAGGTCAAAAGATGGGTGAGGAGGGACGGGTAGAGGGAGACGAGCATAAAGAATGTCAAGACTACGAGTGATAGCCCCATGCCAACATGGAGGGTGCGGCCTCCAAACACCAAACACAAGCTTCACTTAGTGAGGCCTTATATATATATATATATATATATATATATATATATATATATATATATATATATATATATATATATATATATATATATATATATATATATATAATGATTTCAAATGATTTCATAATCACAAAATATTTATTGAGAACTCCAAGATAAGGGTACCAAAGCTTCAGCCGCAAATTGAGCAGTTACAAAGACAAAACTCTTTGAGATAATGGAAGATACAGTCATCCCAGTGGGATACAGATAATTGTTAGATAGCTGCATTAAGGTAGGATAGCAAGTGACACTGTAAATCCATCTGCACTGAAGATTTAAGTAGATGAAAGTGATCATTCAACCCATTCCCCCTCCCCCATTTTCCAGACAACAGCCTGAGGACCAGGAAAGAGTGTGAGGAGACTAGCACGTAAAGACAAACCTCATAGAGAGGGTCGCATCCTAGCAGCTGGAGTGAGAGGAAAAAGTTTCACGTACTTGAAGATTATAACCTCAAGGTTATATACCGCAAGAAAATTTACTGCACAACAAAAAGTTTGTGGACAGTGCAGATAAAATGTCTGGATAGATCACATCTAGAAGCCAACAAATGTGAGACACTGAAAGGATTAAAATTCCATAAGTCTTTTGGAGTGAATGACTCCTGTGTCGTGGTGATTGAGTGCGAGTGCGCTGAGAAGGAAGCCAGAGTACAAATGGTATGTAATGACATGAACCTTCCTGCAACTCCTGTGGTAAAGTGTCCTAGAGTGAAACACAACAAAATGAGGGCGACAGATGACACTTTCCATGACTTTCCCCTTTCAGGTCATGGTTCAACAGGCAGTTTCATGCCAAGAACTGGAAGATACAAGTATGGGGAATATACAGTCAACAGCGCCAAGGTGAACAAGGAGATGGTAGGAACACTTAGGCAATAATATGTATATAATATGTCAATAATATGCAATAATATGTCTTGTATATGTATATATACATATGCAAGATACAAGTATTGGGAATATACTGGCAACAGCGCCAAGGTGAACAAGGAGATGGTAGGAACACTTAGGCAATAATATACAAGAATGAGGACATAAGAAGAGAAGCAGTTAGGAAGTCGTTTAGAATCACGTGTCCAGCCCTAATTATCCCACAGGCACATCAGGAGTTAAACAAGGTTTGAGAAGCTCTTCTGACTTCACTCAGAGTGAAGACCATGTTTGTGCGATCAAGAGATGTATCACAACCACACACCAACATGGCATCACAACCACACACCAACATGGCATCACAACCACACACCAACATGGCATCACAACCACACACCAACATGGCATCACAACCCCCCCCCCCCACGTCTGCTTCTGTATCCATCTCTGTACAAAAACTAAATAAAAAAAATAAAACGGGTCACAGCCACACGTGATAACTGAACTCTAAGACCCACCAGTACGCTCTGCGAACATTATGCCTCACAAGAGTATATTGGCATAATGCCTCAGTCACAGATTTATGTTCGTATATGGATTATGAAACGGCATACTTTTCCCAATATTTCCTATTATAGACTTTTTGTGTGCCTTGCGTGACGAGTCGGCATAATTAATTATTTTTGTGTGTGTGTGTGTATTTGCTGATGCTGTGAAGCGAACCAATATTTTCTTTTTCTGATTGATTCTTTAGTGGAAACATTTTTGGTAATTAACTTTTTCATAAACTCCACATGAATATATGAGTGAGGAAGACTGGGATGACTCATGCATGTATAGGGAGAACACGACGGCCGAAAACCGAGCATATTTTGTTTGCGTCCATAATTTTACAGCACCTTTTTGACCGCAAGCGGAACGAACTTTGAAGTGCTAGTCTGTCATTAAGAGAGGGCTGCACCGGGGACACGCAGAGCGAGAGGTGCGCCTCGCTTCACGGTGACTGCTCTGCCAGAGTACTTTAGTCACCCAACCCACACATCTGAAATAAGGGAAGTGACGAGGTGTGGGTCCGTCCTGGACCATTATCTAGTGGTGTATAGGACGGACCGGAACGTCGTCACTTAGTTTATTTTCAGACACGTTATTGTGACTTGTTGTCTGTATTACTTTTGTGCTGTACTTTGTTAGGGAATGAACTATACCAGCTGGCTGGTTAGCACGCTATTGTTCAGGCCTTAATAACCCTCCCACGGTTAATGATCCTTAACCTCATTACCAAACCAGTAGGCTGTTGAGTTTACAACGTTTTGTAAATGTTTGACATAGTGAGCCCGAACATATTTCAAGCCAAAGTTGAACCGTGGTTCAGTCACTTCGAAATTGATCTGTAAACGCTTTCAAAATCAACATAACAACCATGACACCAAACCTAACCTTACCTAGGTATAACTATCAATATACTCATACATTAAAACAGATGTCACATTTCATTCCACCATATATAGGCAATTCGTTCTGTGTTTTTCAAATATTTACATAATAACGTCCTCTTTTGGGGAAATTTATGCATTTAAACACCTTTAAACTATCTTTAAGACTTGAATACTTTTTAGTTTGACCCGAGAAAGGTCATAAGTTATACGGGGCTCCCAGCTTTTGAACCCAGCTTTTAGCAATAAATGTTTTTCTCGAAAACTATTACAATTCACCTCATAAAATGTCTCTCCCATGTTCTGTCAAATTCAACTGATTGGCAGCGGATGGGGAACGTACATGGGAGATGTGAATGGGGAAGTTTATATGCATATGTACAATCACTCGGCGTTTTGAAAGGCTGGAAAAACTCATTTATGCCACACATTGAGAGTTTACAATTATTTTAATTATTAATATTTGTTTCACTATTCAAGTGCAACACCATATTATATACCGTCCAGCAACTAATTTTAGTCTAGACCATAAATTGTAACTTTGGGATCCTGCAAGTTGTGTGCTGCAGATTGTAATGTGGCACTCCAACACCAGATAACTACAGTATTCTTAAAGTTAGTGCAACTGTAAAAAAGAAAGTTTAGTCTCAGTTGGGAACTAATGATAAGTGTCATAACTGAGGTCCCAAGAATTATAAGGGGGAGTAAAACTGGCTCAAGAATTAAAGGTGTAACGAAGGTGGATATTAATATGGTGCTAAATATACCAATACAGAACAGTATATGACATATGTTGGGTTTGTATAGATTCTGACTAAGACCTGGGTAAATACTGGTTTGAAATAATAGGAGTAGGATTTCCGGATTGTTTTCAAGCTCAGGTTAGACATATGTGTGTGAGTGAGTTTGTATGGATATGAATAGGAGGGGCTTTGTATCAACCAAAAGGCCATTGTTTATACACACACACACACACATGTAGGCATAATCATAGTCGATTTCTGACTCCTGTTAGCAGGCTGAGAGCATTTTCCTTCCCATAGCTCATAGTAAGCCTTACCCATTACCTTTTCCATGGACACGACCCGCCAATCTGTTAACAACCAGGTCCACACTTACTGCCCGATAAACAGGGGCGAACGCGTAAGGGTTTGCGCCCAGTCAACCATTCTTGGTCATGACTCGAACCCAGACCAACTCGCCTGCCTGGTGAATGAGTTACGATTACTTCACCAGGGAATTGCTTCTGTAGTTTTAAAATTTTAATGTTCTTTTAAAGGGATATTGTCAATTTAAATGTTAGTGGTACATTACAGAGTATAGTGTTATATTGTAAAGCTTAGTGTTATATTGTATAGTGTATCGTGTTACATTGGTCAGAGTATAGTGTTATGCTGTTCAGAGTATAGTGCTATAGTGTATATAGTATAGGTTACATTGGTCAGAGTATAGTGTTATGTTATACCATATGCCTCAGGCACGGTCTGCAAAATATATATTGCCGTGTTTCTTAACTTTGGGAGCTTTCTCACCCAGAGAAGAAGTGGTTTTAAGCATGCCCTGACCCTGAATATATTTGGAGTTTGCATTCCTGAGGTAATTAAAAATATTCAAAAAGTTTGAATATCTCTCTCTGTATATATATGTATATATATATATATATATATATATATATATATATATATATATATATATATATATATATATATATATATATATATATACATATATATATATATATATATATATATATATATATATATATATATATATATATATATATATGTCGTACCTAGTAGCCAGAACTCACTTCTCAGCCTACTATTCAAGGCCCGATTTGCCTAATAAGCCAAGTTTTCCTGAATTAATTTATTTACTATAATTTTTTTCTTATGAAATGATAAAGCAACCCTTTTCACTATGTATGAGGTCAATTTTTTTTTATTGGAGATAAAATTAACGTAGATATATGACCGAACCTAACCAACCCTACCTAACCTAACCTAACCTATATATATAGGTAAGGTTAGGTTAGGTAGCCAAAAAAAGCTAGGTTAGGTTAGGTTAGGTAGGTTAGGTAGACGAAAAAACATTAATTCATGAAAACTTGGTTTATTAGGCAAATCGGGCCTTGCATAGTAGGCTGAGAAGTGAGTTCTGGCTATTAGGTACGACATATATATATATATATATATATATATATATATATATATATATATATATATATATATATATATATATATATATATACACATATTTATTATATATATATATATATATATATATATATATATATATATATATATATATATATATATATATATATTTATTTATTTATATATTCATATATATTTGTTGTGCAGTTTTACTGGAAAGAATTCACCTCCGAGAAGGCCTGGGATTTGAATTCCCTCTGGAAAGATACACCGAAGCACTGAACCTTTTGCTGAGGGATTTCAAGAATAGCCAGTGATTGCCTTATGCGTGAAACGAAAATAACAATATTTCGGAATTCATTTGAAGTGCCGCCATATGACTCGAGTGAACATTTGAAAAATGAACATTGTAGTATGTTAAAAGAATTATTTCAAGTTATATATGTATATATTGATGTAAAATTTTAGGAACTACAGCAAGAAAGAACAGGACATTAATTCTCTCTCTCTCTCTCTCTCTCTCTCTCTCTCTCTCTCTCTCTCTCTCTCTCTCTCTCTCTCTCTCTCTCTCTCTCTCAGGTTTGAGGATATGTACTGTACTTTTTGTTATTATGGCTCTCATAATAACATAACATTCAGTAACTATTGGTTTCTTTAATCGATTTCTGTATTGTTATTGATAGTTTGATTTTCCAGATTTGTTTCTTAAACGTAAGTGTAATATATATATCCTCTTTTATTTGTCTTTAGTTGTTCGTTATGTAAATGTGGTCATGTTATACCGAATCTCATTATCGTTTTAGTGTAATAATACAAATGTATGAAAGTAAGATTCTGTTCAATTATATGTTCATCAGCTGTGGTTTTTCAACTCAGAATTGTGTTCTAAACATTAAACTCTGTAAGCGTTTCATTATATCATTTTGATGAATTTTATTATGTGTTATGCTTTAAATTCCGTCATTTAAATGTAATATTCCTGAAATAGAACCTTATATTTGATAATAGGTTTGCTAACTTTTTTCGTTTAAAATGCATTTCGCTTCGCGCATTTGGCCCCATAGTCCGTCAGTTTTCCAGCCGCTATAGTTTACAGTACATCATATTTTGGCCGTTGGGAATTTATGCGTCAGAATACGATGTACTATTCGAGAGGGCAAGTTGAATTCGAGACCACTTCTCAAGAGCATTACTAGCTTATTTTTCTATGTATATGCGTGCATGTTTTCCATGGTTCTGCAATTGAAATTCTACTTGACGCATCCGTAGACTTTACATGTCGCCATTATGCCCTAATGCTAGCTTTTTTGACACTCTGTACTCCACTTCCACTTCATATAGTCTAGGGGTAGCTGCACTAATGCAGATGTACCTAATGTATTAATAAAAAAAGTCTTATGCTACCTTATTCACTCTTGTGTTGATGATATCCTCAAAATGCATCCGGAGTGTGTCAGTGCAGACTGCCTATCACATGCCTCTGTATGACTAACCATCCTGTGTGATGGGGATTTTTTTAGCATCACCTAGTTAGCTTTATTGACACACTGTACTCCACTTCATATAGTCTAGGGTAGCTGCACTAATGCAGATGTACCAGTAGTATTAATATGTACCAGTATTAATTAAAAAAAATCATGTCCTTAGGAGAGGTATGTGTGTACAAATATAAAAATGCACTCGATGGTGGAGCGTGACTGTTTTTCTGCGCTAAAGGGGCTTCGGATTCGTAGCCCTGAGGTTCCGGGTTCGATCCCCGGTGGAAGCGGAGACAAATGGGCAAAGTTTCTTTCACCCGGATGCGTCCTGTTACCTATTAGTAAATAGGTACCTAGGAGTTAGACAGCTGCTACGGGCTGCTTCCTTGGGGTGTGTAGCTAAAAGGAGGCCTGGTCGAAGACCGGGCCGCGGGAACGCTAAACCCCGAAATCATCTCAAGATACTGCTGGGGTTAAAGAATGGAGCTCCCTAGAAAAACATGCGGTGACATAAACAAACATGCAGTGACATGAACCATAAACAATCAGGCAGTGACATAAACATGCAGACTTAAACAGGCAGTGACGAACAGACAGTGACATAAACAAACAGGCAGTGACGAACAGACAGTGACATAAACAAACATGCAGTGATATAAACAAACATGCAGTGATATAAACAAACATGCAGTGACATAAGCAAACATGCAGTGACATAAACAAACATGCAGTGACATAAACAAACAGGCAGTGACGAACAGACAGTGACATAAACAAACAGTGACATGAACATAGAGTCAGTGACATAAACAAACAGGCAGCGACATAAACAAACATGCAGTGACATAAACAAACATGCAGTGACATAAACAAACATGTAGTGACATAAACAAACATGCAGTGACAAAAACAAACATGCAGTGACATAAACAAACATGCAGTGACATAAACAAACATGCAGTGACATAAACAAACATGCAGTGACATAAACAAACATGCAGTGACATAAACAAACATGTAGTGACATAAACAAACATGCAGTGACATAAACAAACATGCAGTGACATAAACAAACATGCAGTGACATAAACAAACATGTAGTGACATAAACAAACATGCAGTGACATAAACAAACATGCAGTGACATAAACAAACATGCAGTGACATAAACAAACATGTAGTGACATAAACAAACATGCAGTGACATAAACAAACATGCAGTGACATAAACAAACATGCAGTGACATAAACAAACATGTAGTGACATAAACAAACATGCAGTGACATAAACAAACATGCAGTGACATAAACAAACATGTAGTGACATAAACAAACATGCAGTGACATAAACAAACATGTAGTGACATAAACAAACATGCAGTGACATAAACAAACATGCAGTGACATAAACAAACATGCAGTGACATAAACAAACATGCAGTGACATAAACAAACATGTAGTGACATAAACAAACATGCAGTGACATAAACAAACATGCAGTGACATAAACAAACATGCAGTGACATAAACAAACATGCAGTGACATAAACAAACATGCAGTGACATAAACAAACATGCAGTGACATAAACAAACATGCAGTGACATAAACAAACATGCAGTGACGTACACAAACATGTAGTGACATAAGACAACACAGGAAGAAGCAAGTGTTAGAAAATAGATGAATATTTACTGGGTAATTCTAGGTTAATAAATGGTTATATCAAGCAGACTGCGATGGCGTATATGTGTTTGTAATTATTGTCAATTTCACTTACATGTCTTAATAAAATTTCTTGGAAACATTTGCGAGTCGAGCGAATCACATCAGAACGCTTTCTGATTTTCGTGAAAAAGGAGGAAGCATTTAGCACGACATATGAGGTCCACGGCGCACTTCAACTTCAGGCACCGATTGTTAGGCTGGCATATCTGGCACCGGCGTGGCCCTCTCCCTCGCTGCCTCCTCAATCACTGCTTTGTTTAAAATTAGTTGGGCTTATTGGAAATTACAGTTTACGAGCCCACACGCGGAACTTTACCGCCGTGACTAAACCCTCGCATTGGCAAGCCAGTCTAAAGTTGCCAAGATAAATGGTTTATAAAATAATAGTCTATCCGAGTTTTGTTATTATTTACACCATAGTTGGGCTACTCACGTGTGTGTGTGTGTGTATCAGTGGAAACAAATGAAGATATCAGTTATTATAACCATTTAATGTAAGGTAACTAAAGGGTTCCACAAAATGGTAATATAATGTCAGGAAATAATTCTGGAACTGATAATTCCTTTACTGAATTAACACCACAACTTTCCAAGACCTTCGAAAATGTCCATTATAATGCATGTGAGGAAGCTTAGGCTGGTGTAGCAGTATGGTGGGAGATCAGACTGGTGTAGCAGTATGGTGAGAGGTCTGGCTGGTGTAGCAGTATGGTGAGAGGTCTGGCTGGTGTAGCAGTATGGTGAGAGGTCTGGCTGGTGTAGCAGTATGGTGGGAGATCAGACTGGTGTAGCAGTATGGTGAGAGGTCTGGCTGGTGTAGCAGTATGGTGAGAGGTCTGGCTGGTGTAGCAGTATGGTGAGAGGTCTGGCTGGTGTAGCAGTATGGTGAGAGGTCTGGCTGGTGTAGCAGTATGGTGGGAGATCAGACTGGTGTAGCAGTATGGTGAGAGGTCTGGCTGGTGTAGCAGTATGGTGAGAGGTCTGGCTGGTGTAGCAGTATGGTGAGAGGTCTGGCTGGTGTAGCAGTATGGTGAGAGGTCTGGCTGGTGTAGCAGTATGGTGAGAGGTCTGGCTGGTGTAGCAGTATGGTGAGAGGTCTGGCTGGTGTAGCAGTATGGTGGGAGATCAGACTGGTGTAGCAGTATGGTGAGAGGTCTGGTTGGTGTAGCAGTATGGTGGGAGGTCTGGCTGGTGTAGCAGTATGGTGAGAGGTCTGGCTGGTGTAGCAGTATGGTTGGAGGTCTGGCTGGTGTAGCTGTGTGGAGGCACAGTGTGGAGGCACAGTGTGGAGGCACAGTGTGGAGGCACAGTGTGGGGGCACAGTGTGAAGGCGTTCACCAATACCAGGGCGTATATTAGGGAGCTGGCTGGCAGCCATTCCACCAGAGGAATGTACGTATACTGAGTGATTGTTTTGATGCGCCTGTTCTGTAGCATTGTTGCCTCTACAACAGGCGGTGGTTCACCGTGACCTCTACAACAGGTGGTTCACCGTGACCTCTACAACAGGTGGTTCACCGTGACCTCTACAACAGGCGGTGGTTCACCGTAACCTCTACAACAGGTGGTTCACGCCAGAGCTAGGGTATATTTCCCAGGCGACAACAGACATACAAAAGCAACTGTAACTTGCTTCAATTGACGAAGGAATAAGTGGTATTACTGGAGGCCGGCGCACTTCCCATCTGTGTTCGCAGATACGCAGTGCTCATTAGATTTCTGTGTCTAGTAATTGGTTGTGATCCTAATTATCATTACCTTTTTAATCTACAGACACAGGAGAATAGTATTCATAGTTTGCTGGTGCTGATGTAATTGGTCGTTACAAAGTAACTTTGATAACAGTCATTGCTTTAATAATGTCTGTTATCAAAGGTACTTTTAATGCTTTAATAGTAACGATGTTAAAAAAGTGCTCCAATAACAGCTGTGTTACAAATGAACTCTGAAAAGAGAGATGTTAGAAATGAATAGAGAAAAGTGGTGTCATATTTCATTTTATTAAATTCACAAAGAATTATTCTGCCTTCTTCATCTCCGGCCGACGCGTTATCCATGGCTAGGGTATATGCAGTGAAAGGTTCATCTGCCATAGCAGTGTATATATATATATATATATATATATATATATATATATATATATATATATATATATATATATATATACTGAGAGTAAAATACTGACCATAGGAAATATATAAACCATGGAGGCATTTTCCTCTTCAATGATATATTTAATGATAGGTGTAATTATAATGCTGTTTAAGTGGCACTGTAATTCTCAGGCGGAGAGAGCATTGCGAGGCCCCAGTGGAAGGGTGTCCGTCCCTAGATAAGGTAACTGCCAGCACAAACTTCACCCAGTCCTGAACAATCTCTCGACGCAGCTTCAGGATTGACCCAACAATCTAGTTAGTCGACTCTCCCAGCGGGATCACGTAACGAGCCTAATCTCTCCCGTCATGCAATTTTGCCGTGTTGCCTTTATTAAACTTTATGTAGGTCTTCACTTAGCTATATTGTTGGCTGATGTTAGTGTCGGGTCGGGACGGGTAGGCGCTCAACAAGGACACAGCTCTCCGTCCCATGTTCCAGCAAACACACAATGTAAATACAACGATATATTTGACTATTGTTCCAGTGTTTAAAGATGCGGTTACGTTATGTGTTCGCTGGGGTGATACTGGCGAGAACTCGCCCCCTGCAGGCACTGTAATAAGGCGGGCAGGACAACCACTTCTCTCTCTCTTGCATTTGTGTAACTACATTCACCAGATTGTTACTTGCTTAGCTAAATGTACTACGGGGTTCCGTTCCTGAACCATTATATGCCTCACTAATCCCTTTCCACCACCCCCCACGAGAGAGAGAGAGAGAGAGAGACAGACAGAGAAGAGAGAGAGAGAGAGAGAGAGAGAGAGAGAGAGAGAGAGAGAGAGAGAGAGAGAGAGACGTAGGAAGGGGTGCATAATAAATCGCTAAACTAACGGGGTTGGATGTGTGCGAAGATCTTATGGGTTTCACAACTACCGGGTGGAGACCACTGACATAATATTATTGTGTCATCCCAATATAAAAGTTATGATAACGGCGTAGGTAAGTGTAAGTAGGTGTAAGTACATCAGAGGGTTTGGTGGACATGTCGCTGTCGAGAGTGCAGAAATGAACTGAAGCCTTCAGGATTGGCGTCGTTGTTGACAGTGTTGGGAAGATCAAGGTGGTACTAAAACAAAATAAACTTTGATTTACCTTTTTATTACCATAGTGTGTGTGTGTGTGTGTGTGTGTGTGTGTGTGTGTGTGTGTGTTTACTATTTGCGCCTGCAGAATCGAGCTTCAGCTCTTGAACCCCGCGTTTCCAGGCGGCGGCTGCTTAATGCAATAATTCCTGACCTAAACTCCTCCTAACATATCTATTTTTGAAACTGTCCAGTGCTGTGACTTTTACGATACCTTTGTCCCGGCGGCTTGCAGTGAGGTCACTGCCACGTGACAATGTGGCTGACCTGGGCTGCTTTTGGCTTTCATTAAGCCTTCATCCTTATCCAAAAAAATCCACTTTTCGAGTCACAAGTCTAAGGGAAGGTGCTTATTATTAATTAGTGGGTGAGATGAAAGTTGCTAATTACAAATGTGGATAGAGAGAGAGAGAGAGAGAGAGAGGGAGAGGGTAGGTAGGTTGGAAGGTATTAGATAAATGAATGAATAAATATTTGGATAGTGAGGGAACGAAGAAAGGCATGTGTAATGAAAAACAGAGACGGAGAGTGTAAAGGAGAACACGGAGAAGAATAAAGAGAATAAAGGAGTGCAGGATACTCGGGAGGGAGAGGCAAAAGTAAGGCAAATGAGATTTTTGTTGTAAAAAAAGGACCGCAAAAAGGACTTGTTTCCTCTCCTTTATAAGGGGTAACAAGAAAGAGGATGTGTTAGTGGTTTTGGTGGCAGTGATGAGGATGAGTTTACATAATGGGTAGGTGTATTAAGGAGTTTACAAAATGGCTCTGTGTTTTGGGGAGTTTATGCAATTACCTAATGTACTGATGAGCTTACGTAACAAGTCAACGTTTTAATAAGTTGCACAACAATCAGAACAGTTGATAATGCAGACGTAATTGTAATAGTGTTAGGATAGCTCACTGGAAGTGCGCCTGTAGTGTCCCGGCGTGTCTCTTGCTTATGGGGATAGTTCTATATCCGTGAGAGACTGTCTTAGGGGTCCACGCTTGAGAGCTGGTCAGTGAGCCTCACCAGCACTGTATCAACACTTCAGCACACAGGAAACCTCACTTTTCCTCACACTATGCCTGTGTACTTCCTCACTCACACTATGCCTTCCTCACATCCTGGGTTAGTTACAGCGTGACTTCCTCACACCGTATTTTCACTTTATATATATATATATATATATATATATATATATATATATATATATATATATATATATTATTAAATATGACCGAAAAAGTAAGATTAATAATTCTAACACGAATTTTCTCAATCTTTCGTACATTTCTTTTCACTGTTGGAGGTAAATCAAAAATCAATTCTCCAAAATTCATTTTTATTTCTAGTCTGACGCGACACGAGCGCGTTTCGTAAAACTTATTACATTTTCAAAGACTTTAGTTTACAATTACACAACTGAATAGAACTTACGCATCTCCGATTTTATATCTACATTTGAGAGAGGTGGATGGGGTGAGGGGGCATTAATAGGGTATTAATTTCATCAACACAAGACAGAACAAGAGGTGGTATTAATAGGGTATTAATTTCATCAACACAAGACAGAACACGAAACAATTTGAATAGAAGTGATTGTAGAGAGCCTATTGGTCCATATTTCTTGATGCTTCTATATTGGAGCGGAGTCTTGAGGTGGGTAGAATATAGTTGTGCATTAATTGGCTGTTGATTGCTGGTGTTGAATTCTTGATGTGTAGTGCCTCGCAAACGTCAAGCCGCCTGCTATCGCTGTATCTATCGATGATTTCTGTGTTGTTTACTAGGATTTCTCTGGCGATGGTTTGGTTGTGGGAAGAGGTTATATGTTCCTTAATGGAGCCCTGTTGCTTATGCATCGTTAAACGCCAGGAAAGAGACGCTTAAACGCTCTCTTTCTAGGCGTTTAACGATGCATAAGCAACAGGGCTCCATTAAGGAACATATAACCTCTTCCCACAACCAGCCCATGTATGTGTACTTACCTTCCCATCCGTGCGTTTTTATCTATCTATAACAAGGTAATCGCCTAATGCATTACCTCCCGACTGTTCTTGCTCCGTATTTTCCGTCTCTCTTAAACTGTATTTCGAATGAGGCTCAGCCTCTGGCAGCTTGTTCTCAAGTCCACTTTCTGTTGCGTTAGAGAAGCTCACCCCCTTACATCTCTGGGGTTAACCAGAGTCTCAAGCCTCCACCCAATCTTGCCGCTGTTACTAAAATTGTAATTGTATTTACTTTGACAGATGCTTTTAAGAATGTTACATGTGATCATAAGACCATGAGACTGAATGTCTGCTGGCACGGACAAGCTATGTGCATAATTTTCCAGCCATAAATTACTCCAATTACAATTCCAGCCAATTACTCGCCTGCTTGGAACCTTTTTTTATGTTTATGTATGAGGTCCCTATTTCTCGTCTGTTAGGAGCTTTTTTTCCCAGCTGCGAGGCCGCTATATTACGTATGGGTTGTATCCCATATCCCGGCAGAAAGGACCACAATATCTTGCGTGTGAAGAGCCTCAGCTGCCGCCTCCAGCGGCGCCATCGCCCGCAGGATAACCGGAAAATTATTTAGCTCCACCTTTCCCAACCGGAGATTGAGGTCGACTATTACCAGTGAGGTGTTAACCGCGGTCTTTGATAGTGATTTCCTCTTTACATAATCGAAGGCGAATTTAGCTCATGGTTCAATTTGCTCAAGAGTTAAAGAATATTTCGTCTATTTTCTCTGTGTGTGGTTGGGAATCTGTGAAAGTGGTGTCTTTAGGCATCTTTTTAGACAGTGTGGGAAGCCTGGCTGTGACCGCTAATAGACACTGGTGTTATCATGTGCGTGATGTTAATGCTTTATGTCTAAGATATAGACGGGTGATGATTCTTGTGGTCTTCTACGCCACGTAATATTCCTTCCCTCAAGCGAGGGAAAAATAATATCCAGAGACTTAGTATAATATGGTTAATAACATATGATCTTCCCGGAGCCCTACCGTGAGATATTACAAGCCCAAATGGTAAGACAGTTTTACAAGAGATGCGAGATCTTTACCAACCAGTTGCCAATAGGGAAGTGTTCATACAGTGCTGGTGAGCCTCACTGATAAGCTCACTAGCGTGGTCCCCCTAAGACAACCTCTCACAAAGAACAATCTCCATAAGGAAAGAGAGTCACCAGAACACTCACCTACACAAGGGGGGGGGGGGCTTAACTTCCAGTGAAGCTCACCAGCACTGGAAGTTAACTAATAATATTTGTGTTAAGTCTGAATCTTCGAATAGTCATTTAATGTTGCTGTTGCTGCTGCTGTTACTGGTGCTTGGTGGTACTGCAGTTCCTGCTGGTCCTGCTAGTGATGATGGTGATAAGGGTGATGGTGTCCCTGCTACTGGTGCTGCTGCTAGTGATGCTGGTTGAGCTGGTGTTGCTGGTACTGCTGGTGGTGATGCAACCATACCACCACCACCACAATAACTACAGCTACCATAACCACCACCACCACAGTCGCCACCACCGGCATATGATGTGTATCAGGAGGCGTGCGGCGTAAATGCTAATGACGGGCCATTAGTGAGTTGTAGCCTAACTCCCCAGTACCAGTGTTATGCACCCTCCCCACACACACACACACACACACACACACACACACACACACACACACACACACACACACACACACACACACACACACACACACACACACACACACACACTCACGTAACACGTACACATAATTACCCAATGCAAGCAAGCTGAAAGAAGATTTATACCTCCCCCTAAGGGATAAAAGAGCCAAAAGAACACATTCCCCATGGTTTAGTAGACAATGCTTAGAGGCCAAAAGGAGAAGTAAAAGAGCGTGGAAAATATACAGAGAGCACACAACAGAGGAGAACCAAAAGATCTATACAAGAGAGAGGAATGAATACACAGGAATTTAGAGACAGCACAGAAGCAGTATGAAAATGACACAGCATATGCAAGGCCAAGGATCAGCTTAAGCCACATAAGGAGGAAGATTAAATGAACAATTAAGTGATCAGGCTATGCAAAGGTTGAGGAAGCTACACAAGAAATTATAATGAAGTGTGTGAAGAACTCGATAAAAGCTTCCAGAAAGCCTTTATGATTGAACCATAATTGTTCCCAGATCTACGACTACTAATGTAACAGGCACTACCAAAAGAAAGACCGATCGAAATGGCGGTAACACCTGGGGAAGTAAAGAAACAATTAGAGGAGCTGGATGTGATGAAAGCCACAGACCCTTACAACATTTCACCATGGATCCTAAAAGAGCCAGCTGCAGCACTGTGTGTACCCCCTTGCTATAATCTTCAATTCCTCGCTACATATGAGGAAAATTCCTGATATTTGGAAAGTGGCAAACGTGTTACGTCCATACAAGAGAGGAGGAAGAGTGAATCCACTTACTACTGACCAGCATCACTGAAAGGTATTCCCTATAAGATATTAGAGAATAATACTGGAATACGTGTCGATCATTTAGAATATAAAATTTTTGTTTCCAAGCATCAACAGTGATTCACCAAAGGAAAATCTACCTTGACCAACTTATTAGAATTCTGTGACAAGACTATAACAATCAAACAAGATTGAGAGTGCTGGGGCGACTGCATTTTCCCGGATTGACTGAAAGCTTTTGACACTGCTTGTCACATGCAATTCCTATGCAAACTCTATAAAGAGGCTGGTGTATCGGGAAAAGTACTAAAGTGTGTGAAGGAGTATCTATCAGGAAGAAGGTAAAGAGTCATACTTAGTGGAGAGATATCAGAATGGAGAGAGGTAATGAGTGGAGTACCTCAAGGGTCAGTACTGGCGGCCATTCTGTTCCCAATATATGTAAACGATATAACAGAGGAAGTAAGCCCGTCCTCATCCATGTTTACTGGGGCGAATCAGCACTGAGGAGGATGTAATACATTACAAGATCAACAGGACAATCTCCAGCAACAGTCTGTAAACACGGATGAGTAACAGGGATGCGAAAAAGAACTTTTTACGTCTAAGAGTCGTAAATAAGTGGAACGTACTGGATAAGGAAGTTGTCAAGGCCTAATTCGATACACAGTTTTAAATGTAAATATGATAAGAAAAACGAGAGAAAAAAAGAGTCATGGCATTGAATTAACGATAGTCAATAGGGGACCTCTTGAGCAGATGCTCGACCCTGTAAGCTCAGCTAGGTAAGTACAACCAGGTGAACACACACACACACACACACACACACACACACACACACACACACACACACACACACACACACACACACACACACACACACACACACACACACTCACACTCGCACACACACACACACACACACACACACACACACACACACACACACACACACACACACACATACACGCACGCACACACACACGCACGCACACATACACGCACGCACACATACACACACACGCACGCACACGTACACACACACACACACACACACACACACACACACACACACACACACACACACACACACACACATACAGGAATATATATATGCTGTATACAATTCCACGTGAGACCTATTCTTGAGTTAAAACCTCCACATGGAATCCCGACCGAAAAAACATTAAAAAGGTAAAAAAAAAAAAATGCAACACGTCTCGTTGGTGTGATGAGGGGAGTGAGAGAGGGTGAGAGAGGGTAGCAATACTGAAGGAACAAGATCTCGCACTACTGGAAGTGTGTGTGAGGGTGTGAAGGGTTCCTGCGAGTTATTGTGAGGTGTGTGATGAAGGGCTCACGTGAGGGGAGTGATGAAGGGCTCACGTGAGGGGCGTGATGAAGGGACCACGTGAGGGGCGTGATGAAGGGACCACGTGAGGGGCGTGATGAAGGGCTCACGTGAGGGGCGTGATGAAGGGACCACGTGAGGGGCGTGATGAAGGGCTCACGTGAGTGGCGTGATGAAGGGCTCACGTGAGGGGCGTGATGAAGGGCTCACGTGAGGGGCGTGATGAAGGGCTCACGTGAGGGGCGTGATGAAGGGACCACGTGAGGGGCGTGATGAAGGGCTCACGTGAGGGGCGTGATGAAGGGCTCACGTGAGGGGCGTGATGAAGGGATCACGTGAGGTGTGTGATGAAGGGCTCACGTGAGGGGCGTGATGAAGGGACCACGTGAGGTGCGTGATGAAGGGATCATGGCCACACCATGCGTGACCAGTTGACCACATCAGCCATACCCACCTCAGTTCCACTTCTGAATTGAGATTTATCAGTCATGAAATGGGTATGAAGTCATGTTATATTGCCGTCTAATTCAAGCCGCCAGGCCATACAAGGCTTTAATTAAGTTTACGAGTCCTGAAAGTCTTTATTTATTTGTCATTTAATTATAAATATATCCATAAGATTAAATATATTTTGCCGAGCATCTTTAGACATGGAAAATGGCGTTTACGTATTTTGACGCATTTCATTATTTGTATATTTGATGTTATTCCCGGTTTACACACAGATGCCATTTAGAGCGCACGACTGGACTTGTTTGGAGTTCGTAAATAGTTTTCAGTGAAACGAGGAAGCTCGTTATGAGTTTTGCTAACAATGGATTTTCTCTTCTGCGAGTAGCTCTTTATTGTTTGACAGTCAACCTCCCCAGTAACGGTCAATACACTTTGGTTGTTAACGCTTGCCACTATCGGTCAACAGACTGTGGTCGTTAACCCTAACCACTAATGGTCATTACCACTAACCACTAACACTTAACAGTCAGAAACCTGCCAAACTTTGATGACTTCCGACTGATCAGCGCGCAGGGAGAAGTTATTGTGGAAGGTCTGGCGGGCATATCTTCCCTCCCACTAGAAGTCGAAGGAGTTATCAGGAAGGAGGACTGGCCTGCATATCTTCCCTCCCACTAGTATTCCGTACGATCAGACGATGGAGCTTGTGGCAGAACGGATAAGACGTAATCAGTATCATCACCAGCCCTCACCTTCGTGGCTCTCGATGAGTGTTTCCTCATTATTTCTCGGTCTCTATTATCTCTCACACTCTTTGTCGCGTTTGTTATTATGGCGTGATGCTGGCAACCACTGTGGCTCACTATCTGCTGGACGTTTTGTGCTACCCATATATATACTTATAGCTAAATGAATGGCAACTTTTATATTAGTGCTTTAATTCAGACCCTTTGAGTGTGATTTCTCTCCTATCAGCCCTGAATGTATGTGGCAATATAGTCTTAACAACAGTTATGAGGATAACTAGGTCTACATATAATTAAACTTCATCTTTTTTACATGTTAATTCTGCAATATCTGTGTTACGATAGGTTATATTTGTATGAGAGAATATCCTTACCAGAGAATTTTTAAACCTTTTGTTCTGTACAGGTTATCGATACTTTATAATATTTACTCTGTATTTGTAATAGTGTGTGAGGTTCTTGATAAACTCATTTTAGTCACAGGTGTTGACCAGACCACACACTAGAAGTTGAAGGGACGACGACGTTTCGGTGCGTCCTGGACCATTCTCAAGTCGATTGTTATGAGGAGGTAGAAACAGGCAATAAATAGGCAAGAGAGAGCTGAGGAGGAAAGTCAGGTGTAGGGGATAGTAGTAATAATGAGACCTGTTAGTCACAGGTAATTTGGCCTCCTATATATTTTCCCATCAAAATGCTGAAAAGTCTTGGGACATATGTTTCCTTATTTCACTTTCAATGACTAGGTTTCCCTCGGCTAGTATCAATTTGGCCTATGTAAGTAGAACGGATGTCACTGCGTTCTAACTCGACTTGATAATTAACGTATATATTTTCTGTTGATTTAATGAATAATTTTTAACAACCCTGCACGCAAGAAAATTTATCTGCAATCTGCAGTCGCATAGTTGTGAATTGAAATGCGGATCATTGAATATGTCATAAATCTGCTTAATCGTTTTGGAAGCCAGTTTTGTCACATCCAAAATAATAATCACTGCCCGTTACTTACAATATATATAATGTTCAATGTATGTAGAGGACAAGGAAGTGATTGTCGCCGGTCTGGGGAGGGTCTAGACACCGGGTCAGCGGCCGGTATCCGGCCTTCCTGATGTTATTAATATTGTGCCCACCTGGCCGTACACCTCCACGCTCACTGGACCTGTATGTGTTGCCCGCGTTGTCTTGTGGTGCTGTTACTGCCTGTTGTTGGTTCTGTTACTGCCTGTTGTTGGTGCTGTTACTGTCTGTTGTTGGTGCTGTTACTGCCTGTTGTTGGTGCTGTTACTGTCTGTTGTTGGGGCTGTTACTGTCTGTTGTTGGGGCTGTTACTGTCTGTTGTTGGGGCTGTTACTGCCTGTTGTTGGTGCTGTTACTGCCTGTTGTTGGTGCTGTTACTGTCTGTTGTTGGGGCTGTTACTGCCTGTTGTTGGTGCTGTTACTGTCTGTTGTTGGGGCTGTTACTGCCTGTTGTTGGGGCTGTTACTGTCTGTTGTTGGTGCTGTTACTGCCTGTTGTTGGTGCTGTTACTGTCTGTTGTTGGGGCTGTTACTGCCTGTTGTTGGGGCTGTTACTGTCTGTTGTTGGTGCTGTTACTGCCTGTTGTTGGGGATGTTACTGCCTGTTGTTGGTGCTGTTACTGCCTGTTGTTGGGGCTGTTACTGCCTGTTGTTGGTGCTGTTACTGCCTGTTGTTGGTGCTGTTACTGTCTGTTGTTGGGGCTGTTACTGCCTGTTGTTGGGGCTGTTACTGCCTGTTGTTGGGGCTGTTACTGCCTGTTGTTGGTGCTGTTACTGTCTGTTGTTGGTGCTGTTACTGCCTGTTGTTGGGACTGTTACTGCCTGTTGTTGGGGCTGTTACTGTCTGTTGTTGGTGCTGTTACTGCCTGTTGTTGGGGCTGTTACTGCCTGTTGTTGGGGCTGTTACTGCCTGTTGTTGGGGCTGTTACTGCCTGTTGTTGGTGCTGTTACTGCCTGTTGTTGGGGCTGTTACTGCCTGTTGTTGGGACTGTTACTGCCTGTTGTTGGGGCTGTTACTGCCTGTTGTTGGTGCTGTTACTGTCTGTTGTTGGTGCTGTTACTGCCTGTTGTTGGGGCTGTTACTGTCTGTTGTTGGGACTGTTACTGCCTGTTGTTGGGGCTGTTACTGCCTGTTGTTGGGGCTGTTACTGCCTGTTGTTGGTGCTGTTACTGCCTGTTGTTGGGGCTGTTACTGCCTGTTGTTGGTGCTGTTACTGCCTGTTGTTGGGGCTGTTACTGCCTGTTGTTGGGGCTGTTACTGCCTATTGTTGGGGCTTTGTTGGGGCTGTTACTGCCTGTTATTGGGGCTGTTACTGCCTATTGTTGGGGCTGTTACTGCCTGTTGTTGGTGCTGTTACTGCCTGTTGTTGGGGCTGTTACTGCCTGTTGTTGGGGCTGTTACTGCCTGTTGTTGGGGCTGTTACTGCCTGTTGTTGGTGCTGCTCGTCAACAGCGTGACAGTTCGTCAACAGCGTGACAGTTCGTCAACAGCGTGACATCTTCAGGGATATTCACATGGTAAAGAAAGCAGTGATGATAATGAGTAGTTGTGAAGTGTAGAGAGAGACGAACTATAGAGTCAGGTAACAGTTGTTTAACGCAACAGGTATCTTCCCTGTGGCTCAAAGGAGGACTATCAAAGGGTTGGATGCTTGAAGTAAAATTTATTTGAGTATTAATGGGATAAGCTCGTGAATACAGATGGCCTCGAGTGTCTGCAGCCTCCTTCAGTCACTGGTGTGTGTGTGTGTGTGTGTGTGTGTGTGTGTGTGTGTGTGTGTGTGTGTGTGTGTGTGTGTGTGTGTGTGTGTGTGTGATGAGTGTGGCGCCCTTTGTCGTGTTCTGAATCATTACGACATTGTATGTGTTTTTTCTATCTTTCTCTGTCTCTTTCCGTCTCTATCTCTGTTTCTCTCTCGGTACCAGTGTGGTAGTGTGACTGTGGGTGTGTATAAGGTGTGCTGACACACGGGAGACATCAGGAAGGCGGGTATTGCGGAATAGGGGTGGAGTGTTGTGGTTGGGGTACCTGGTGTTGATGACATGAACACATTAAAATCTGTTGCGTGCAAAGTGTGAGATACCTTTTTAATTTTCTAGACACATTGCATAATATTTTGCAATGTAGTAAGGGAAAAATAACAGTAATTGAGAGTCGAGTTAATATGATATTACAAGATTCCTTGTGATGGTCGCTTTCGTATCATATCAAGTGACACTAATTTCATTGATGCCAACCTGACCCTCCCATAGTTGGGCTTGTACCCAACAGCAATTACTGTTGAAAATAGATGAGGCTAACCCCACGCGTTTGGCCTCCAACCTCGGACAGATTGGCAGGCAAACAAACAGACATTCTAATTGATATAGATTGTGTACCGAGGTAACTTGCACCATCACTCCCTAATGATAGAGGTTGGTAGACAGATCGCTTACTCGTAATCCCCGCCAGATCCCCCAACATCATCGCCGACACCACCATTATCACTATACAACCACCGCCCGTGTCACCATCACCAACAAGAACAAGAGCGCGGGCAAGACGGAGCTCCACATGTGTGATCTTAAGTAATGTTGAGCAACAGGTGGGGAGGAGCGCAGCCTGCACATGTTCCTCCTCCTCCGCCCTCCCCTTCCCTCCTTCGACCTGCCCCCTCCTTCCTCCGCCAGGGTGCACCTTCTATATCGTGCGAGGCAGCTCTGTCCTACATTGTCAGAGTCAGTCCTCTTCCTATATTGTGAGAGTCAGTCCTCTTCCTATATTGTGAGAGGTTGCCCTTCTACATTGTCAGAGTCAGCCCTCTTCCTATATTGTGAGAGACAGCCCTCTTCCTATATTGTGAGAGACAGCCCTCTTCCTATATTGTGAGAGGTTGCCCTTCTATATTGTGAGAGTCAGCCCTCTTGTATTCGCACATTTGGTTGAACAATGAGAGGAGGAAGTTACCTTGCCGCCGCGATGATGGGAGCATGCCACACCTCTCTGAAATATCTTCACAAGTCATCCACCACCAAAGCGAGCTCTATATTGCAAGTATTGCAACTTATTCTCCTGTATAAACAGTCCTTTTTGTAACTATGTGGACTATCGTACATATTTTGACCTGACCCCATTGTTCGATCCATTTGTATTCACCTGCCACTGTATATATATAATGTCCTGTACTGTAACATCACATGAGAATGAACCATGTAGGTTCGAAACGTTGTGTAAATTTTTTAATAATTGTGATACATTCTACAGTTATTTATTTATTTTTCTTCTCCTCGAGGCTCAACCACTTGGGCTGGACGGTAGAGCGACGGTTTCGCTTCAAGCAGGTCGACGTACAATTCCCGACCGTCCAATTGGTTGGGCACCTTTCCTTCCCACCCCCGTCCCATCCCAAAATCCTTATCCTGACCCTTTCCCAGTGCTATATAGTCGTAGTGACTAGGCGCTTTTCCCCTGATAGTTCCCTTCACCTCGAACGAACATAACTTTTGGAGAACTCCTCTTCCAATTAAACCCAGATGCAAGAGCACTAGTCAGAGGGATAAAAGCCCTAAACCAGAAAATAATCAATATAGAATATGCAGTCATATTCAAGGATGTATAAATGAAAACCTGCTGCCAGTATGTATATATATATATATATATAATATATATATATATATATATATATATATATATATATATATATATATATATAATATATATATATATATATATATATAGATATAAAAACACACACATACATGTAAATATAATCACAAAAACATATAAGTTATTTTTTTGGCTATGCGTAAGTATCTACTAGAAAAATGAAACGAAAATTTTCGTTTTACACCACGTTATCAAGGAATACAGAGAGAAAAGATAAGGTTTTGGGATTATATACCACACTATACCTCAGTAGACAAAGCTCCATTAGCCAAAAATATGGATTAATGGAAGTGACATGAGGGTGGGTGAGGTGATTAAGAAGGTATTAACTGGGTATTCCCTCATTCTTGGAAACTACTACACAAAAACTTATTCTTTACATAATTTTAAACCAGTAATTATTACTTAACCTATACCGTTGATAGGTTAAGTAATAATTGTCAATAAAAAGCAATAAGATGCTTATCTTAACATACTAAAAAGGTTAGGTGAGGTCGGTGTTTTCTATGAAGCTTTTCAAGGTAAACTAAAATATTTACAATCAATTAGTATGTCACATATGCACTTATTAAATAAGCCAATATTGACTATAAGCAAGTGCGAGAACGGGTTGCACTTGTACCCAGACACAGCTGGCACTTGCTTAACTGTCTCGAGTGAACAGCTTATCTAACAAGAAGATTAACATTCATCAACCCTTAAAATTTTAAGTTATCTTGCGAGTGCAAAATGGTGGAATCTTTTAGGAACAGTATCTATATTTGACAAATAGTGTTTTCCTAACTCAAACAATGTGGGGTTTATTATTCTACATATATTTCTAATGACTCTTAGATGTCCACATTCTCTCAGATAGTGGTCAAGGCGGTGTCCGTCACTCTCATCACAGATTATGCAGCTCTTCTGCTCAACTGTTATTTTCATTCTATATTTCCATGGATATTTGTATCCAAGACGAATTCTGGCTATTACTGATTCTCTCCCGCGGCCACCTCCTCTTCGTCCATAATGATTGGAATTGCCAGCTGCAACCACATTGTATCAGCGTACAGATTTACTGATTTGATCTTCTATCCTCCTTTCCTCAGTAACCTTGTCACGGTGATGTTGCCTGATGATGCCTCTAATTTGTAGAGGAGTCTTGGGTATGAAGTATTCAATGTGGTCTCCTTCAGCGCCTTCAGCAGCCAGCACATCTGCTCGTTCATTTCCACAGATTCCAACATGGGAGGGGAGCCACAGAAATTTGACGCTTCTTCCTTGATTGGTTAGTACTCTCACAGCTCTCTTGATCTCAGCGACTATCGCAAGATTTTCTGCCCGATTTTTAGTAAGGCACTCATAATGGGCCCGCATAAAGCGCCAGTTTCCCCCCAATTCACGAATATTACGAATAAGATTGTAACCTGTGCAATGAAGTATTTACTCGCAATAAAGCAAGATTCATTTCATAAATTACATTAGACCTGGTAATTCAGAAAATAATGACAACTGTCACCAGGCTGAAGGTTGCTGGGGTGCTGCTTGTACACAGTAACAACAGTCAAGAATGTCGTAGCAGTAGAGTCACGTGCGTCACTCACATGTTATCTCCAGATAGAAAAGGAAATTTAAGTTACCAGAACACACAAAAGATCTTTTGTTATGTGCTCGCAGATATAAGACGGACGCTCATGGCCTCCTTGGACCGTTGCGTCCAGGGGGTTGAAGGTACCACAAGAACATGGTGTTGACGACGAAATCTCTACCTCACGCTCGGCAAAACAGCACTAGATTGGTTGCGTACTCACCCCTTTCCCCCCACCCTCCTCCCCTCACCCCTTTCTTATCCCTCATCCATTCCCCACCACCTATTACCTGACCAAACCCCCTTTTTTGTACACAGGTGGGTGCAGGAGTGGACGCCTTCTAAATCCTGTTAGCAGGATAAGAGCTTTTCCTTCCCATAGCTCATGGTAAGCCTTACCCTACTAGTTTTCCCTGGAACACGATCCCGTCAATCTGTTTTACTACCAGGTCCCCAATTATTGCTGGATGAACATGGGCAAAGAGTTATATATATTTGTTCCCGGTCAATCCTCCCCGGGCGTTTACCATTGAGCGAGTGTGTGTATGTATGTCATGTGTGTGGTGTGTGTGTGTGTTTTTTGTGTTTGTGAGACCGTTGTTGTTGTGTGTGTGTGTGTGTCTATGTGAATCTAATTACTAGGCCAACTACTGACCATCCCCAAGATGCAGCTCCAAGAAACTCTCTAACTCCTAGGTACCTTGACTGTTACGTGAACAGCGGTATGAGGTGAAAGGAAACGCTGCTAATTTGTCTTATTTTTTCCGACCAGAATTCGAACCCGTGACTTACGGCTGAGAATTGAAGTCGCTCACCGCCAACTGTCTGAGACTGGAGTGTGGCCACACCTCGAAATAATGGATTCAGTTGTGGTTATGGGAGATCCGGAAGGTCTGAGTGGCAGGATTCCGGGGGTCCTGATGGGCAGGGCTCGGGGAGGTAATCCCATTATGGCTTGTTGTGGCGCCAAATGGAATAGAATTTGGCTAGGGATTATTCGAGGAAGGAAGGCAGGCAGGCAGAATGTTGGTTGTAGAGAGAGCGATGTGGAGTAGAATTGGTTGTAGTAGAATGTAGATAGAATTGAATGTAGATAGGTGATAGATAGGATACCTGATCAGGTATACCTGATAGGATACCTGATCAGGTATACCTGATAGGATACCTGATCAGGTATACCTGATAGGATACCTGATCAACCAGGCTGTGACTCATACGTCAGGCTGCGAGCAGCCACGTCCAACAGCCTGGTTGATCAGTCCAGCAACCAGGAGGCCTGGTCGACGACCGGGCCGCGGGGACGCTAAGCCCCGGAAGCACCTCAAGGTAAGGTAGATGAAGGTTGTAGAAATACGTGATGGCAGGATTGCTGGCAGTAGTGTTGATATACATTATAGCTGGATAGGCACAGTAGTAGAGAGATATGTGATAGAATAGGCATGGTAGGGGAGAGATACGTGATTGAATAAGCATGGTAGTGGAGAGATACGTGATAGAATAGGCATGGTAGTGGAGAGATACGTGATAGCAGGATAGGCAGGGGTGGTGAAAATTGTGGTGGGTCTTCACAATGTGGCTTCGTTTAGAGTTATGGACAAGTCATAACCCGGCGACCAGCGCCGCATACCTAGTGCTTCGAAAACCAATAATATAAATGTAACAAAATATGGTTTGTTGACTGGCTTAGTCCTTGGGCATAGGAAGGTAGCGAAAATGAAAAGCATTTAAGGGACAAAAGCAAAAAGAGAGAGAGAGAGAGTCCAAACAGAAAGTGAGTTTGAGGGAAAGTTTTTTCATTACAGTGAATGGTGTGGGAGAGGAAGGGAAGCCTGTAGCTTACAGTTACAAAATTTTCTCCACGAATTATATGCCTTTAGTTACAAAATAGTCTCAATTAATTATTCACATTCAGCTATAGAATAAACTTCACAAATTGTAGAGCTTTAAGCTGGTGATAATTATGGTACGAGTCTTGTTGATGTTAACGAGGGCAAGGCGGTAGCGTTTAAGGGTCACCTGTACTTTACAGGAAACCATTCACCAGTCGCTCGGAACATTTGACCATTAAGACATATAGTGTCTCCTTTATACTTTTATGTGAACTTGGGAATTAGAATAAGGACACTTGCAGAAGGCCTATTGCTCCTTACGAGATAGCTCCTATTTATATCCACCCAAATTCGTTCATATACATGTCTAACATTCGCTTGAAACAATCCATCGATAGCACGTCTACTACGATTCACGGTAATGTGTTCAATAAATCAGCAACTCTATTTCCAAACCAGCCTCTACGGAGGTCTCTCCTAAAACTAAAATTATCCAGTTTACACCTAACATTAGATGCGGCCTCCGGCCGTGCTCGGGTCTCTCTCTTCCCCTTCCTTTTTTTTCAGCCTGGAAATATACCAGCCTAAGTATATCCCCCCCCCCCGCAGTGAAATGTTTCCTCGTCAGCAGTGAGTTATTTTGTATACCTAGCGTTGGTAAATGTATTCCCAATTTATGTATTTTTTCTTCCCAGCTGTGAAATATTTCTTTCCCAGTTGTGAAATATTTCTTCCCAGTTGTGAAATAATTCTTCCCAGCTGTGAAATATTCCTTCTTCACCTGTGATATATTTCTTCCTCAGCTGTGAAATATTTCCTCCCCAGCTTGGAAATTTTTCCTCATCAACTGGGATATATTTCCATTCCAGCTGTGAAGTATTTCCTCCCCATCTAGGATATATTTCTTCCCAAACAATAATAGCTTTTATGTAGTTTTCTTCTTTTATTGTTGTTGTATAGGTCAAATGCATTAGGGCAGTTTGACCTTGTCCGCCAATCACGTGGCAGGTGGGTCTTTGAAGCTCAGATTACTGGAACTGGTTCGTCACATTATTTAAATTGCTATAAAATTCTTTAATCACTTTTTGAATAATTTCCTCACTGTTTGCTCCCTTTCTCTCTCTCTCTCTCTCTCTCTCTCTCTCTCTCTCTCTCTCTCTCTCTCTCTCTCTCTCTCTCTCTCTCTCTCTCTCTCTCTCTCTCTCTCTCTCTCAGAGACGTAACCCTAAAAACTGATTTATAATTAAGGTATCAATTAAGAATAAGCGTTATTGAATATTAAGTTATATTCGTGTAATTGCAATCGTGTAATTATAATTGTGTTAGTTACTGGATAATTTGGAGTCAACTGTGCGCCCGAGCCTTCACATGGTGGCTTAACTTGACTTCAGACATATCTTCGTCTTGAGCAAAAATGTTACAAAACGTTAAAAGTGGGGGTCAGCAAAGGCATTCTTGATCGCTGATAGAGTGAAATTCTTGAAAATGGCACAGCTAGCATAAGGCTATTAAGAGCTGAGCGACTTGTACTGTGGTTGCCAACTCACCAGGAGCCTAAAGTGCAACCCGTCCTCGACTCAAGTCCATTACAACCAACGGTCGACCGCACAGACGCATTCGTAAATTTGTACATGCATTTCGTTCAAAACGGCAATTTTCTTAAACATAAATTAATATTATAAGATATTAGCATATTGTGCACATATAGGCATAGGTTAGGTTAGGTGTTTAGGTTCTGTTGGCGATTATTTGTATTTGTAGTACGTGGGTGAAGTATTTACAGCGTTGTGGTTCGAACAAAATTCGTCAGTCAAGCACTTGTTCCGGAAGTGTTCGAACGAAATCAGTTGTGAGTCGTGTGTAAACAGTTTTTCATTCATATACAGGGGGTTTGGCGGGTGCATGGAATCACTTTTGGGTCTTTGTTTGGAGGACGGGTTGTAAAGTGCGTCATACTTCATAATGGGATTTCTTATGCTTCATTTCGCACTGGTCATTCTGAACAACTCAAAGAAGAAGAATAAGCAGCCCGTCCTCCAAACAAAGATCCAAAAGTGATTCTATGCACCCGCCAAACCCCCTGTTTATGAATGAAAAGCGGTTTACACACGACTCACAACTGCTGACGTTCGAACATATCCGGAACAAGTGCTTCACTGACGAATTTTGTTCGAATCACAACGCTATAAATGCTTCACCCACGTACTACAAATACAAATAATCGCCAACAGAACCTAAACACCTAACCTAACCTAACCTATGCCTATATATGCACAATATGCTAATATATTATAATATTAATTTATACTTGAGAAAATTCCCGTTTTGAATGAACAGCATGTTAAAATTTATGAATGCGTCTGTGGGGTCGACCGCTGGATGTAATGGACTTGAGTCGAGGATGGGTTGGAATAAGAACACTTGCAAAAAGTTCTCGTGTTACTTAAATACGATGACCATAACTGGATCATCTGTGTAGGTCTCAAAATGGTTAAGTGTTTACGTGCTTTTATTTTTTCACCTGTATTCTAAATATAACGATAAGAATAGGCTTGAGGTGATTGTAGAAGCCATTGGCATCGGGTACATGTGGTGATTGGTCGAGAATGGGTGTACAGTGTCAGAGGAACCCCTTGACGTGATAGACAAGCACCTGTGTGATATTCTTTAGCGCCGTCAAATGAGTCAGAAACCATTCTCTGACATGCCAGCAATAATTTTGTTCACCGGGGGGCTCTAATTGGTGTATTTTGCCACATAACCAGTGCATCATGACTCACAATTAGTGTGTGTTGCCACAGCCGACGACAGGAGCCCTGGTCCAGTTTGACCGGTAATCATAAAAAGTGTAGACTAGCAGAGAATACCTGTTTTGATTACCGGGAATTTATCACTATCACTGTTATCACTATTTTGATAATAGTGAATGACATCCTCCTTACTCATGTGACTTGACGAGGTGTGTGTGCGTGTTTGTGTGTGCGTGTGTGTGTGTGTGTGTGTGTGTGTGTGTGTGTGTGTGTGTGTGTGTGTGTGTGTGTGTGTGTGTGTGTGTGTGTGTGTGTGTGACGAACAATGACGGTGGTGGTGGATGTAATTGTCTTGTATTGATTGTCGTAATTGTGTTTGTAATAATGACGCTGTTGATGGTGGTTGTGATGGTGGTAGTAGTTGTAATTGTAGTAGAGGTTGTGATGATGGTAGTGAGAGTGTAGTGAATTAGATGACGGTGGTAGTGACTGTGATGGTGACGGTGGTAGTAACTGTTATACATTGGGTCCCTGGAAATAATGACGTGGTTACGCCTTGATTGTCGTAACTAGCGGTTGTTATCTCAACTTTGACTGTTCGTTATTGCCGCAATCATCCGTCGGTGGATGCAATTACCTTATATCAGCGGTTTCCAGAAATAAACATACCAAACCTTTCAACATCTACTTCATTATCTATACTGTAAGACAGAAAGCCTTTGGGGGGTTTGGGGTCTGACCGAATTTGGAGGCCGGTCGCTTGGAGCTAGCCTCGCCCGAATTGGCAGGTGGAATGGTCTAGTGTATAGGACTGACATAGGTCG
This sequence comes from Procambarus clarkii, assembly GCF_040958095.1. NCBI lineage: Eukaryota > Metazoa > Arthropoda > Malacostraca > Decapoda > Cambaridae > Procambarus > Procambarus clarkii. Next base: position 26,428,526 of record NC_091176.1, read on the forward strand.
ATTGTAGAAGGCCTAAGATAAATGCTTTAGGAAAGGTAGCCACAACTCAATACTCCCGCGAATGCAGGCGATGAGTCACAATAACGTGGCTGAAGTATGTTGACCAGACCACACACTAGAAAGTGAAGGGACAACGACGTTTCACAATTGACTTGAGAATGGTCCAGGACGGACTGAAACGTCGTCGTCCCTTCACTTTCTAGTGTGTGGTCTGGTCAACACTCCCGCGAAATTTTCATGAACTCTGAAATGAAGTCTGCGGTGTGATTTTGCCTACAGTTTGCCGTGAACTTTCATGAGTTATTGCAAAAGATGAACTGAAGTAATTCAGGTTATAGTGATGAAGATGGTGAGTAGTGAAGATGGTTATGATGGTGAAGATAATGTATACAGTGGTTGGTATATAGTGAAGATGTAAGATGAGGGTAGAGGGAGAAGGTGAGGAGACAAGATAGAGAGAGCTGGAGCTAGAGAGGAAATAGATATAGAGATATAGATAGATGGAAATAAAGATTACAGAGAGAGATAAGAGAGAGATAGAGATATGTAAAGAAAGATAGAAGTATATGGATATAGATATACAGAGATAGAGAGAGAGGATACAGACAAAGAGACCCGGGCAACGCCGGGTACCACCCCCTGATAAAGTAAAAAACAATAACTTATTTATGGACATAAGCATTTATTCGACTTCAGCTGTAGATGTGGATACAGTTAGCCAACACGGGCAAACTTTGCATACATTAATTAGTAAGTAAATGGATTGGGTATTTAGCAACATGGAAAAGAAAGGAAGAATAAGGTGTTGGTGTACTTCTCTGGGGCTGGAATGGGTGATATTGCCCATAAGATGGTGAACATTTTGAGAGGTAATGGGAACAAAGTTATTATATGCCTCAATGTAGGAGAAATTAAGTGGGAAACGTTTCAGTGCTGGACAGATATTAGGTAGCTGTAGATAGAATTCGGTCCAATATGTAATTTTCCCCAAGAGAGGAGTTGGCAATGAATGGATATCCATGTTAATTGGTATTATCTGCAGGCGGAATTTTTGCTGCAAGTTTCGTGCGAAGTTTTTTTTACTGATTACTGGGATTACTTATTTCGCAGACATGTTTACGCAGGATGTGCTGCACTAATCTAGGGTGTGGCTGCCTCGGCTCGTGCAGTAGTGGGCGACATTTCTCTGGGTATATCCCACACTTAAAAAAATTACTGAATTATTAAAAACAAAATTAGTATATTAATGCATAAGCAAATATTGTCAAATCGGAATAGATGCCCAGCCGACAAGCACATGAAATTTAATATATTTCTTTGAGTACACACATACACACCCACACCCATATAAATGGGATAACGACAGCAGCGTACTCTACACTGGCAAAAGTTAGAACATCATTCAGAAACCTAAGTAAGGAGGCATTTAGGGCGCTTTACACTGCCTACGTGAGTCCAGTCTTAGAGTATGCCGCGCCATCTTTGAGCCCCCACCTGAAGAAACACATAAGGAAGCTGGAAAAGCTTCAGAAGTTTGTACTCACAATAGGTGTGTTCACACACACATACACACCTTACACATGTGCATAAATATTGATATAAAATAAAAATAATGTACATCACGGTAAGAAATTAAAGTTTCCAAAGTCTTGAATCTCTCAGATCTGTCAAAACTCCGGAATCTGAAAGTTGAGCGACAAAGTATGAAGTTCAAAACGCTTCCCCCCCTCCCCCTCCCCCCCGTCGTATTTGGGCAACCTTAAAAATAATAAATGAGATTTTCAACTTGAATGATGCAAAGGTCAAAGTTGAAGGCCTCGTCCAGGAGGCCTCATTCGCACTCTTGCAATGTTGACGCCTGAATAACTGTCTATCATATTAGAATAAGTTATCATATTAGAATCTAGATCAAAGTATTATTTTTAGCCAATTGATGACGTTATAAGTTCATTATGATCACCATAAAAGATATATTTTGATCCTAAGGCTGTGATTTTTTTGTCAGTATTCTTCTATGCTCACAACAGGAACACCGTTTTGCCAGGATTCCTCTATGTCCATAACATCACCAACAGGAGCAATGTTCAACTGCATCGCCAGCATGAGTAATGTTCAACAAAACTACCAGGAACATTGTTTAACAGTAGCAGCAATGTTCAACAGAAGCAGCTATGGAACAGTGTTCAAGAGGCAGCATCTATATTCATCAGCAACTGCAGTAGCAGGTCCCTCACCTGATGTGGATGGTCTCTCACCTGGCGTGGATGGTCTCTCACCTGGCGTGGATGGTCTCTCACCTGGCGTGGATGGTCTTGTACCTGTAGAGGATGGTCTTGTAGCTGTAGAGGATGGTCTTGTAGCTGTAGAGGATGGTCTTGTAGCTGTAGAGGATGGTCTTGTAGCTGTAGAAAGCGCACAGGGAGGGTTTGGCCTATATAATCACTAATGAATATCCTAAGGATATCCATCATCCAAGCGTCGTCATGGGAAGTGGTACGTTATAATAAGGTCACAAGTGAAGAACAAAGGGCGTCCACGTGGGAGACCTTCCACGCTTTGTGTGAGACTTATCGACTGGGGAGACTTGAATGTTGTGTGTCTCATATATAGGAGAATCAGGGATTCAAGAGTGTGTTCTGAGTGGTGGAGGAGTACAGCGGGAATAGAGGGAGACTGGGTGGAAGAGAGGCCTGTTCCTTCGTCCTGTAGTACACTGAGTATTTTCAGTAACCTGTCCCATTGCTCAAATACCATTCACTGGACATATTATAGTCATTGCTTTTTATTTCTATAGGAATTTCTCAACTAGAATGTAAAGTAGTTAAAGAAATTCATTATAAATTGACAAAGTACCAAGTTTTTGTACTAAGGACAAAGTACCAAGTGTTTCAGTTATTACAACCCTGCCTGGTACACTTGAGTATCGGACAGTGTTGTAATAACTCGGGGCAAATGCTCGGGGCTCCAGTATTATAATATTCTTAATTATGTAATTGTCTGAAATAATTCCTGGTTAACTCGCCCTCCACTAATATTCGCGTATTATCAGAGTTCACCGAAGTGATAACTTCATTACACGATTATCTAAAGGATTGAATGGAACGTGCTCTCCTGTCATGCCTCTCATCTCTCCCCCTAAACAAAAAAAAGCTGAAGGGTCTGACGACAAATGTCAACGAGCGGTAAAGCCAGGACATCTGCCCAGCTTAATCTCCACTCTCTCTCTCTCAGCTTGCTGACACTGAGAAACTTCAAACTTACCCCCATGGGGTGTCATAAAGCTTAATAAATGAACAGAGTTAGTAATGATAGTGAAACGGTACTACGGGTGACCCAGTTTTAAGAAATATAATAGCCAAATATTGAACAGCAAAGGCTGTTGAGAAAAGTAGTTGTTCCCCCACACCCCATGCACTCAGGTCATAGTCAAGGCGTTCTACCTCGTGCACTTCTCTTCAAATGCACAGAGAAATCACATTAACCAGATTTATCAATGAGAATGTCAGTAGAAGCCGTGGGGAGGCTTCGAACCTACGCTCTGGCAAATGCCTAAGGCCACTAAAAGCATAGGTTCGAATCGAACTCGTTCGAAAGACTACCCAGAGCATAAAGGTGTGTGTGTGTGTAAATTATCTGGGATATAATTGTAAATCATCTGGGATATTATTGTAAATAATCTGGGATATTATTGTAAATTATCTAGGATATTATTGTAAATTATCTGGGATATTATTATAAATTGTCTGGGATATTATTGTAAATTATCTAGGATATTATTGTAAATTATCTAGGATATTATTGTAAATTATCTGGGATATTGGAAATTATCTGCGACTTTAAGGTAAATAATCTGGGATATTATTTATTGCAAATTATCTAAGATATTAGTGCAAATTATCTCTGATATTACTGCAAATGATCTTGGATATTATCGTAAATTATCTGAAAGTGTGTGTGTGTGTGTGTGTGTACTCACCTATTTGTACTCACCTAGTTGTGCTTGCGGGGGTTGAGCTCTGGCTCTTTCGGCCCGCCTCTCAACTGTCAATCAATCAACTTTTTTTTAGGGGTTCAACTGACCCCCTAGAGGATTCAGATGAATGCCAGGTTACATTTTCTGACCATGTCGTGGTGCAGTGGTCCAAGGCCTCTGCTTGGGAGTACCCTGAACATAGGGTTGAATCCGCCTCATGGCTCCTACTGATTTGTGTGTATGTGTGTGTGTGTGTGTGGGGGGGGGGGGGGGATTAAAACTCCAGCCCGACCACAAATCTCTATGGAGCGCGGATTTTCCAATTTTAAACTCTCAAATTATATTTTAAATTTCGTGTAGGGTTACTGCATTTTCTTTAAATGTTTTTCACACTTGTATGTTATTCTATACATGTGAGTGACCGATGTAATAAATATTTGTATACGTGTTGTGCTGAACATGATTCAAGGCAGTTGAACAGACAAGACATAAAATAGGTTAATTTAGAAGTCAGATTGCATTAAATTTGCCGTAGATGAAAGGTTGCGTGGGTGGCACATTGGGAGGGGAAGTGTAGCTACTCTGGCATAAGGGGCGCCGCTGGGGTGGGGTGGGGGTGGGGGGTTAATGATCCCCTCACGCTGGCTCCCCCCCCCCCCTCGCCCCTCCCCCCTCCCTTAATTTACACGAGTGAGTATTGAGTGGGGGAGGGCCAGGAGCAATCTGTTGAAGTAGGGCTGCCACTCACCCGCCCCTTTCACTCGGCCACTCACTTTCCTGCACTCAAGACTCGCACTCCTCCCTCCCACCTGCGCTCTCCCTCTCATTAACTCCTTTCTTCCCTCAAACGATCTCATACTCGCCTACCTCTTCCCCACTAACCTCTTTCCTCCCAGACACGCTTCCCTCCCACTCACCCTCTTCATCCATAGCATAACCTTCTTCCCCATCTTCCCTCCCTCCCTCCCTCCCTACCTCCCTCCCTCTAGCCCAAAAGGAGTGTAATAATAATATAGGAATTATTTTCCTATAATTATATAGGAAAAAGGAGTGAATTAGTAATTGTGAGTGCTCGACCTTGCAAGCACGTCTAGGCGTGCAGGATACATCAAGGCCAGTACACACTCATATGATAACTCGGAGGTATGCATGAGGAACCTCCAAACAATATGAATGAGGAGATGATTTCGGGAAACAGAGGCAGAGGGTCTGTGAACTGGGACATCCCCAGTCTAACACCTCAGGGTACCGTCAGTAGCTTGTGAGAAATACACCCTTCAGGAGTTTATGGAAGGAAGCCTCCAGTGTGCTGTATTCACCATTATTGAGACACATTATGAAGTATGCAACCCTGGCATCGAACCCCAACCTAAAGATTCATAAAGTCAAGCATGAAGGAACCCAGGCATGCAGTGAGGATTGTACCGGAGCTGAGAGGACTAACCTTCAAGGAAAAATGGGAAAAGCAGGATCGTACACACTTGAGGAAAGACATAGCAGACGTGATAAGATAAGAATTTGCAATAGTCAACACGAAGTTTCGTACAAGAAGAAGGCATGGTTGCTACCTAGAGGTAAACGTTGCCAAGAGGGATTCCTTAAGAGAGGAAATGTCAGAATTGTCTAGAAATGCTCGACAGAACCTTACCTTGAGGTTACCTTGAGGTGATTTCGGGGCTCAGCGACCCCGCGACCCGGTCGTCGACCAGGCCTCCTCGTTGCTGGACTGGTCAACCAGGCTGTTGGACGCAGTTGCTCGCAGCCTGATGTACGAGTCACATCCTGGTTCATCAGAATATTGGAACATCATAATCTAGCACAGTGCAGTGTTTCAAATCAAATAAGAGGTAAACTTAGCTTTAACAACACAGAAAAGTTGTTGAACACAAGTCACGTAAACTTACTGAAACCAACATACGACTCAAACACTAACCGCTTAAGTAGTACCGAAATAAGTAACACTTACCGAGACAGCCAGAGACTTAGGGCCCGCGCAGAATATCTCTGCCAAAAACAGGTATACGTAACAGTGGCTAACAAATCGAATAGGTTTACAGATAAATATTGTATAAGATAAAGCAGCAGACAGGCGCAAAAATGTAATATATGAAGTAAGAGGATTGAGAGGAGCTCGGGAGGTAGATCCCATCCTGGCGATCACATAGTTGAGTCTACTCACACCACCTCCCTTGCTCTCATCTACATCTACTGCACTTTGCCACTCCCCTTCTTCCGAGAGCTAAGGTATATTAGTACTCTTACCATTAGACAAGAGAGGTATTTTAGTACCATTAACCATTAGACAAGAGAGGTATTTTAGTACCATTTACCATTAGACAAGAGAAGTATAGTAGTACCATTTACCATTAGACAAGAGAAGTATAGTAGTACCATTAACCATTAGACAAGAGAAGTATAGTAGTACCATTTACCATTAGACAAGAGAAGTATAGTAGTACCATTAACCATTAGACAAGAGAGGTATAGTAGTACCATTAACCATTAGACAAGAGAAGTATAGTAGTACCATTTACCATAGAAGTATAGTAGTACCATTACCATTAGACAAGAGAGTATAGTAGTACCATTTACCATTAGACAAGAGAGGTATTTTAGTACATTACCATTAGACAAGAGAAGTATAGTAGTACCATTTACCATTAGACAAGAGAAGTATAGTAGTACCATTAACCATTAGACAAGAGAAGTATAGTAGTACCATTTACCATTAGACAAGAGAAGTATAGTAGTACCATTTACCATTAGACAAGAGAAGTATAGTAGTACCATTAACCATTAGACAAGAGAGGTATAGTAGTACCATTAACCATTAGACAAGAGAAGTATAGTAGTACCATTTACCATTAGACAAGAGAAGTATAGTAGTACCATTTACCATTAGACAAGAGAAGTATAGTAGTACCATTTACCATTAGACAAGAGAAGTATAGTAGTACCATTTACCATTAGACAAGAGAAGTATAGTAGTACCATTTACCATTAGACAAGAGAGAAGGTACTGGACCTTACCCACGCTTGAGAAACTGAACCAATTATGTGGGCGACGTCGGGGAATTTCACGTTCAGTATATATATTTATATAATATTCGTATCGTTCAGCAATTTAAAAGTGTCACGCTGTTTTGAGTCAAAATTCTCTCCTTTATTTTAAGTTATTTTAAAGAATTGCCTCACAAGGGTTAGCTGTACTGTCCAGTGTATCTAAACTAACACCATCATTGTTAAGGAAATAGATATGGCTTGCAAACTAGACTTGACCATCTATCCTCCCCCGTCATGCCCCCCTATAGGCTTGGGGAAAAGGGGGGGATGGAAGTAAAGGAATATGTGGAGAGAGGGGAAAGCAGAGGGGTGGGGGGGGGTGGATGAGGTGGGGGGAGAGACAGACTATCCTGGGCACCGCCAGTCCTCCGTGACCCCTACACAGAGGTCATCCACCCACACTACGTTCCTAAGAAACTCTGTTTTCCGCCTTCTTGACTGCGACACACACACACACACACACACACACACACACACACACACACACACACACACACACACACACACATACATGTGCGACTCCATAATGGTGGAGGACGGACCGAAACGTCATTGTGTCTCCATCTTCTGATGTGTGGTTCATCATATCTTCAGCCACGTTACTGTGACGTATTTTGATGTAGTCGTTAGTGTAAAGTAAAGGTAGATTAATAATAATGATGACGTAGATAATAGGCCTCAATCATAATTGTAGAGAGTTTCCGTGGTGGCTCAGCGCTTAGATTAACAGTTAAGAAGTATCAGTAGTCTGATGATCAGGTAATAGAGTGAAGGACCAACGAGTTGAAGGGCTGAGAGTCGTTGGAAGGATCAACGCTCCTCACAGCACGTCCCATCCTCTTTAACGGCGTTATCCCGGCCCAGGTGGGTGTGGGCGGGGTCCATCCGCCTGCTAGCCACCGAGGGTGCGTAACTGGGAGACGCGCCCGCCCCTCCGCCCCCACACCCAAACACTGCTGGAGAGAGTGCTGGCTGGACGTCTCCCGGAGGGAAGGGTGGATGTGAGGGGTCGTCTCACCCCGCACCCACCCACGCACGCTACACACACACACGCACGTTACCCACACACACACGCACGCACACACACACACACACACACACACACACACACACACACACACACACACACACACACACACACACACACACACACACACTCACACACACACACACATATACACATACACACACACACACACACACACACACACACACACACACACACACACACACACACACACACACATACACACAGCCGAGTGGACAGCGCTCCAAGGTCGTAGTCCTAAGGGCCAGGGTTCGATTCCCGGTCAAGGCAAAAACAAATGAGCAGAGTTTTTTACACGTGATGTCTCTGATCACATAGCTGTAAATAGGTACCTAGGAGTTAGACAGCTGCTTTGGGCTGCATCCTGAGATGGGTGTGTGTGTGTGTGTGTGTGTGTGTGTGTGTGTGTGTGTGTGTGTGTGTGTGTGTGTGTGTGTGTGTGTGTGTGTGTGTGTGTGTGTGTGAGAGAGAAATATAAATATAGTGGATGTGACAGAGGAAAAACTAAGTCGAGAATACCTACATTAGACAACCGACGGTTAGAATGGCGGGTTACAAGAGCTAACAGCTCTTCAGGCTAAAATAGTAAATAGACTCACGAGAACAGCATATGTACATACTGATAACCTTTCTGTTTTCATTGGGAACTTTGACAAAGATCCCTTCCATGCGCTGTATACATCCTTTGTCAGACCTATTATTGGGTAGTCTGCCTCAGTATGGAAAGCTTTCCTAAAGACGCACAAAACAAAACTAGATAAGGTCCAAAAATATGCAACATGAGTCGTTCCTGAACAAAGGGGGGACTGGGGACAGAGATATGATGAAAGAATTGTGGAACTGAGCCTCACTACATTGAAGGAAAGTAGGAATAGGGCAGACATGATAAACACATACAAGATACTAAGGAGGATTGTCAAATTAGATATTGAAGCAATGTTCTAGTTAGGGAAAATTAGAACGAGAGGACGTAACTGGAAACACAGCTGAGTCAAAGGGATGTCAGAAAAAATGTTTTCAGAGTCGTAAACTTCTATTGCTGTGAATGATCTGTGTTTCCAGATTTCAATTATGTTCTCTCGTTCTACTGTTCCTTAATCTGAACATTGCTTCTATATCTACTTTTCTAAGGTCTTAGAGCCTACTAGACCTGACGACGACGCTGAAGGAGCGTGGAGTGTAAGTGGTCAGAAGGCAACCTATCCTTATCGAACAATACATCGTATTTTGACGTAAAAATTCCCAACGTCAAAATAAGATGTACTATAAACCATCGGGGCTCCCTAAATTGACGGGGCTGTTACCTTTTCTCTTCGCGGTTCCTCGGTTGGCTTAGGTTCGGTTCGGTTCAGTTGGGTTTGGGCAATTTAGTATATTATTTGTTGTGAGGTGACAGGTGGCTGGCCAGCGAGCACGACACTGTCGTCTGTCACCAGGTAGACGATGACAGGACTGCGTACATAGGAAAGGACTGGAATGAAGCACCACCTGGGAGGGATGTTATCGTATGCAAAGGCTCTTATGATAGTACTCCTCTGCTCCTGTATAAGAGCAGAGGACTAACTATCCTCCTCTGTTAAAAGACGGACCCAGAAGCCGAATCACAACACCTACCAACGTGTATGCATTTTGGCTTTCACAAACATCACCCCGTGTAAATTTGTCTTCAGTGTTTCAGTGTCCCAATGGCCTCGCTCTCACATTTGCTTCGCTGTTTTGTAAGGCATAAATCTTCTCAAAATTTATAGCAACTCTGTTTTTTTTTAACCGTTTCATTAGTAACTTTTTCTTCGTATTAAATATGTAACCAGTTATCAGAAGACTTGAACAAATCAAGGGATTTGGTAGAGCTTGGGAAGTTTAAACTGTATATATGATGTTAAAGGAATGATTCTCTGTAATTATGCTAAAGCAGAAAGTTGCGTATGTTTGATAGTTGTGTAGTGGCATTACTCGAGCAACATAAAGTGTAGCGCGCGAGAGGTGTTTTAGAGTGAAGTGCCTGGCTCACACTGGGATAATATTGTGTTCGATGACTTTTGGAAAGACTTTCAAATTCTGCTTGATTGGAAGGTGGAAATTGGGTACGTCCATTTGTTAATTAATACGTGTATTGGGAGATGAGGTCTTGTATACAAGGGTCTTCGTCATTACCTTTGGTGTCAGTAGGGGTATAACCAAGTGGTGTCAGTGGAGGTATTACCAGTGGTGTCAGTGGACGTATTACCACTGGTGTCAGTGGAGGTATTATCACTGGTATCACTGGAGATATTACCAGTGGTGTCTTAAACAGTGAGTCTGGAACAAATGTACGCACCTGAGGCTAAATATAAACATTACGACATGAAGTATTCAAATTATTATTTTCTAAGGACTAACAATTGTTTATTCATGTGTGACAATAATCTCCTTCAAGAGATTGAGCCTGCTCTTCCCTCCACAAACACGTCGTTGAAATTATATAAAACGACTATGGAAGACATGTCCAACAACAACAACAACACCAGCAAGGCTTGCCAGGGTGAGCAAAACATATGCAGCCAGCCACCTGTTCGGACTCAAACCACCAAACTACATGTTGATCGCTACCGGCTCCGCTGATTGGTCGCCGGTCTGGCTGCACCTGCACTCGCCCCCCCATACTACTTGATGTCTGGGGTCGCCCCAACCTCATTCCTCAGAATGTTCAGTGCTCTCGTTGTCACCACTCCTCCCGGCTAGACGCTAGCGTGTACTGAGAGAAGTGGTGGCTTAAAGCCAATATTCCAACACCTCCCATTTACTTTTGTATTGCACTTCTTGTTATTTTGCCTTAACGTAACTTTTCATTGTGTCATCTAATTATTCTTATTATTTTGATTGATTTTATTATAAGAATTTGTTTGTGCATTTTATTCATGTTTTGATTTAATTAACGTAATTAAAATTTCATTGTTAAAGTTTACTTGTGTTTTGTGTGTCTTCTCCTTACCTTACCACAGACGAAGTTCCAGTTTTTTCTATTTTTTTTTTATAACTATGTGACGAGGCCATACCCCTAGCCTTAAACAGCCGAACACCAACGCGTTACCGTCACAAGTTATATGGGGGCCTGTCCGGGAGCTTCACTCAGGTACTGGTGCCAAGTGGTAATTTATGGTAAGCGTATTTAACTTTGTTAACGTAGCTTTACTATTTTTCATATTCAATTTCATTTTTTATAAGGTGCGGTGTATTGTGCATTACGAGAGTAACATATAGTGAAGGTGAGACAACTTTGGATTACGTGGTGACTGTAGGCCTCAGTCATACTCTTAATTGGTCATCTCTCCCTCCGTGTTATTACTCGTATTTACCATCTATGTCCCTTGAATATTTCTCATTCTGACAGATCATCATATTGGTACCCTGGTACTGTGGTCTGCCCCGGGTCAAGAGTACCCAATCTTCTGCAATCTGACTGTAGGAGGACAAAGAGGGCCATAGTTCCTCTAGCTCGAACTTTAGTTGCTGAATTGGGACCTCAGCAGCAGTTCTCGTCACCAGTTGACACCTCGCACCCCTACACGTCAGTCAGAGATGATGATACCTACAACGGTAGGGAATTAGCTTATTTTTTCAGAGCACAAAAGTTCGCTAATTCTGTAAGTATCATATTAAATTCAGTGGGAAAAACTTGCTTTATGTCCTATAGAGACTTGGCAAGGTATGCCTACATCCTTGGACTACCAATTTTACTTTTGAAGCATTTAACTGTTTCATTTGTTTTCGAAACTTTGTTTCATTTGTTAGTAGGATTTTCTTGCCCTTATTCTCTTACATGAGTACCGGGTACAAGATTTCCTGCGCCCTTGATTTAATTTAATCATTTAATATCTTTCACTTAACGTTAATTGTTAAAGATCACACAGGATAGGTACCAGTTGCCACGTTGTCCTGTTTCTGACATTTCACTATTGAATATTCGTGTAACTTTATTTGCTAATTTCACAATGTTTCGTCTCCAAACTTTCCGTGCAAATCCAGCAGGTGAAATAGGAACTTTAAGTCGTGCCAAGAGGACTGAATTACAAACTCTTGCACATGAGTATCAACTAGAAGTTCCCTACCAAGCCAACAAAAATGACCTACACAACCTGTTGCTGGATTACTATTTAGAACAAGGTAAGATAGACTCTGAAACTCATGAAACTTACTATATTGCAGAGAAAACTGACTTGGCAACGATGAAACTTAAACTAGAGCTGGCCAAGATTGAACGTGAGCAGCAAAGAGAAGCAGCTGCCATACGAAGGGAAGAACACGAACGCGAAGCCGGTTTGAGGAGAGACGAACAAGAACGCGAAGCTGCTTTGAGGAGAGAAGAACACGAACGTGAGGTCGCATTACTCCGTGAACGTGAACGAGTACAGCTTGAAACCAAACAACGCGAGTTGGAAATACAACGCGAACATGACAAGCAACAAGCGACTCTGGCTCTAGAGTGTCGTCAACGCGAAATCGCCTTGGAAACTTCACACTTCACTCAACGCCAGCAAGCTACTGCCAATCTTCCCGTCAGTTTTAATATATCACATGCAAGTAAGTTAATGCCATCCTTTGTAGAAGCAGAAGTTGATGTGTTTTTCACCACCTTTGAAACCCTTGCTAATCAACTCCGTTGGCCTGTCGACCAATGGGCCACACTTCTCAGAGTCCATCTTACAGGTAGAGCTGCAGTCACACTCAGTACTTTGGCGTCTGAGAATGACTACTACACTCTGAAACAAGCAGTGTTGGACGCCTACCTACTTTCCACAGAAAGTTATAGAAGGAAATTCCGTGACCACCTGAAGGCAAGTACCACTACCTTCCTCGAGTTTGCTAACACGAAACGGAGGTATTTCATGAAATGGCTGGAAGCAGCACATGTCTCTACTTTTACAGAACTCGTCAACCTGATGCTTGTTGAAGAATTCTTGAGACGTGTGCCGCCTCCTGTCCGCCTCTACTTAGCAGATAAAGAAGAAACCGACTACCTGAAGTGTGCTAAGTCGGCTGACACTTACAGCCTCATCCACCGGCTGACACCCGAACCATCCTCCAGTAAGAAGTCGTGGTACAGTTACGAGAAGGTGAGCCCCGATCAAGCTGGTTCACAACTGTACTGCAAGTATTGTAGACTCTATGGACATACCATAGACAAGTGTGGTAAGTCTCAATACAAGGGAACCACTGACCAACAACGACCCAAACCAACTCCTCCTAAGTCCGGTAAGCCTGTGATGAATGTTGGTGTTGATGTTAATGATCTTTCTCTTTTCAGTAACCACCTGTATACTGGAACTGTCTCTGCCAACAGTTCAAATCCGGAGGGACGTTTCAAATTGAAGATCTTGAGGGACACAGCGGCTCTACAATCGATCATCTTGAAGTCGGCTGTGCCCAACATAGTCTACACCGGGGAAACAGTCTTCATCACTGACCTCACTGCTACCACTCCATACCCTCTCGCCAGAATCCACCTGGATTGTCCCTACGTGAACGGAGAAGTCCAAGTCGCCGTCAGGGAAAAGCCTTTTCCCATGCCTGGAGTGCAACTTCTCCTAGGCAACGACTTGGCAGAAGACCTGCAACCGACCAACCTGATCGTCATGGACAAACCCCAGGTGTGTAACTCTGTGCCAATAAACCCTATTCTTGAGTATGTTCCAGCAGAGGTTCAAGAGAGTGATGAAGTTTCTCCTCCGGTTCTCGTGACCACCCGTGCACAAGCCGCACGTCCACAGCCAGCTGACTCTACTGCTACCGCTGTCCCTCAAGACCCTCAGAAACTCCCCCCGCATCTGACCAAGTTGGAGTTCCGTAAGTTGCAGAGGGAAGATCTTACTTTAACACCATTGTTTTTCCAGGCTGAGACTCAACCCGACAGTATTCCTGGGTTCTTCCTAGAGAACGACTTGCTCTACCGCAGATATAGACCCAGTAAACTGAAGGAGGAGGACGATTGGGCCAACATCGAACAACTTGTGATTCCCACCAGCCTGCGGCCCACTATTCTACACCTGGCCCACGGAGCATTCTCCCACTACGGCTTCAACAAGACTTACCATGGGATTCGTCAAGACTACTACTGGCCAGGTATGGTAAATAACGTCAAACAGTACGTAAAACAGTGTCATACATGTCAGATGGCAGGCAAACCGAACGTCTCCATTCCCAGAGCACCACTGATTCCCATACAGGTGCCTGCGGAACCTTTCCACAGACTCATAATAGACTGTGTTGGTCCTTTACCTCGGACCAGTTCAGGTAACGCCTACATCCTAACCATCCTGTGTCCTACCACCAGATTTCCCATAGCAGTTCCAGTGAAGAACATCACGGCTGCTACGGTTATAAAACATCTACTGAAGATCTTCACTCAATACGGATTTCCCAGGGAGATTCAAAGTGACTGTGGCACCAACTTCACCAGTGATCTCTTCAAAAGGACACTGGAGGAGTTCAACATCAAACAGGTATTGTCCAGCCCCTATCATCCTGCTTCACAGGGTTCTCTTGAACGTAGTCATCAGACCATCAAAGCACTCTTGAAAAAGTTTTGTAGTGAAACCTCAAAGGATTGGGATAAGCAGATTGACCTACTAATGTGTATTTTCAGAAGTCTCCCCAATGAGTCCCTAGGAGTATCTCCTTATGAGATGCTCTACAGCCGTAAGTGCCGTACTCCCCTTAAGGCTTTCAAAGACTCTCTCAGAGATGCCACCTTCAGTGAGCATCAGAATGTGCCCCAGTTTCTTCAAAACCTTCAACACATTCTAGAGAGAGTCCACCGCTTTGCCCATGATAATCTATTGAAAGCCCAGGTGAGAATGAAGACTCATTACGACCAGACCAGCAAAGTAAGAAAATTCAAGCCGGGAGACTTCGTCCTTGCCTATTTTCCTATCCCAGGTTCACCTTTACAAAACAGATTTTCAGGACCCTACTGCGTCAAAGAGTGCAGAGGCAACAACACTTACGTCATAGAGACTCCAGATAGGCGGCGGAAGACCCAGCTGTGCCACGTCAACCTCCTGAAGCAATATAATGGTACTCCTCCCACTGTCTTGACTAACTATTCCACATTCACAGAACCCTACATCCACAGTGAGACCTTCCCAGCTTCTCCTCCCGAAAGCACTGACAAGGAGTCAGCGCTTTCTAATTCCGAAATCCTTAATGATTTTCCCAAATGCTTTCAGGATAATAATCGTGCTCCTATGCCCTCTTCTAATTCCACTCTCACCTCGTCAGATAAGCCCTTCATCCTCCATGTCGACGCCAATGGTACCGACGATGATGGTGTCGTGATGCAGCAACGAGGCGAGAAGAATACACCTGTCAGCGACTACTGCTACAAGGAACGACGGAACAATTGGCAAGGAGCTACTCTTCCTCATCCTGAAGCTTCAGCACTTCACTCCACCCCTGAAAAGTGCTCGGTCCACCATCAACACGGACCACACCACCCTACACCTCCTGCAGCACGCCCACTTCTCATCTCAACGTCTTCTACTATGGGCTTGCTACCTGCAGAAATTCAACCTGGAGACACGCTATACCAAGAGTCTGACAACATCTTAGCCCCTGATCTCTCCAGAGTTTATGAAGTAGAAGCGACTCCATCCATTACTCCACCACATAACGACGTACTTCTTCCAGAACCGCAGGCTTCGGGGGAGAGTTGTGACAATAATCTCCTTCAAGAGATTGAGCCTGCTCTTCCCTCCACAAACACGTCGTTGAAATTATATAAAACGACTATGGAAGACATGTCCAACAACAACAACAACACCAGCAAGGCTTGCCAGGGTGAGCAAAACATATGCAGCCAGCCACCTGTTCGGACTCAAACCACCAAACTACATGTTCATCGCTACCGGCTCCGCTGATTGGTCGCCGGTCTGGCTGCACCTGCACTCGCCCCCCCATACTACTTGATGTCTGGGGTCGCCCCAACCTCATTCCTCAGAATGTTCAGTGCTCTCGTTGTCACCACTCCTCCCGGCTAGACGCTAGCGTGTACTGAGAGAAGTGGTGGCTTAAAGCCAATATTCCAACACCTCCCATTTACTTTTGTATTGCACTTCTTGTTATTTTGCCTTAACGTAACTTTTCATTGTGTCATCTAATTATTCTTATTATTTTGATTGATTTTATTATAAGAATTTGTTTGTGCATTTTATTCATGTTTTGATTTAATTAACGTAATTAAAATTTCATTGTTAAAGTTTACTTGTGTTTTGTGTGTCTTCTCCTTACCTTACCACAGACGAAGTTCCAGTTTTTTCTATTTTTTTTTTATAACTATGTGACGAGGCCATACCCCTAGCCTTAAACAGCTGAACACCAACGCGTTACCGTCACACATGATACTTGTTTCCCTGAAATTAACAACTTTAATGCTGTCAATCCCTTTGCCTCTTTGTCGAAAACAGAATAACCATTCGTCATTCTGCTTTTGACTAAGATCCTAAGAAGATTGAAAGCACTAAAGCTATTAGTTTCACTCTTGCAATTAATAGTTGACCGAATATTGATATCTTCGTGTGTGTGTATATATATATATATAATATATATATATATATATATATATATATATATATATATATATATATATATATATATATATATATATATATATATATATATATATATATATATATATTAATTTATATTAATTTATATTTGAGAAAATTCCTATTTAAAATTAAAAACATGCTAAAATGGATGAATGCTCGGGAGTATAGCTGTTTACCACGTGTACGGTCAATGTGTTGAGGTAGATCCATCGGTGAAGCACAATAATACCTTGAAGATCAACCAGCAATTGTACATATTCATAACTAATGTATAATACAGATGTATGTTGAGCGAGAAGCGAGAAGCACCTCTCGCTGTTCATATCCCTGGTGGACTGGGGCTTAAAAAATATGCGCTTAGAAAATACGAATTCGAAAAAAATCGAAGGTAGTCATTTACGGGCAAAGCAGTGCGAAAAGTATTTTTTTTTTTTCATAAACAGGGGAAAGTGAGCGGCTGTTAAAATATCTGTCCTATTTTTCGAACAGTGCTTAATGCAATGTTTATGTTCCAATTCCACCACTCTGAATGTTCCAGACACGTGCTGTAAACACGAATAATTATCAAGAAAGCTAGACTTGACCTTGTCGCGACCGTGTATAAGAACCATAACATATAATATATCAACTTATATATGAGAAATTATCGCTTATTATTGCAAAGAACGTTAAGACTTTATGAATGTCTTTGACGTATATATATATATATATATATATATATATATATATATATATATATATATATATATATATATATATATATATATATATATATATATTAGTATATTTTGGTAGCAGTCTTTCCTGTAGACATATTTTATTAAATATGACCGAAAAAGTAAGATTAATAATTCTAACACGAATTTTCTCAATCTTTCGTACATTATGCTTCACTGTTGGAGGTAAATCAAAAATCACTTCTCCAAAATTCATTTTTATTTCTAGTCTGACGCGACACGGGCGCGTTTCGTAAAACTTATTACATTTTCAAAGACTTCACAAATACACAACTGATTAGAACTTGCATTTCCCTGATTTTATATCTACTTTTGAGTGAGGTGGGAAGGGTGATGTGGCATTACATTTGAGTGAGGTGGGAAGGATGATGTGGCATTAGAGGATATTAATAGGGTATTAAAAGTATCAACACAAGACAGAACACGAAACAATGGATATTGAATAGAAGTGTTTGTAGAAAGCCTATTGGTCCATATTTCTTGATGCTTCTATATTGGAGCGGAGTCTTGAGGTGGGTAGAATATAGTTGTGCAATAATTGGCTGTTGATTGCTGGTGTTGACTTCTTGATGTGTAGTGCCTCGCAAACGTCAAGCCGCCTGCTATCGCTGTATCTATCGATGATTTCTGTGTTGTTTACTAGGATTTCTCTGGCGATGGTTTGGTTATGGGAAGAGATTATATGTTCCTTAATGGAGCCCTGTTGTTTATGCATCGTTAAACGCCTAGAAAGAGATGTTGTTGTCTTGCCTATATACTGGGTTTTTTGGAGCTTACAGTCCCCAAGTGGGCATTTGAAGGCATAGACGACGTTAGTCTCTTTTAAAGCGTTCTGTTTCGTGTCTGGAGAGTTTCTCATGAGTAGGCTGGCCGTTTTTCTGGTTTTATAGTAAATCGTCAGTTGTATCCTCTGATTTTTGTCTGTAGGGATAACGTTTCTATTAACAATATCTTTCAGGACCCTTTCCTCTGTTTTATGAGCTGTGGAAAAAAAGTTCCTGTAAAATAGTCTAATAGGGGGTATAGGTGTTGTGTTAGTTGTCTCTTCAGAGGTTGCATGGCTTTTCACTTTCCTTCTTATGATGTCTTCGATGAAACCATTGGAGAAGCCGTTATTGACTAGAACCTGCCTTACCCTACAGAGTTCTTCGTCGACTTGCTTCCATTCTGAGCTGTGGCTGAGAGCACGGTCGACGTATGCGTTAACAACACTCCTCTTGTACCTGTCAGGGCAGTCGCTGTTGGCATTTAGGCACATTCCTATGTTTGTTTATAACAAACATAGGAATGTGCCTAAATGCCAACAGCGACTGCCCTGACAGGTACAAGAGGAGTGTTGTTAACGCATACGTCGACCGTGCTCTCAGCCACAGCTCAGAATGGAAGCAAGTCGACGAAGAACTCTGTAGGGTAAGGCAGGTTCTAGTCAATAACGGCTTCTCCAATGGTTTCATCGAAGACATCATAAGAAGGAAAGTGAAAAGCCATGCAACCTCTGAAGAGACAACTAACACAACACCTATACCCCCTATTAGACTATTTTACAGGAACTTCTTTTCCACAGCTCATAAAACAGAGGAAAGGGTCCTGAAAGATATTGTTAATAGAAACGTTATCCCTACAGACAAAAATCAGAGGATACAACTGACGATTTACTATAAAACCAGAAAAACGGCCAGCCTACTCATGAGAAACTCTCCAGACACGAAACAGAACGCTTTAAAAGAGACTAACGTCGTCTATGCCTTCAAATGCCCACTTGGGGACTGTAAGCTCCAAAAAACCCAGTATATAGGCAAGACAACAACATCTCTTTCTAGGCGTTTAACGATGCATAAACAACAGGGCTCCATTAAGGAACATATAATCTCTTCCCATAACCAAACCATCGCCAGAGAAATCCTAGTAAACAACACAGAAATCATCGATAGATACAGCGATAGCAGGCGGCTTGACGTTTGCGAGGCACTACACATCAAGAAGTCAACACCAGCAATCAACAGCCAATTATTGCACAACTATATTCTACCCACCTCAAGACTCCGCTCCAATATAGAAGCATCAAGAAATATGGACCAATAGGCTTTCTACAAACACTTCTATTCAATATCCATTGTTTCGTGTTCTGTCTTGTGTTGATACTTTTAATACCCTATTAATATCCTCTAATGCCACATCATCCTTCCCACCTCACTCAAATGTAATGCCACATCACCCTTCCCACCTCACTCAAAAGTAGATATAAAATCAGGGAAATGCAAGTTCTAATCAGTTGTGTATTTGTGAAGTCTTTGAAAATGTAATAAGTTTTACGAAACGCGCCCGTGTCGCGTCAGACTAGAAATAAAAATGAATTTTGGAGAAGTGATTTTTGATTTACCTCCAACAGTGAAGCATAATGTACGAAAGATTGAGAAAATTCGTGTTAGAATTATTAATCTTACTTTTTCGGTCATATTTAATAAAATATATATATATTAGTATATTGTTCATATTTAGGCGTAGGTTTTAGTTGGTTTAGCTAGTTATGATGAACCCCATATGCATCCCATATGATCTGTAGTACAAATCATTTGTATTTGTACTACAAATGCAAATGTCGTCAATTATTTGTATTTGTAGTACGCGGGTGCAGCATTTACTGAGATGCGATTTGAAAAGTAACCCGTCCTCGACTCAAGTCCATTACATCCAGCGGTCGACCCCACAGACGCATTCATAAATTTTAACATGCTGTTCATTCAAAACGGGAATTTTCTCAAATATAAATTATTATTATTATAATATATTAGCATATTGTGCATAAATAATCATAGGTTAGGTTAGGTGTTTAGGTTCTGTTGGCGATTATTTGTATTTGCTAGTACGTGGGTGAAGCATTTACAGCGTTGGGGTACGAACAAAATTCGTCAGTGACACATTTGTTCCGGAAGTGTGCGAACGAAATCAGGTGAGTCGTGTGTAAACCGCTTTTCATTCATAAACAGGGGGTTTGGCGAGTGCATGGAATCACTTTTGGGTCTTTGTTTGGAGGACGGGTTGTTTAACGAGCCTAGCTTGAAGACGAGTTACCCTTCCTGTGTTTGAAGCACACCTCTAAATGCCTCGTCTACGTTCTGTAAATACAAATAATTGCCAACAACCAAAACTCATGATCTATCCTACCCCAGGGTTAACCACACACAAAATATATCATAGATTTATTTTTCTATTTGAAAAAGTCACATCTTTGATTACACGGTATGGAAAAAAAGTTGACGAATGTGCCTCTGGGGACGGCTGCAGCTTTGGCGCGTCTAACCTAAGGATTGGCTGAAAAGCCGAAGAGGGAAAACTAAATGATAAAAAGATGGTCCGAGGCGACCTTAAAATGAGGACGGCTTCAACATTATGGGTTGGAAAGAGCTGGTCAGTGGTTCTTTAACTGGTTTACATGCTGTTGAAACACACACACACACACACACACACACACACACACACACACACACACACACACACACACACACACACACACACACATACACACACACATATTATTAAATATGACCGAAAAAGTAAGATTAATAATTCTAACACGAATTTTCTCAATATTTCTTATGTTTCTTTTCACTGTCGGTGGTAATTGAAAAATCAATTCTCCAAAATTCATTTTTATTTCTAGTCTGACGCGACACTTGAACGCGTTTCGTAATAACTTATTACATTTTCAAAGATTTTAGTTTACACACACACTAAACTATAACCTTGCAAACACTAAACAGAGTTCAATGCTATCATTTAAACAGCTTTCATCTTATAAACCCGCATTTGGGTGAGGTGATATGTTACAACAGTTTTGGATGAGGTGAACAGAACTTTCAACACAAGATAGAGCAAACTTTCAATACAAGACAGAACACCAGAACACGAAACAATGGGTATAAATTGGGATAAATTAAAGGGAAGGATGGAAGTAACTGCAAAGGGCCTATTGGCCCATTTTTCTTGATGCTTCTATATATATATATATATATATATATATATATATATATATATATATATATATATATATCCTTTGATTATTAACTCTTTCTCTCTCTCTCTCTCTCTCTCTCTCTCTCTCTCTCTCTCTCTCTCTCTCTCTCTCTCTCTCTCTCTCTCTCTCTCTCTCTCTCTCTCTCTCATTTTCCTCTTTCACTCGGCTGTAGACCCCTCCCATCGACATTGAACCTTCTCCGTTACCCAATTTTGTCAATTTTGAGTGATTTCCCAGAGGACAACGTAATTACCATCTCCCCTCCAATGTTATATTTCTTGTCTCTTTCTTCAACTGTCAAGAGATGAGTCAGCTGGTTCTAACTCAGAGTGACTTAGGTTTGGTTCACGTAAGGTTCAGCACTACATTTCAAATTACGTCCAAATTTGGCCATAGCGCGCATACCAGCCAAAAGTGACGTTATTTTTAAGAGGACGGGTTGGTCAATGAGCTTGGAGCCCAATTCCTTGAGAAATCCCAAGGCACTCTTGCCCCAGGGGCCATACGTTTCAGACGCTATGGGAACAGGTGTATCGACCTTCCAATCGCCTGTCTTTGGCTGATTTTCCTATTTCCCTGTGGTGGGCCGCCCCACCTGCTTGATCAGCTCCAAGGTGTACATAGGTGTCAGCCAGGGTGGGATACACATATGTAGTCCCACACCAACTGTCTACCCCCTTCCAGGAGTATATGGTGATGCCATCAAGGCGAAGTGCGGGGTAATCCGGGTTTTGGACCCCTAGGATACTAGGTTCTCTCTCCGCTGGGCACCGAGCTGAGACGAGGCTTCTCTTGATGATGGCATTCACCTCGTTGTGTCTTGCATGCCAGCCCTTTGTGCTTCCGCAATGCAACCCATGCAGTCCATATTGGTCTGCTTCCACCCTATTGCAAATATACTTGTATTCAGTGTGAATTGGGGCACCAAGGCGGAGGGCCACTGCTACACGAAGGGATTCTGGATCTAGGCGCGTGCCCATTGCCGACATGGGTACTGCCAGGAGGAAGTCTTCTGCATGGGGGGCACGCACTGCTCTGAGGCGGGCTTTCTCCTTGTCTGATGTTGCGGCACTGAACGTGGCATCAGCTATTTTTTCTACTAGTAGGTGGTCCCAGCTGGATTGCTTGTGTTTTTTTGTTGGTTCTGTGATGGGTGCTGGGGCTGCAAGAGTATCCCACTGATTTGAACATTCAGTGAAAGCAGGATCGTGTATTGCTGCTTAATCACTCAGGAATTCAGGTAGGATATCTCTTACGAGATCGTGTGATGCGTGGGAGGAGGAAAGGAAGGCTGGTAGAGCAATCTGGGAGGTTGTGCGGACACCAAGGTCGTCGAGTCTTACAGGAAGAGTTGCTTGCTCCCACTGCGAGTCGTCCAAAGGCAGGTTCAGGACTTTTGCCAGCATGGACCTCAGAAGGGTTTCATACACATTCAGTTTAGGTTAGGGCTAATAATATATATATATATATATATATATATATATATATATATATATATATATATATATATATATATATATATATATATATATATATTAGTATATTTTGGTAGCAGTCTTTCCTGTAGACATATATTATTAAATATGACCGAAAAAGTAAGATTAATAATTCTAACACGAATTTTCTCAATCTTTCGTACATTACGCTTCACTGTTGGAGGTAAATCAAAAATCACTTCTCCAAAATTCATTTTTATTTCTAGTCTGACGCGACACGGGCGCGTTTCGTAAAACTTATTACATTTTCAAAGACTTCACAAATACACAACTGATTAGAACGTATCTCTGATTTTATATCTACATTTGAGTGAGGTGGTAAGGGTGATGTGGCATTAACACAAGACAGAACAGGAGGGGATATTAATAGGGTATTAAAAGT
Organism: Procambarus clarkii; assembly: GCF_040958095.1. Classification (NCBI taxonomy): domain Eukaryota; kingdom Metazoa; phylum Arthropoda; class Malacostraca; order Decapoda; family Cambaridae; genus Procambarus; species Procambarus clarkii. The sequence continues at coordinate 26,451,825 of NC_091176.1, forward strand.
ATCAACACAAGACAGAACAGAAACAATGGGTATTGAATAGAAGTGTTTGTAGAAAGCCTATTGGTCCATATTTCTTGATGCTTCTATATTGGAGCGGAGTCTTGAGGTGGGTAGAATATAGTTGTGCAATAATTGGCTGTTGATTGCTGGTGTTGAATTCTTGATGTGTAGAGCCTCGCAAACGTCAAGCCGCCTGCTATCGCTGTATCTATCGATGATTTCTGTGTTGTTTACTAGGATTTCTCTGGCGATGGTTTGGTTATGGGAAGAGATTATATGTTCCTTAATGGAGCCCTGTTGCTTATGCATCGTTAAACGCCTAGAAATAGATGTTGTTGTCTTGCCTATATACTGGGTTTTTTGGAGCTTACAGTCCCCAAGTGGGCATTTGAAGGCATAGACGACATTAGTCTCTTTTAAAGCGTTCTGTTTTGTGTCTGGAGAGTTTCTCATGAGTAGGCTAAGCCTACTCACTTCAGGTTTCAGTCTATTTAAAGATGGATATGTATAACAAGCAACTCGAATGTGGTTACATCACCTTGTGGTCCATTCTGGACTCCTGGATTCCAACTGGAACCTCACTAGCCCCTGAAACATCTCGCTGGTGGTTACGTCACCTTGTGGGTCACCCAGGAGACCTAGAAGTCGTCTTGAGCCTCTTTGGACCCCTGACCAAACTTTAAGGATTTTTGCTAAGAAATAAAAAGTGTATATAAAAAACCAATCAAGTCAAGTAATCCGGAGATGCATATAAAGAAGCTCTCAGAGGTTCACTGCTGAACATTGGAGGCAGTCTGCTGATGAACTTGAGGGGGGCGTACGAAGCCAAGGCACCAAGTAATACGTTCTCCAGCATCTGCACTGCGGACGGAGAAAATGCAGCACATTTTTCTTTTGCTCATTTGGTAATGGGGGAATTTGGATTGCACAACATCGTTGAAAGCAAATATATAGGGAGAGGCGACAATGTGGGAGGAGGTGAAGGTGATGTGATACTCACTAAGGCCTGATCAGTGGAGTGCCAGCCTCTTATTTTACAGGTCCAAGTTTAATCGACAGATATTGCAAGTGAATTAAATGTTAATGCTCTCGATTTGGGATGGTGCTACATAGCCTCCCCGGCTTGGTACCTTCTTTTGGTCATTACTTCTCTCGATATTGTGGATTAACATTTAATGTCGATATATGGTGATTACCACCAGATATTGTTATGGTGTTCCATGGAACGTTTAAACCTCATGTTGAGTACTGTTAGGTACCTTCTGAAGCCATTCTAATTATGAACATCTTGACCTAGTTAGCAGAGTGATGGTCTAGTTACTGAACGCTGGGCGTGCTTCCTTGACAGTGACATAGCAATATGTCGTAGGAAATATAGACTGAATATTCCACTCTACAAGCGGAGACCAACTCAGAGGTAACTTTAAGTCCTAGCTCAAAAACGAGGATCTGTTCACGGAGGTTAGCAAAACGAAAACCGCTGAAAACATCCGACTGTACTAGGAGACGTAGCCATATTGTATATATATAAGAATGGTAGCCGGTCGGCCGAGCGGACAGCACGCTGCACTTGTGATCCTGTGGTCCTGGGTTCGATCCCAGGCGCCGGCGAGAAACAATGGGCGGAGTTTCTTTCACCCTATGCCTCTGTTACCTAGTAGTAAAATAGGTACCTGGGTGTTAGTCAGCTGTCACGGGCTGCTTCCTGGGGGTGGAGGCCTGGTCGAGGACCGGGCCGCGGGGACACTAAAAAGCCCCGAAATCATCTCAAGATAACCTCAAGATATGAGAGGAGCCAGAGGGGGGGGGGAGGGGAGGGGATGTGGATCTTCCTACCCTAGCATCGTCCCCCCACACGACAGAAGCCTCAATGGCAGACACTGCAGGCTTGCCAGTGCGTTTTCTTGATCAACTATTCATTATCTTAGTTTATTGGGACAAGGCCATGTCATGTGAGACACGAATTATGTGTAAGACAATAAATTATGGAAGAGAAGTCGTCAGTGTAATGTAGAGCAGGAGGAAATATAGGTTGGTTGTGCACAACGTGTGTAGGATAAATTGAGAATAGTGATGACTGAGACTCTTCGTACAGTTATTATGTTGTCTCTTGTATTTCTAGTTCTGTGAGTGGTGGGTCACAGTGCTAGATGCTAGTACTCAGATTTATGATTATTACCATCTATACAGTCACCTATGTCTATTTATCTATCTATCTATCCATGTATATATATACATCGATCTATCTTCCATCTATCCATCCAGTTATTATTCATCTGTACGTCCATCCATCTATCCATTCATCTATCCATCCATCTATTCTATCCATTTATCTATACGTCCATCTATCTATCCATTCATATATCCATCAATCTATCTATACATCCATTTATCTCTCCATCCATCTATTTATCCATCTATCCATCTATGAATCTATACATATATTGTTTCTGATTTTTTCTGTCTCTTTCTGTCCATCTCTCTTAAACAAAAATATATTAGTCTAATGTGTGGGTGGTCGCCGGTGAGTGGAGCTCAGAGGTGTGAAATACTAAAAAATGACAAGTTACCCGCTACTCTGATAAAGAGGCGTGGCTTGAGAAACCTTTGAAGCTGTGTTAGGATAGTTTGTTTTATGCGAGTACGGGCAAATTATGGACAGCAAGAAATTCCTGTTAATTTCCCGTGATCAGTGAATAATGCTGTATATTGCTATGATTTCTTGTTTTAATATTTATCTGTGTAGCCGGCGGGCAGTGCCAAAAAATGGCCGTGAAGGTCTGAATGTGACCCCTGACACCCTGTTCCCATTTGAAATCTGGCAACTCACGACCAGCCTATGTTCATTCCGGACCACAGACCATTCCCTCTGCCAATTTGGGTGCGGCTGGGCCCAAGCGTCTAGCCTCTAGCTTTGAG